>NW_024096641.1:0-522500 GCF_016545835.1 Crotalus tigris | reverse complement strand
TTTTCTTTCTGTTGCTTTACTCTTGGAATTTTAGATGATACTGGGGGAGGGGGAGGAATGTGATGGGAGTTAGTTAGACATAACAATATCATAATAAGAGATGATAAGGCATGGCCGGAAAGCCAGCATTTTAAACTAATTGGAGAATGCGATTTATGACTGTTAGTTGTAGGAGGGAATTGTGCTTTGATACTATGTGCTGAGGGGAGGGGAAGTCAGATTTTGGCTTTGACCATGTACATGCTGATGCCATGTTATTTGAATAAAGATTCTTTAAGGTAAACAATGCCTCAAAGTTCTTTGAAGAATTTCATCTGTCGGAACCATGACAGCCATCTTTGATCTTGGAAATGCTCAGCTTCAGTTTCGGGGGATACGATCCTTTCTGCCATTCACCAGGACTAAGAAGAAGGATTCTCGCTTCCTATTTGTTTGTAACCACCCAGTGTATTCTTGCTGTTGTTGCTTATTGGCTACGAGGGGGCAATTCAGTTTCTTACCAGGGTGACGTTTATAATTGCAGCTAGAGGGTGATATGAACGACTTTTCCAGTGGACTTTTTTTTTTAAGAGGTTAAGAAAAGCATTTTGTATTTTTTAGAAGGGTTAGGAAAGTAGGAATTCTTGGGGAAAGTTTTTTTTTTTCCCCCAGAAATGTTTCCTAACTCATCGTTTACATTTTGACACCTCCGTTTGTTTTCACACTGCCCTTCTGAAGCCAGGAAATTCACAAATGTGGCAGACATCCTTCTGTGACTGGCTAAGCCTGTGCCATGGGTCTTCTGGCTTTTTCAGGGGTGTATGTAGGGGTGTGGGTCTATACCAGGGGTAGGCAATCTTGGCTCTTTTATGACTCGTGGACTTCAACTCCCAGAATTCCTGAGCCAGCCTGGCTCAGCTTGGAAACCTCTCCCTTGCCTACCTCTGGACTAGACCAATTCAGACAAATGGTTGTCCAATCTCTTCTTAAAAACTCTCCGGTGCTGGAGCACCCACAACCTCTGATTAATTGTTCTCACTGTCAGGAAATTTCTCCTTAGTTCTAGGTTGGTTCTCTCCAATAATAATAATAATAATAATAATAATAATCATCATCATCATCACCACCACTGCGGTACAACTTTGAAAAATGAAGAAGCTGAGATTTAGTTGGATAAGGGTGTGGATAAAAGTTGGATAAAGTCTTTGTGCATGCATATATTTCCTAGCATCCCAAGTAAAAGGGATAGTTAACAGAATAACAAGAGTTAGAAGGGACCTTGAAGGTCATCTAGTCCAACCCCCTGCTCAGGCAGGAAAGCCTATACCATTTCAGACAAATGGCTGTCCAGTCTCTTCTTTAAAACTTCCAGTGTTGGAGCATTCACCGCTTCTGGAAGCTGGTTGTTCCACTGGTTAATTGTTCTAACTGTCAGGAAGTTTCTCCTTAGTTCTAGGTTGCTTCTCTCCTTGATTAGTTTCCATCCATTGCTTCTTGTCCTGCCTTCAGGCGCTTTGGTGGATAGCTTGACTCCCTTTTCTTTGGGGCAGCCCCTGAGATATTGGAACACTGCTATCATGTCCCCCCTCGTCCTTCTCTTCATTAAACTAGACAGACCCAATTCCTGTAACTGCTCTTCCTGTGTTTTAACCTCCAGTCCCCTAATCATCTTTGTTGCTCTTCTCTGTACTCTTTCTAGAGTCTCAGCATCTTTTTAGTAATATGACAACCCAAACCGGATGCAGTTGAACAACTGAACAGCTGTCTTGCTTAGCAACAGAAGCTGTGGGCTCAATTGTGGTCATAGGTTGAGGACTACCTGCATTCACGCCTTAATCAGTGTCCATGATTAATCAGTGTCCATGCCCACCACCACTGATGAAATATTAATTTCTGAGGTCATGATAAATGTTGGGATCCCAAAAGAGAAGGCACCCTGAAGCCCAGCAGAAATTTGACTGTGACCCTTGCAACCTTTTCTCTCTCCTTAAGGGGGTCTTCTGAGAAATTATTCTTACTGAGCCCAAATCAGAAGCTTCAGTAAATCTGACTGCAATTCACTTCTGATCCCCCTCGCCATGACAAATGGACTCTGGATGTTAACGTGAACAAAACAGTATGGGTTTAAATATATCTACGTATATTTAAGACTCTGGCTAAGGCAGCCTACTGGAAGCAAGCGGACGTTACAGAAAAATGGAGACAATACCGTTCGACAAAAATGGCAGTGGCTTTGCCCAGAGTGTGTGTGGGAGGAGAAAAAAGGGAAGGGGGGAAAACACAGCTAGCAGCAAGATGTACAAATTCAGCACAGTTACGAAGCACCCATGCACGAGAAGAGTGGGCTTTACCGGCTCTGCCTGCTGTTTCTGGCCCCAAAACTTTACACCCAGGCAGCACAAGAAAGGCAGCAGAGGAAGGTAGAAGAAGCAACTTTTAGCAAAAGGTGTAAAAGCACTAATTTTAACCTAGGCAAGAAAGCAAGGTATTTCTTTTCCTACCTACTAGTGCCCGGCTAACAAAAGTGGCAAATCTGTCATCTACAGAAGTGGCCAAAATTGTGGAAACCTTTTGGGAAAAGTGTACATTTGAGCTTTGATGGCTAATAACACCCCTTTTTGGGGGGAGTAGTACCATAAAATTATATATCAATGGAAAGATAGTTTAATCAAAAATGTAATGCAACAAAGTTTGTTCAATTACCTGTACTGTATTCTATGAAAAGTTATAGCCAAATAACCAGAAAAAGGAAGCACAACTTGCTTAGGTTGATCTCAGGTAGATTTCCTTCATCTGATTGTAGTCAATGAGAATGAGTGTTTAGAGAATCAATCAGATGTCATTGTAAGGACCCACCCCACTTTGCATCTTAAGAAGACAGAACTCTTGGAATAATTCTTCCAACAGGAATCCTTTATTAAGAGAAAATGGTTGCAGGCATGCTAGACAGGACTTGGGGTCCAAGCTCTCCCATTCAAGGTTTTAAGGGGTTCCCCAGTAGTCCCACCCAATCAACCCCCCTTCCAGTGATAGTTTCAAGTATCACAATTCCACCCCGTTTCTTCTTTCTTCCGTCTGGATGGAGACTTCAGATAACTACATGAAAGGCAAATACTCTTCTTTGTTAATGCTAATGTTCTCTGGATGCTAACGCTTTGAGGTTACAATAGGTTACAATAAACACACATTCAGCATTCAGCTCTTTGAAGTCTACTGAAGGAAGTGAGGGCCATAAAGCCCCTTTGTTCTCCCCCTTCTCTCCCTCTTATGGCAGAATCCAAAGAAGGCAGAATTGGGAGTTTCTATATTTGATAATTAAAGATGAAATATGATTGGATTCTGACATCCGGCCCCTCTTAACAATAAGAGAGATCCACCTGAAAGAAAACACAAGTAAAAAATTTAGTTAGGCTTGTTAGGATACTCTGTGTGAAACTTCTTCAATAGCTTCGGGGCTCTGACGTGACGTTTATGGACCCACTCATTTTGTGAGGCAGGGAGGTGTTTCCAGGCAACTAGGTACTGAGTTGTTCCACGATATCTCCTAGAGTCAAGGATCTCTTTTATTTCGAAGTGTTGTTCCCCCTCCACCATGATTGGAGGTGGTGGGGGGGGGATTTTTGGCCGTAGAGGTGACTGATGCTCTCTTTTCAGCAAGCTGCAATGAAAAATTGGGTGTATTTGCCTGAGGTTTTTGGGTAATTCTAATTCTACTGTTACTGGATTTATGATCCTTTTAATTGGAAAAGGTCCTATATATTTTGGTCCAAGTTTTTTACAGGGCTGTAGGGACTTTAGGTATTTTGTAGATAAGTACACCATTTCTCCTATAATGAATGGTGTAGGCTCAACCCTTTTTTTATCGGCTTGTGCTTTGTATGCCCGCCTAGCTTCATCTAGTGATTTTCTGACTATTGGCCAGGTGTTTTGTAGGTTTTCCATCCATTCTTTCAGTGAAGGGATCGTTGGTTCTTTTGGGGTTAACTCTGGCATAGGGTTGAAACTTTGGCCGTTGGCTATTTGAAAAGGAGTGTAGCCTGTGCTGGAGTGGACTGCATTATTGTAGGCAACTTCTGCAAAAGGAAGTAAGTCCGTCCAATCACTCTGTTGGAAATTTAAAAAACATCTCAAATATTGCTCAAGTACCGACTGGCAGCGTTCCGCTTGTCCATCTCCTTGAGGGTGGTGGCTAGATGTCAATCCCTGAGTGGTCCCTAAGAGGGATAAAAATTCCTTCCAAAATGCAGACGTAAATTGCACTCCCCTATCAGAGATGATGCGTTGGGGTGCCCCGTGCAATCTGTAAATGTGCTGGATAAAAAGTTTTGCTAAGGCCTTTGCAGTGGGAATTTTTTGGCAAGGGATAAAGTGCACCTGTTTGGAAAATAGGTCCGTGACTGTCCAGATAACAGTATTCCCATTGCTTTCAGGCAATTCCACTATAAAGTCCATGGCTATTTCCCTCCAGGGGGCTGAGGGACTTGCCACTGGTTGTAACAGCCCTGGCGATTTCCCTTGCAACCTCTTTGCTGATGCACAGGGTGGGCAGCTGGCAACATAACTTTCTATGTCCTTTTTTATTGATGGCCACCAAAATTGCCGTTTAATTAAGTGTAAAGTTTTTACAAATCCAAAATGCCCTGCTGATTTTGTGTCATGGCAAAGTTGCATGAAAGTTAGTCTTTGAGTTGTTGGTATATATAACTTTTCCCCTACCCAAGGCAATCCGTCTCTCATTGTGCACACATGTTTGTTTTTCTGGAACCAATCATCTGTTTCCAAACTTTTTCTGAATTCAATCCCAGTTTGGCTGTCCAGTTGTGGTTTTATTTTGGCTTGGGTTCTTGTGGTTACTGGCGCTGCCAGTTGTGACTCTGCCATTATTGGTCTAGAGTCTGTGGTTCGTGCGCTGTTATATTGGGGCATGCGAGATAGTGCATCTGCCAGGAAGTTCTTTCTTCCTGGTAAATGTTTGAGCTTAAATTGGAATTGGTGAAAATGCTGGGACCAGCGGGCTTGTTTGGGATTGAGTTTCCTGGAAGTTTTCAGGGCTTCTAAATTTTTGTGATCAGTCCATACCTGGAAGGGGATTTTGTTGCCTTCCAGGAACTGTCGCCACGTGAGTAATGCCCAACGTATCCCATAAGCCTCCTTCTCCCATACGGGCCAGCGCTGTTCTGTTTCCGTGAGTTTCTTAGATGTATATGCACAGGGTTGCAATACTGCATCATCATTTTCTTGTAATAGCACAGCCCCCACTGCCACATCACTTGCATCTGCCTGTATTATGAAGGGTTTGTCCATGTCTGGGTGCCTTAGTACTGGTTCGGCAGAAAAAAGTCTCTTTAGTCTCTCAAACGCTGCTTGGCACTCCATTGTCCATGTTAGTGGCTGGCTAGGTTTTACTGAGGATGTTCCCTTCGTTTTTAGTAAGTTAGTGAGGGGCAAGGCTATCTGTGCAAATGAGGGGATGAATTGGCGGTAAAAATTTGCAAAGCCCAGGAAACTTTGTAGTTGCTTTCTTGTGCGGGGTGGTGCCCATTCTATACTGCTTGACCTTCTCCGGGTCCATTTCAATGCCCTGTGGGGATATGCGATAGCCTAGGTAGTCTATCCTTTCCTGGTGGAATTCGCATTTTGAGAGTTTGGCATATAGGTGAGCGGCTCGCAGCTTCTTTAAAACCGCTCTGACAAGTTTGACGTGTTCTTCTTTTGTTTCGGTAAAGATAAGAATGTCGTCCAAGTAAACAAGGACCCCCTTAAACAGGTGTTCCCTTAGAACGTCATTGATTAGTTGCATAAAGACTGCAGGGCCCCCTTGTAATCCAAATGGCAAGACTTTGAATTGATAGCACCCCATGGGGCAGTTAAATGCAGTCTTCCATTCGTCCCCTTCCTTGATTCTCACTCGATAGTAAGCTTCCCTTAGGTCTAGTTTAGAAAAAATTTTCCCTTTCGATAGGTGTGACAGCATGTCTTTCATGAGGGGCAGCGGGTATAGGTTGCTTTCACTGATTGTATTCAGGGCCCTATAATCCACGCATAAACGTAAAGAGCCGTCCTTCTTCTCTCTAAAAAGGACCGGGGCAGCCACTTTAGGCTTGGATGGCTCAATGAAACCTCTCTCCAGGTTTTTTTTTATAAATCTTTCCATTTCCTCCTTCTCCTTTGGGCTCATGGAGTATAATCTGGGCTTCGGGAGTTTTGCCCCAGGCTTGAATTCAATGGTACAGTCTGTGGGTCGGTGGGGGGGAAGCTCATTCGCCCTCTCCTCACTGAAGACTTCAGCAAGGTCCCTATATTCCTCTGGTATTTCTGTTAATCTTTTTTCCTCTCCTATGGATGCTTTTTCTATTCTTGATTCTGGTAGCCTCCCTTGGGGTTTTAAGTCCATAGGGTCCCCCTTCGGGAATTTGATTTCTGTCGTCCTCCAATTTACCCAGGGGTTCCATTTTTTCAACCATTCCATCCCTAGAATCATTGGGCATTCCATACCTGGGGTCACCACAAACGTTAAGTCCTCTTCATGGTTGCCCAGGGAGAGATGTATTGGCAAAGTGGCTAGGGTAGCTGGCACCCCCCCTGCTATGGATCCATCTAGCTGGCCAAATGAGATTGGTTGTTCCAGTCTCCTGGATGGGATGCCCAGATTCCCCACTAGTGTTGGGCTAATGAGGCAGCGGGTACAGCCAGAGTCTATTAAGGCTTTCACCTTCACAGCTTCGGGCATGGGGGGGATTAATATAGTCACTGTTTTGAAGATGGGTGTGATGCATCCACTTACCAGGGGTTCGCCCTCCGAGCTGTCATCTGAGGCATCCACCGGCCCTATGGTGTAGGCTGGAGTCCTTTCCCCTTGGTGAGCAGAGGTGGGGGTTTCTGCAATTTCCATCATTCTCATGGCCGTTTCTTTTGGCTTAGCTGAATACTTTCCGGGTTTGTTGATTGGGGATCTGTCTGGGTTGTGCTGGGGGGCCTTTGAGCGGCATTCTACAGCTCGATGCCCTTCTCTTCCGCACTTGAAACATCTCATTTGCTTCTTGGCTGTATCCGATGATTTCACCGGTTGGTGTGTCAGCTCAGGCGGGGGGCGGCTCCATTGTTTTCCTCGGCGGTGCCTCTTCAATATGTCGATCTCTGCTTCCTCTGCCAAGACGTACCATTCCTCAAGTCGATGTGGGTCCCCTCGGGGCAGGCAAGCATCATATAGATCATAGTTTAGTCCGTCTTTGAAATGGCCAAGGAGGATGTCTTCTGGCCAATTCAGTTTGCTGGCAATGGCCCGGAATTCTTGTGTATACTCAGCCACTGGGCGTTTGCCCTGCCTCATCGTTGTTATTCTTTCACGGGCTTTGCGATCAGCCAGGGGGTCTTCAAATCGTCTTCTCAAAGAGGACATGAAACGGTTGAAGTTACTGAGTTCTGGGGCATTGGAGTCATGCAAGTTCACTACCCAATCCGCAGCTGGTCCATCCAGGGCAGATTGCACGATCCGGATGCGGGCTTTGTCGCTGGGAATATCCTGCCCATATTCCTCCATGTAGCTGAGGACTTGGGTTAGAAAAAACCCCAAGCGTGTTGGCTCCCCTTTGAATTTCACTTCCAACGGTGGACGTCTTGGAATGGATCGGTGCCTCTGTTGTGGGTGGTAGTGCCTTCCGTCCAGATTGCCATCTGTGGTCCAGTAGGGGGTGGGAGCTCCTGGATCAGTAGATGTCCCTGGGGTTGCAGGTTCCACGTCCCCCTCGGTGTCTCTCCCTTTGCGGCTCCAGGAACTGGGGCAGCCGTAGGGTTCAGTATTCTCCTCTCCTAGGGAGCTGAGAGTTCTCTTCATCAGGTCAATAGCTTTCTCTAGGATCCAGTCTGAGTACGGTGCCCAGCTTTCTCCCTCTTCACTTGCGTGCAGGGATTTCTCCATCTCCTGCTTCCATTCTGGTTGCTTGGTCCCCCGTCTCAGGGTCACCTTTCTTGATTCCTTTCCCCACCCACTTTTCTTTCCAACGCCCATCGACCAGCGAGGCTTGTGGTCCTGTGTCTCCACCACTTCTTCTCCTGAGGAATCTGGCCTCTCGGATCCCAACATCTGGCAAGGTTCCAACTGGTCAGCGGCTCTCTTTCCAGGGAGTTTTCCCCCTCTCTTGCTCCATTGTCTGACATGGTAAATTTTTGCAAAATCCCCCGGCAAGGGTCTTCCCTTCCAGGTGGATTAATTTTGCAAGTCCTGTCTAATGTAAGGACCCCCCCCCACTTTGCATCTTAAGAAGACAGAACTCTTGGAATAATTCTTCCAACAGGAATCCTTTATTAAGAGAAAATGGTTGCAGGCATGCTAGACAGGACTTGGGGTCCAAGCTCTCCCATTCAAGGTTTTAAGGGGTTCCCCAGTAGTCCCACCCAATCAACCCCCCTTCCAGTGATAGTTTCAAGTATCACAATTCCACCCCGTTTCTTCTTTCTTCCGTCTGGATGGAGACTTCAGATAACTACATGAAAGGCAAATACTCTTCTTTGTTAATGTTAATGTTCTCTGGATGCTAACGCTTTGAGGTTACAATAGGTTACAATAAACACACATACAGCATTCAGCTCTTTGAAGTCTACTGAAGGAAGTGAGGGCCATAAAGCCCCTTTGTTCTCCCCCTTCTCTCCCTCTTATGGCAGAATCCAAAGAAGGCAGAATTGGGAGTTTCTATATTTGATAATTAAAGATGAAATATGATTGGATTCTGACAGTCATCTTGTTTTGGCCATGAGCCAATCAGATCACAGTAGGACTCAGTTATTGATGTCCTGTATTGAAGCTGAGAGGACGACATTTGTCAGTTATGTGTTACATGATCGCTATCAAGTTGGTTGGGTTTTTTTTTTTGTGTTCTTTCATTTAGTGAGCTTGTAAAACGTCATAAAATTAAAGTAATGGTGCCAAGAGTTGACCGGTCGCCCAGAAAGCGATGTAAAACAGTATTATTAAGTGGACAAGGCTACAGTTATAAAGAAATTAGAAGAAAAATGGGTGGAAACTTAACCAAAGGGGGCATTTCTACTGTACACTTTTCCCAAAAGGTTTCCACAATTTTGGCCACGACTGTAACATGCCAAGCTGACTTGCCACATACATGTCAACAGCTGGAGCGAAAGCAACAACTCAACTTGCTAATTTGAGAAACTGGTTTGTATTTTAGGATAACCCAATCTGAAATAAAAAGATAGCGGACTTCGGCTCATCAGGAAAATTGATAATGGCGAATTGCATTTTCGTCCTCGCTCACGGAATGCAAACTGTCTCAATCTGGAGGATTTAAAATTCAAAATGCTCTGTTTCGGGCATGGAATGGCACCCTTCTTCTAATATAAAATAGACAAAGAAGATGGGGGGAAAAACCATTTTATGCTTCAAATGCTTGCTCCTCGTTCAAAACTAGGTGTTTTACGTTGAAGACAAGGTGTTTTAAACTCAAATCAGTTTGATGCAAAATGTTGTGACTGTCTCAAGTGCCATGTTTTCTCAATCTTGGGGAGCCTAAGATGTGTGGATTTCAACTCCCAGAATTCTCCAGCCAGAATGGGGAATTTGGGAGTCGAAGTCCACACGTCTTAAGAGTTGCCAAAGTTGAGAAACACTAGTACTTTGAATAAATATATGCATAACTACTATTATTATTTAACAAGGGTTTAAGCTAGCAGCCATGGAAGCAACTATGACTTCTGTTGGAACAAAAGATAAACGATGTAATGGTGTTAACAATCCTATTCTGTTTAAGAAGGAAATATCTTAGTAATAGTAGTAAAGTTGGAAGGGACCTTGGAGGTCATCTAGTCCAACCCCGCTGTAGTTTTTTTCAAACATTTTATGCAATTATGGCACTCTTGCTGTTGTCAATCAAAAGCTTACCACAGAGAGCAAATTCACATTTTGGAGCCGAATCTTAAGATCTCCCACAATTTATTCCATTTATGTAAAGCCTGAACATGGTGTAACATGAAACTGGTTTATTTTTACTGGATACTTGCTAGTTTCCAAATTAAATGCAGACCTCAAATGATTCTAAATTTTATTTTGCACAGTTTGGGAGGAAATCTATATCAGTTTCCTACAAAACAGGAAACTCTAGCAAAAGTGTATTACATGTTATTAGCACAGATATGACCCCAAGTAGCTGGATTTTTTACTTATGATGCCAGCTCTTCAGGAATACATACGGTCATCTTGGGAGAGGAGCTAAAGAGAAAGTGAAACTTATACAAACTGGTTCTCCACATATAACCTCCAACATAATGCCCACTTGAAGAAGATTTACATAATTACAAGAGCCTCACTATTCATCTGTGCCATTCCACATGTGGGCAAGTCAGTTCCTACAAAAAAAATCCAGCATTTTCTCCTGCTGGAACTCCAACATAAGATCCCTAAGCATCAAGGAATGATATTCTGTTAATCCTCTCTCAAGCAGTATTTCATAAATTGAATATCTGGACCTGACATGTGGTGGTTTGAAAACAATAATAACCGGTTGCATAGATTTATGCAGGGATTAGGCACACATGACATTAGACCAGTGTTTCTCAATCTAAGAAACTTGAATAGGTATGGACTTCTTGTCCCCTTAATTCACCTGTGTCAAGAAAAAGTCCTAATATGGCAATAATATGTTCAGCAGTTGTCAGTTAAAACGTAAAATATGTACAAATCACGCGATGTGCAGGAAAAATATAAGTTGAAGGTAGATTCTATTTAATTGTTTCACACAATTATCCCTTCTAGATTTTTAACCTATCTTATCTCTATCTATCTATCTATCTATCTATCTATCTATCTATCTATCTATCTATCTATCTATCTATCTATCTTCCATTTCTCTATATCTGTCTGTCTGTCTGTCTGTGTCTGCCTGCCTGCCTATCTATCTATCTGTCTGTCTATCTATCTATCATCCATCCATCCTTCTATCTATCTATCATCCATCCATCCTTCTATCTATCTATCTATTTATCTATCTATCTATCATCCATCCATCACCCATCATCTATCTATCTATCTATCTATCTATCTATCTATCTATCTATCTATCTATCTATCTATCTATCTATCTATCTATCTATCACCCATCCATCACCCATCATCTATCTATCTATCTATCTATCTATCTATCTATCTATCTATCTATCTATCCATCCATCTATCTACCTGTGTCTGTCTGTCTGTCTGTCTGTCTGTCTGTCTATCTATCTATCTATCTATCTATCTATCTATCTATCTATCTATCTATCTAGCTTCCATTTCTCTATATCTGTCTGTCTGTCTGTCTGTGTCTGCCTGCCTGCCTGCCTGCCTGCCTATCTATCTATCTGTCTGTCTATCTATCATCCATCCATCCTTCTATCTATCTATCTATCTATCTATCTATCTATCTATCTATCATCCATCCATCATCCATCATCTATCTATCTATCTATCTATCTATCTATCTATCTATCTATCTATCTATCTATCCATCCATCCATCCATCCATCCATCTATCTACCGGTGTCTGTCTGTCTATCTATCTATCTATCTATCTATCTATCTATCTATCTATCTATCTATCTATCTATCTATCCATCCATCCATCCATCCATCCATCCATCCATCCATCTATCTATCTATCATCCATCTATCTATAGCTATCTGTCTGTCCGTCTATTTATCTATATATACAATGGATAATAGCAAGCTACATAGCTTAGAAACTGGGTCAACAGCTTATGTGAAGCTCACAATTGCTGTTCAAATACAAGGACTGGAAACACCACAAGGCCTAACTTCCAGCCTGTTGGCTATGGATATTCTCAATCATCCAGGTCATGGTTATTCCAAAGGTGTTTTTCCAAAAGGCAACTGGATTTCCTTGTTTTGTTTTCCTTTGAAAACGTCTCACTTCTCATCCAAGAAGTGGATCTGAACTGGAGAAGCTTCTTGGATAAGAAGCAAAATGTTTTCAACAGAAAAAAAACCCAAGCCCAGTTGCCTTTTGGAAAAGCACCTTGGGGACTTCTAGCCTAGTGTAAGTAAGCTTTGGACAGTTATTTCCAACTTCATTTTAAAAAAGATAAGAAATAGGGTGTGCCTTCTACAGAAGTCTAACAAGATTGCCTTGCTGGATTATTTCAAGAGTCTGAAATTGGACTGTACAGTTTACCGCTAACACAAGCTGATACCAAGGACAAAACCAGGGGTTTCATTGTTCAATACTGCAGCAAATAACTAATTAGGCAGCTAAAGAGTCAATGGGTTAACCCTTTACTTTCATCTGCCATGTAACTAAGCAATAGTGGTTTGTGTTATTTGTCAGGGAAGATTCACAAAAATCAGATTGCAAAGAAAAGAGAGCCAATGACATATTTTTAGTGTTCAGTAGTTTGTAACAGTTACCTTTTGAGTTGCTTGAGATCCAAACTTGCTAGCCTGTTGACAAAAGCAAAATTGGCTTATTTCAATTCCACGTTTCCTTTCCAAAATCAAAAATTCAAACTCTCTACAAATTCTAGGATTCTTTTTAATTTTATTAAGTATGCCTTCCTCCTACCATCTTAAGGAACTGGCAACAATTATGTCCCTGGATCCCAAATTATGTGCTGTTTGAATCCATCCACACAAAAGGTTTTTAACGCTACCCAAATGTACTTCAGTCATTTCTTTATTTTTCATGAGGCTAACCATCTTTCATACGTTTCTGAAACAATATTACCAATCTATCAAGTCTGAAAGCTATAGAAAAAATATACCAGATGCACAAACAAGAAAATCCAGGGTACAATGGCAAGGATAAATGCTATTATTACTGACATGATCTCAATTATAGTATTCTTGGTGAGTAACAACAAATTATAGAGCTTTGCTTCATGAGTCTTTACATCTAACAGTCTAAGCCAGTGGTTCTCAACCTGTGGGTCGGGACCCCATTTGGGGTCGAATGACCATTTCACGGGGGTCACCAAACCATGCTATCTGCCATTTTTTTCCCTTTTCCCTAGCTGTCCTACTCCCTCTTATTGGTGGCCACACCCACTTGGGGGTCACCACAACATGGGGAACTGTATTATGGGGTCACGGTATTAGAAAGGTTGAGAATCAGTGGTCTAAGCAATATTTTTATATACATTCATAGGAACCGTATTTACTTAATATTATAAGGAAATACCAGAGCTATTTTATATTTAAACAGATGGTCTGGAAGATACTAGAAAACAACGTATGAAAACACTCTAGGCTGGTTATTCAAGGCCACTTGGCGTCACAATTTTTCCTGAAGTCAGCTATCTGCAAATATCTTGGCTGTTCCAAATATCTTTTTTGAAAATTATCTCAAGCGCTTGTTTTGAAACAATACTAGTCTTTATTGACAATCGTATACAGGGAGTCCCTGACTTACAACCACAACTGAGCCCAAAATTTCCATTGCTAAGCAAGACAATTGTTAAATGAGTTTTGCCCTATTTTACAATCTTTCTTGCCACAGTTGTTAAGTGAATCACTGCAGTTAAGTTAGTAACACGATTGTTAAGTAAATCTGGCTTCCCCATGGACTTCACTTGTCGACCTCTCGTTACGACGTTTGTTACAAGTTACAACGCCACAGAAAAAAAAGTGGCTTAATGGCTCTTTTTCACACTGATGACCGTTTTTGCGGCATCCCCAGGGTCACATGATCAAAATTCAGAGGCTTGGCAACTGACGTGTACTGATGACAGTTGCACTGTCCTGGGGTCACGTGATCACTGTTTGTGACCTTCTGACAAGCAAGGTCAATGGGGAAGCCAGATTCACTTAACAACCGTGTTCCTAATTTAACAACCGCAGTGATTCGCTTAATAACTGTGATAAGACAGGTTGTAAAATGGGGCAAAACTCACTTAACAACTGTCTTGCTTAGCAATGGAAATGTTGGGTTCAATTGTGGTCATAACTCCAGGACTACCTGTAAATACATTGGCCAGTCAGAATATTTACTTACACCCTCTTTAGCTGCAGAGGCGAACTTGCTTGCTCCAGATGTAAAACTACTCCAGCCCTGGAAAAAAAGAGATTGAAGGTCAGTGCTTTGTGGAGAGACTTCAGTAAAAACAGGGCTCTGTTCTGGGCCCAGTGCTTTTCAACATCTTCATCAACGATTTGGATGAGGGGATAGACGGGGAACTCATCAAATTTGCAGACGACACTAAGCTGGCAGGAATAGCCAACATTCCAGAAGACAGGCTTAGGATACAGGAGGATCTGGACAGACTTGAATACTGGGCACTAACTAACAAAATGAAATTCAATGGTGAAAAAAGTAAGGTTCTACATTTAGGCAAGAAAGACCAAATACACAGGTATAGTATAGGGGGTACCTTGCTCAAGAGTAGTAAGAGGGATCTCGGAGTCCTAGTGGACAATCACTTAAATATGCTGCAGCTGCCAAAAAAGTCAACACAGTGCTAGGCTGCATTAACAGAGGGATAGAATCAAGATCACGTGAAGTGTTAATACCACTTTACAATGCCTTGGTAAGGCCACACTTGGAATACTGCATCCAGTTTTGGTCACCACGATGTAAAAAGATGTTGAGACTCTAGAAAGAGTACAGAGAAGAGCAACAAAGATGATTAGGGGACTGGAGGCTAAAACATATAAGGAACGGTTGCTGGAATTGGGTATGTCTAGTTTAACGAAGAGAAGGACGAGGGGGGACACGATAGCAGTGTTCCAATATCTCAGAGGCTGCCACAAAGAAGAGGGAATCAAGCTATTCTCCAAAGCACTTGAGGGCAGGACAAGAAGCAACGGATGGAAACTAATCAAGGAGAGAAGCAACCTAGAACTAAGGAGAAACTTCCTGACAGTTAGAACAATTAACCAGTGGAACAACCTGCCTCCAGAAGTGGTGAATGCTCCAACACTGGAAGTTTTTAAGAAGAGACTGGACAGCCATTTGTCTGAAATGGTATAGGGCTTCCTGCCTGAGCAGGGGGTTGGACTAGATGACCTCCAAGGTCCCTTACAACTTTATTGTTGTTGTTGTTGTTGTTGCACATAGAGCAAAGGGAATTTTCAAAAGATGCTCTACGTTTCGGGTCTTGCCTGCTGCTTTCGGATCTTCAGGTCTACTATCAAGGAGAATTATGACTCTGTTACTTATATAAAATGAAACCTGAAGGAAAAGTTGGCTTTCCTTCTGCTTCATTTTAGGTGGCCCAGATTAGCTTCAGGAAGCCAGGTTTCGCAGCTTGATGCCCTTCGTCCTTCTGAAGCTTTACAGCAAACATTTTTCAAACTTGGCTCCTTTAAGATGTCTGGACTTCAACTCCCAGCATTCCCTGGGCAAGTTTGAAAAACACTGCTTTGGAGCAGACTCTATTTGAAACGACTTGTCTGAAATGGTATAGGGTTTCCTGCCTGAGCAGGGGGTTAGACTAGATGACCTTCAAGGTCCCTTCCAACTCTTGTTATTCTGTTAACTATCCCTTTTACTTGGGATGCTAGGAACTATATGCATGCACAAAGACTTTATCCAACTTTTATCCACACCCTTATCCAACTAAATCTCAGCTTCTTCATTTTTCAAAGCTGTACTGCAGTGCTTGAAATAATCTAAAACTGTAAATCTTTTCTTGACTATTATTCCAGACAGGAGTAAAATCATCCAATCATATTAGGATTCCTAATGTTATTCTTTTTTTTTAAAAAAAAAGAAGATATTAGAAATGACAGGACAGCAAAGCAACATCTTAAATTAGCGCACATACGAAAAATTGTGACTTACTGAGTAGAGAGAAGACATAGCATTATTGAGGAAGTCATCTTCTTTTTTTGGAGGAGTGACTGTGTTCCCAAACCCAACGTAGCGATTTTCTTGGCCGCTGAATTGGAACACAAAAAGAAGGAAGGATAAGCCATTTATAATCCAAATACATTTGCTGGTCTTTAAAGTGCTGCAAGGGCCACTTAGGTGCAGTGCAATCTTTCCCAAGCTTGGCAATTTTAAGCTGTCTGGACTTCAACTCCCAGAATACCCCAGTCAACCATGCTGGCTGGGGGATTCTGGGAGTTGAAGTCCACATACCTTGAAGCTGCTGAGGTTGAAAAACATTGGTCTAGCACAGGGGTCTTCAAACGTGGCCCTTTGATGACTTGTGGATTTCAACTCCCAGAATTCCTCAGCCAGGTACGCTGGCTGAGGAATTCTGGGAGTTGAAGTCTACAAGTCATCAAAGGGCCAACCTTGAAGACCCCTGGTCTAGCGGCTAAAGGCAACAGATTAGAAGCTGGGAGAGCTGAGTTCTAGCCCCACCTCAGATACAAAACCCCGAGCCAGTTACTGTTTCTTGGCCCTAGGAAGGAGGCAATGGCTGACCACTTCCAAAAAAGTTGTCAAGGAAATTGTAGGGACTTGTCCAGGCAGTAACTCTAAGCCAAAACTGATTTGAAGGCATTAAAAAAAGAAAAGATTCTTCAAAGCCTTTTGCTGAATTCCATCTAAAATGGGAAATGGGATTTACCTTTGATAGGAACCAACGTCATCATTCAACCAATCTTCAAATGCTTTATCAGAAGTGGGACCGGTATTCTGCGGTTGCGCCCCAGAGCTTCTGCAGAAAATGACGACATCAAAATGAAATCGCGGAAAGGCAATCTCTGTTACATTACAGTAGTGGCCAAAATTGTGGAAACTTTTTGGGAAAAGTGTACTTTTGAGGTTTGATGACTAATAACACCACTTTTTTTTTGGAGTAGCACCATAAAATTATATATCAATGGAAAGATAATTAAATCAAGAATGTAATGCAACAAAGTTTGTTCAATTATCTGTACTGTATTCTGTGAAAAGTTATAGCCAAATAACCAGAAAAAGGAAGCACAACTTGCTTAGGTTGATCTCGGGTAGCTTTCCTTCATCTGACTGTAGCCAATGAGCATGAGTGTTTAGAGAACCAATCGGGTGTAATCTTGTTTTGGCCATGAGCCAATCAGATCACAGTAGGATTCAGTTATTGATGTCCTGTATTGAAGCTGAGAAGAGGACATTGGTCAGTGTGTCGTGTGATGGCTATCAAGTGGGTTGGGGTTATTTTGTGTTCTTTCATTGAGTGAGCTTGTAAAATGTAATAAAATTAAAGTAATGGGGCAAAGAGTTGACCGGTCGCCCAGAAAACGATGTAAAACAGTATTATTAAGTGAACAAGGCTACAGTTATAAAGAAATTAGAAGAAAAATGGGTGGAAACTTAACCAAAGGGGGCATTTCTACTGTACACTTTTCCCAAAAGGTTTCCACTACTGTCCAAACACCTTTTGTTGTCTCACAGAACGTCCTGCAACCTGCTACACTACTGTCAACCTAGGAAAATTGGGCACAAATGTGATCTCTAGCTGAGCCGACATAGCAAATCCGCCCTTTGCTCACAGATGCATTTATTTTTAGTTAATTGGCTCATTTTCCCTGTGAAGATTTATATTCTGTTCTTTTGTTCAGGCGGAACGAGGGAGGCAAGCTCTCGCTTACGCGTGCACCTGTGCTCTCTAAACCATTGTTTCTCAACCTTGACGATTTTAAGGCATGTGGACTTCAACTCCCAGAATTCCACAGCCAGCATCGCTGGCTGTGGAATTCTGGGAGTTGAAGTCCACATGCCTTAAAATTGTCAAGGTTGAGAAACATTGCGTCTAAACGTTCAGCTGCGTTCCTCAAGCAACTGTGCTTTGGTAGTAAAAACGAAAGCTTTAAAATATCACCGAAACCACGAAATGTTTACCGATGAACTGAGGACAAAGCAACCTTGGGCTGCGGAGGGTTCCAGTTCCGAGCAGCAGAGGTTTCAAAGGACCATTCTTTGCCCTCAGCTAACACGGCCACCTAAAGAAAGAAAGGACTTTAAAAACAAACAAATGATGTTTCCTGTAGTGGGAGAGATGGGGAACCGTGGCCCCTTTATGACCTGTAGCCTTCAACTCCCAGAATTCCCGAGCCAGCCAAGGTTCCCCACCCCTGCTTTAGCGCAACAAGAACAGGACAGGTTGAACACGATTGGACCCTTAAGATCTAGAAAATATCTCCATGCCTTGTTCTGAGACAGAGGCAGACAAGTTTCTCTACTCTGAGTTGACATTTCCTCTTTCTACCTTGCCTGGGACTGCTAATGGTTGTACAGGCAGCCATGTAGCCGAGCACTTGGAAGTCTGGTCATGCTGTAGCCCCAAGATAGCTCTGTGGTAACTAAGTGGCCAGTCTTAAGTCGAGAACTAGCTGTAGAGAGAGTGTGCCTCCTCCTATGTTCCCCACAACAATAACCCCAAGGTGGATTGGGCTGAGAGAATGTGACTGGCTCAAAGTCACCCATCCAGCTTTCCTGCCTAAGGAGGGACTAGAACTCGCAGTCTCCTGGTGACTGCCCAAAGTCACCCGGACGGTCTTCATGCCTAAGGCGGGATTAGAGCTCGTGGTTTTTAGATGAACACCATAATCACTACAGCAAACAAGCTCTTTAGGCATTAATTTGGCCCTCACCCTACTATCCTCTCCCCAAATAGATCTAAATTGAGGAGGGGAGGGGAGAGGAGGGGAGGGGAAAGGAAAGGAAAGGAAAAGGAGAGGAGAAAAGGAGAGGAGAAAAGGAGAGGAGGGGAGGGGAGGGAAGAGGAAAGGAGAGGAGGGGAAAGGAAAGGAAAGGAAAGGAAAAGGAAAAGGAAAGAAAAGGAGAGGAGATGAGAAAAGAAGGAGAGGAGGACGAGAGGAGGGGAGAGGAGAGAGGAGAGGAGAAAAGAAGGAGAGGAGAGGAAAGGAAAGGAGAAAAGAAGGAGAGGAGAGGAGGGGAGGGGAGGGAAGGAGGGGAGAGGAAGGGAAAGGAAAGGAAAAGGAAAGGAAAGAAAAGGAGAGGAGAGGAGAAAAGAAGGAGAGGAGGGGAGAGGAGAGGAGAGAGGAGAGGAGAAAAGGAGAGGAGAGGAAAGCAGAAAAAAGGAGAGGAGGGGAGGGAAGAGGAGAGGAATGATGAGAGGAGAGGAGAACAGAAGGAGAGGAGAGGAGAGGAGAGGAGAGGAGGGGAGAGAGGAGAGGAGAAAAGGAGAGGAGAGGAAAGCAGAAAAAAGGAGAGGAGGGGAGGGAAGAGGAGAGGAATGATGAGAGGAGAGGAGAACAGGAGGAGAGGAGAGGAGGGGAGAGGAGAGAGGAGAGAGGAGAGGAGAAAAGGAGAGGAGAGGAAAGCAGAAAAAAGGAGAGGAGGGGAGGGAAGAGGAGAGGAATGATGAGACGAGAGGAGAGGAGAGAAGAAGGAGAGGAGGAGAGAGGAGGGGAGAGGAGAGGAGAAAAGAAAGAGAGGAGGGGAGAGGAGAGGAAGGGAGAGGAGAAAAGGAGAGGAGAGGAGGTGGGAGGAGAGGGGAGAGAAGGAGGGGGAAGGGGAGAGGAGACGAGACCTTGGAGATCATCTAGACAAAAACCCCTGTTCGAGCAGGAGACTCTATACCATTTTAGACAAATGGCTGTCCAGTCTCTTCTTGAAATCCTCCAGTGATGCAGCACCCACAACTGGTGCCCCATCACTGGTGCCCCATCACAAAGGTTCCACTTGGTTTGGACTTAAAAGTTCTAGGACTGCAAAAGATGTCCTGGGGGGGGGGCATATATGCCTGACAAACCACCCACACGTATACTGGGAGTAGAGAGAAGTGGCAGGGCTTAAATTAGGGAAACAGCCACGGGCTTGCTGACAGCTCATAACAAGAGAGGACTACAATCATCAGTGAAGACAGCTTGAAAGAGGAAAAGAAAAATAAACTGTCCGTGCCAGTAAAAAAAAAAAACCCCTCCGTGTTAATGGGAATGATGGCTGGGGTGAATTTCAGAAAGAGAAGGCTGCTGACAATTCCAGATCAGCCACAAGAAGTGCTGATCTCAACACGTTCTTACCACATAGCCTCTTACTATTTTTATGGTTCGGTAAATGGCACGTGATTTATTTGGGCAGGTGGTGAGAATTTGCAGAATCACCAGAATGGAACAAGTACAGACAAAACACAGCCATGTTCACTTTTCTACTTAAAAAAAAAACAAACAACCCACTGCTTTCCTGAAAAACACTGTGGCTGGGAAATGTCGTGGATTCAAAACAAACATTTGGATTGTTCTGAGAATGAGATAGAAAGCCTGCATTTTGCTAAGAGTTTCATTCTGGCATTAAAACAAACTGTTTCGAGCGGGGTTGATTTGAATAGGGTAAAAGGTAAAAAGTTAAGTTTTCCCGTCCGGTCATGTCCGACTCTGGGGCACAGTGTTCATTTCCGTTTCTTGGCCGAAGAAACCAGAGTTGTCCAAAGACATTTTCCGTGGTCAGGTGGCCAGCGTGACTATACACCAGAGGTGCACCGAATGCTGTTAGCTTCTCATCGAAGTAGTACCTATTTATCTACTCGCATTTGCATACTTTCAAACTGTGTCATGCCTCCGTTGGAGTCATGAGCTGGAACGGGATCCTATGGAGCAGTGGTTCTCAACCTTTTTAATGCCGTGACCCCCAACTGGTCATAAGTCGAGGACTATTCAACCGGTCGTAAGTCGAGGACTACTCAACTGGTACAGCACCGTTTGCAGAATGGGACTT
The DNA here is from genome assembly GCF_016545835.1 of Crotalus tigris. Classification (NCBI taxonomy): domain Eukaryota; kingdom Metazoa; phylum Chordata; class Lepidosauria; order Squamata; family Viperidae; genus Crotalus; species Crotalus tigris. The sequence goes on along the minus strand of NW_024096641.1, from coordinate 501,915 downwards.
TTGGCGGGCTCAGCAGGGCAGAGACAGCTTGGACAATTCCTATTGGCTTTTGAAAGCCAATAGAATTAGACTCTATTCAAGAGAGTCTATTCTATTGGCTTTCAAAAGCCAATAGAATAAAAGGGAGTAGCACAGCTAAGGAAAAGGGGGAAAAAAATGGCGGACTGCGTTGTTTGGCGACCCCCGTGAAATGGTCGTTCGACCCCAAATGGGGTCCCGACCCACAGGTGGAGAACCACTGCTATGGAGGCTGAGGGAGAGGTGTCTGTGGTTTCAGAGGAATGTGGGGAAGAGCAGGCCGAGGCAGGCCAGGGCCCTTCAGGAGTGGGCACCCCCTCCTGAACCTAGAGCACGGAGAGTGGAGAGAAAGAGGGAACAACGCAGGCAGGCTCAACTACTTGGGAGGAGAGCGCCCCACCTCTCTACATAAAGCACAGCTGGGGACTGAGACTTAAGGAGACGTTACAGGGAGGGGCATTTATCGGGAACAAATGCTGACTCCTTGGAGTTTTGTGTGTGTTGTTGCTGACCTCTTGTTCTGTGACTTCTGCTTGGAAACCCGGAAAACTCTTGACCCTTGGACTGGCTGACAGTGTTGCTTGGATGTTGAGAGAACTCGGACTGTATTTTGGCTTCCCTTCTGAGACTGCTCAGGCAAGCATGTATTCACACAGACTCGTTAGGTTTAGGATGTATGTGGGAGCATTTGGGGAAAATTTGGAGCAATTAAAGGGCAGATTGAATTGCCAGCTGACTGCATTGCCTCTGTCCTGTGCCCTGGGTCATCACAAACTGCTAAGTAGGCAAGTAACGGAAGCTCATCCCGTTGTGCAGCACGTAGGTCTCGAACCCCGATTGTCAGGTTTCCAGCTGACAAGCTCAGTGTGTCTTTAACCGCTGAGCCATGGCGTCCTCTCTGATTTGAACAGGGATCTGCAAATTATTCCTCCCTCAGACTGTTTCAGTCAAAAAGGGGGGATTTTGAATGTTTCAATTGTGAAAATGAAATCGTTGAGTGTGAAACGATAACAATTTTTTTCTCTCACATGCACACACTTCATAATAACCTAAATAATAAACTCAATGTTCCATTTGTCAAAAAACATATACTGCGGAAGCCAAACTAGAGAAATTCTGAGGCCGTAAATCAGTCTCTTTCTCATCTTGACAGGTTAATTTTCGTAGAAATGCAGAATCCTAAATGGAGGCTTCAAAAAAAAAAAAAAAAAAAAGCAAAGCAAGATCCAAGAACGTTGCAATCATGCTTAATCGGATTTACCTTATCTCTGAACAGTGCTGCAGCTCTGCTGTTGTACTTCTCTTGCAACGACCAGCAAGGGTCATAATCATCCTGAGACTCTAAAAACTCTCGGAATTTCAGGTTACCGCCGGCCTTCATTTTCTCCAATTCGATGTCTTTCCATTTGTCCATTGTGACAGAGCGCACAAAACTGAAAAACCACAATTCAACGGCTTCTCAGTATGCCAGTAGAGCAATCAGCGTTGAAACACAGATTTGTTTATTTAGGACATTTATTTATTTTATTTATTTAGGAAATGTATCGGCCACCCATCTTATTTTAGAAGGGTAACTCTGGGAGGCTTGCAGTCGTAAAACATAAAAACTGTACAAAGATAAAAGCATAAATAAAATACTACACACAGCCAAGTACAAGTGAAAGATGGCCCAATTAAAAACTGGGGAGGGTTGGAGCAAAATAGGGGGGGAGAGGTGGTATCTGTTGTTAATCGATCAACCACCTCCCCCAACTCAAGAATTTCCAAAATTTTGTTACATGTGAAAAACGATCATGTCACTTTTTTCGGTGCTGTTGTAACTTTGAATGGTCACTAAATGAACTGTGGTAAGTCAAGAACTACCTATATTGTGACTTGACCACTAAGCATCCGTATCACTACATTCTGGACCAGCTGAACTTCTTTAGGTGGTCTTCAAGCTCATGGAGAGGGAATTGTAATAACCTAAACTAGAGATAAGGATATGAGTGACCATAATCTAATGCCTCTTGTTGCAGATGTGTCACTGAAGCTGTGCAAAGCCCTTTCTGGCCATGGTCTCCATCTGACCTTAGAGCAGGAGCTGAGAGTCCAGGAGGAACTCCCATTTCTAAGGCTATTCTTCCTGAGAAAACAGAACAGCATCCAGAGTCAACTGGAATCAGATGGCGATGGAGATTCTCAGTCATCCAGGTTGTAGTTGTCCCAAAGGTGTTTTTTTCAGGAGGCAACTGCCTTCCTTGTTTTTCTCTGAAGATGTTTTGCTTCTCCTCCCAGAAGCTTCTTCAGCTCTGACTGGATGGTGGGGAATGGAAGGATTTATACTCCTTGCAGACAGCTGGTCATTTGCCTTCTTTTAGAGCAGGGGTGACAAACTGCCGGCCCGCGGGCCGGATGCATTATCAGGAAACCACGCCCACCCCAGCAATGGCGAAAAAGCTCCGATGCGTTGCATGACGTCGCGAGTTTGACATGTCTGTTTTAAAGAGTCACTGAGGCCACATGGAGATTTATCTGTGTCCTCAGGGTCACCTGAGTGGTGCAAATTGGAGCCTTCTTGGCTGCAGGATGTTTTTCTGCCCTGGGTCCCTTCACCGCTGAAGACAGGCGCAGGCTTGTTGGGGATGAGTCTGTGTTGTCTGCAGCTCAAACTGAAGCGCAAATGGTTCCTGTAGCCTGCGATGTTTTCTGGGAATCCATTCATGCTCTCGCACCATTCGAAGGGGGTTCATCCCAAAGTGCATAGCTAAATGCATCCCCAACAGCCTGCAGCCAAGAAGGCTCCACACAAATTTGCACTACTCAGATGACCTTGAGGACACAGACAAACCTCCAAGTGGCCTCAACGACTCTCTAAAAGAAGGCAAATGACCGGCTGTCTACAAGGAGTATAAATCCTTCCATTCCCCACCATCCAGTCAGAGCTGAAGAAGCTTCTGGGATGAGAAGTGAAACGTCTTCAAAGAGGGGGAACCTGTGGCTCAAAAGGCTAATACAGCTGCCTAACATGCAAGCTGCCCAGGTTCGAATCCCTGAAGGATGACTAGCTGATGAGGGCAAAAGAGTCTGAAATAGCTATTTATACTAGTCTCCCACTAACTCTTTGTCAGCCACAAAAAAAATTGAATTTATTTTTCCAAAGTGCCTAAAGGCAGGACAAGAAGCAACGGATGGAAACTAATCAAGGAGAGAAGCAACCTAGAACTAAGGAGAAACTTCCTGACAGTGAGAACAATTAACCAGTGGAACAACCTGCCTCCAGAAGCGGTGAATGCTCCAACACTGGAAGTCTTTAAGAAGAGACTGGACAGCCATTTGTACGAAATGGTGTAGGGTTTCTGTCCTGAGCAGGGGGTTGGACTTGATGACCTCCAAAGTCCCTTCCAACATTATTATTATTATGGATCATCGCACAGTCAACCAGATGTTCAGACTGGATTTGGCATTTTGTCTACCTATCGAATCCTTACCCACGACCTGGGATAGGCAGATGTGGATGTTTGATGGTATTACAGATATCGTCGCAGGATGGAAGCAGTTCCTAGTAAGGCCGCCTTTTGCAATTGACTAATAGCAAATTTGTCAATGCCAATGGTGTTCAAATGGTGCTCCAGTTGTTTTGGGATTGCACCCAAGGAGCCTATTACTATTCGTACTACCCTTGCTTGCTTTTGCCACAATCTTTCTATTTCTATTTGTAGGTCTTTGTATTTTGTTATTTTCTCCAGTTCTTTCTCGTCTATTCTGCTGTCTCCAGGCACTGCCATGTCCACTATCCAGACTTTTTTGTCTTTCTTATTGACAATTGTTAAGTTTGGGGTATTATGTTGCAGGTGCTTGTCTGTTGTTGTTGTTATTATTATTATTATTATAACAAGAAAGTCCAGCTGCCTCATGAAAAAAGCACCTTTGGAATCCAATGGCCTCCAAATCCATGGTTAATCTGCTAGAACAGCTAGAATATTACGGCAGTGAAGAATCAGCTAGGGCTTTGTAACCAACAGCGAAAGTAATGACTGTCAAATAACTGCACAGCCAACAGCTATTCAGCGTGCTGGTTATCACTTCGAAAGTCCTGAATGGTACAGGGCCAGGATCCTATGAGAGTCTCTCAGTGTTATCTGCCTGTTCTGCCAGCAAAGACGGGTGGACACACTTCAGGTCCCTTTCCTTTACGGCTGCCATCCAGAAGGACCTGAGCAGCACGTCTCCTCAGAGGTGGCACCTGCCCTTTGGGACACTTTTCCTCCTGAGATCCAGCAGGCCACTTTTGGAAAAGTCCCGAAGACCTGGCTTTTCCCCACAAGCCTTAGCTAGCATGAGGTTGGAGACCAGTGAAATTGTTTGGAGATGTAAGGTAAGGGTAAAAGTGTCCCTGCGGACTTTACTCTGCTAGTTGTTGTCGACTCTAGGGGGCACTTGCTCATCTCCCTTTCAAGGCCACTGAGCCAGCGCTGTCCGAAGACATTTCCGCGGTCGTGTGGACATTATGTCATGGAGCGCTGTTACCTTCCCCCTGTAGTAGTAGTACCTATTTATCTACTCACATTTGCATGCTTTTGAACTGCTAGATTGGCAGGAGCTGAGGCAAGAAACGGGAGCTCACCCCGTCGCATGGCGTTTAGGTCTCGAACCCGGACTGCCAACTTTCTAGCCGACAAGCACAGCACCTTAACCACTGAGCCACTTGGAGATGTAAGGGGTATGCTGTTCTGGGGGAATGCCTGAAATTTTGAGGCTGGTTTTATGATTTTATTGTTTTTGTTACTGCTTCTAATCCAGTGGTTCTCAACCTTTTTAATGCCGCGACCCCCAACTGGTCGTAGGTCGAGGACTACCCAACCGGTCGTAAGTTGAGGACTACCCAACCGGTCGCAAGTCGAGGACTTTCCCTGCCCGGGAGCGCCTCGCATGCGTGGTGCCGCCCCCTGCGCCGGCCGAAGCGTAGCTGGCAAGCAACAGAGACGGCGCAGGCCTCCCACCGGCTGGGCTACCAGCTGGCCCAGCCCAAGGGAGGTAAGGCACCCGCCGGGCCCCACGCGCACCAGCAACCCTTCCTGCGCCCGCCGGCCTCCCACCTCCCACCCCTGGCCCTCTTTTACTTACATTTTTAGTAGTTGCTCAGCAGAGAGGGGTGGAAACTTCCAGACAGCTCGCCTTCGCTGCAGACAACTTGCAGCACCGTTTGCAGAATGGGACTTTTGGCGGCTCAGCAGGGCAGAGACAGCCTGGACAATTCCTATTGGCTTTTGAAAGCCAATAGAATTAGACTCTATTCAAGAGAGTCTATTCTATTGGCTTTCAAAAGCCAATAGAATAAAAGGGAGTAGCACAGCTAAGGAAAAGGGGGGGGAATGGTGGACTGCGTTGTTTGGCGACCCCCGTGAAATGGTCATTCGACCCCAAATGGGGTCCCGACCCACAGGTTGAGAACCTCTGTTCTAATCCAACGAGGGTTATGCCAGATGGGCAGCTATATAAATCTGCTCAGTAAATACAAGCAATGACATTAACAGTGCGCAAGAATTTCTTCTATTACTAATGCAGATGTATTGTCACAATCAATCACCAACCTCAGATGAACCCCCAAGCCTCTGTGTTTTCCTGAGCACTCCAGACAGATCCAAATTCCATAGGTCACACTCACCCACTGGGGGTTAAATGCACCACACTCAAAACAAACCTGTAAAGAGAAGGGGGGGAAAGGTAATTTGAGTTTTCCACAATAAACCCAGGTGTTTTTAGTCCTACCTCGAAAGCCGGTTGAGTGACTAAGGGCCAATCACCAGGAGATTAAGAGTTCTAGTTCCGCCTTAGGCATGAAAGCCGTCTGGGTGACTAAGGGCCAATCACCAAAGAGTTCTAGTCCCGCCTTAGGCATGAAAGCCAGCAGAGTGACTAAGGGCCAATCACCAGGAGATTAAGAGTTCTAGTCCCGCCTTAGGCATGAAAGCCGTCTGGGTGACTAAGGGCCAATCACCAAAGAGTTCTAGTCCCGCCTTAGGCATGAAAGCCAGCTGGGTGACTAAGGGCCAATCACCAGGAGACTAAGAGTTCTAGTCCCGCCTTAGGCATGAAAGCCAGCAGAGTGACTAAGGGCCAATCACCAGAGACTAAGAGATCTAGTCCCGCCTTAGGCATGAAAGCCGTCTGGGTGACTAAGGGCCAATCACCAGAGATATCTAGTCCCGCTTTAGGCATGAATCCCGGCTGGGTGACTTTGGACCAATCATTGTCTCTCAGCCCAACCTACCCCACAGGGTTGTTGTTGTGGGAAAAATAAAGGGAGGAAGGAGGATATAAAGTAACAATGATGGGATAAAAATGAAATAAATAAAATAATAGGCATTGTTCTTAAAAATGCTGTTAGGCTAAATCAACCTTAGATATGTCTATTAAAATAAGATTTTTCCAGGGAGTCACCACCCTGAAGTAATGAATCAAAGCAAAGCATGGAGGGGAGAAAAAATCATGAGTTTCAATCCATCCTCATCCTCAAGATGAATGGGTGACTCAGGCTATCTCTTAGGCCAGGGGTAGGCAACCTTGGCTCTTTTATGACCCGTGGACTTCAACTCCCAGAATTCCTGAGTCAGCATAGCTGGGAGTTGAAGTCCACGAGTCATAAAAGAGCCAAGGTTGCCTACCCCTGTCATAGCCCAACAGGGTTATCGTTGCAGGGAAAATGGGAGGTATGTCCATTTTCGTATGCTACCTTTAGTGATACAAAGTATAGGTGGAAATAATACCAAAGATGATGATGGTGATGAATTCTGGGTAGATGCAACGATGAAAGAAATAGGTTTTGTGAAGAGAATTCAATGTTTGTAGCAGAAAACCGCTGCCAACAACATAAAAACAGGCCCTGTGTCTGGGCACCATCAGAATCAAACCGACAATTTAATAGGAAACAGAAGGTAGAAAATCTAATTCGATCAACCATCGCCCATGCAGATTCTGAAACAGACGATGCATTATTAGTATGGGGTAAAACTAAACAACTGAAGGGAGCAGGCAAGATTTTGAGCTAGAAATCATGCAGTCAGAGCAGAAGAGCAATCTGAAGGCACTTTATATATGTGAAAAAGGAATCCGAAGAACTATGGAAAAAGATAAGAGATGCTGTAAAACCAAAACCAGGGGAAAAAAAACCCCATGATGTCATGGTGAAGAAGTGGGATTAGATCTGGAGAGACTCAGGTTGAAGCTCATCCTCAACCTTCCTCAGTGGCTTTAGACCACTCGCTCACTCTCAGCCCTTTCAAAGATTAAAAAATAAAAAATTAAGTGGTTTTACGAAGAAATAATCACAATAGTTACAGTAGGAAAAGATAGCAGATGAAAGCTTTGGACAATAAGAGAGAATCTAGCTTAACACCTAGGAGGAAACTGCACGGAACGATTCTCTTAATAAGAATGTTGGGGAAGAGAAGAAAGCCACGGAGAAGGGCGAAAATAGTTTTGAAAGAAGCCTGAGAAATCAAAAGAAAATTTACAGCGAGGGGGATCATGAAATAGATTTAAGAGAGGCAGAGTATGAAAGCCAAAACAAGGTTATATTAAACTTTTCACAAGCAGGATTAAGAATTATGAAAACATTTGTAGACAGAGACTGCACCAGACAGCGAAAGGGGAAAAACAACACAGCAGCTGTCAAATAGCAACCTGCCAAGCGCAAACAAAATAATCACATAAAGCTGTTTAAAGCTCCAGGAGAATAGGCAATTAAAGTGCTAACTGTTCTACAGTATATCAGCAGGGCACAAGGCTATGCAGCCAGGAGCCTGAAAAATATACTGAAGAAAAAAATAACACAATCACAGGTTGTCCTCGACTTACAACAGCTCATTTAGTGACCGCTCAAAATTACAACGGCACTGAAAAAAGTGAGCCATGACCATTTTTCACACTTACGACCACTGTAGCATCCCCAGGATCACGTGATTTACATTTGGATGCTTGGCCACTGACGCATATTTATGACGGTTACAGTGTCCCGGTGTCACGCGATCCTCTTTTGCAACCTTCTGACAAGAAGAGTCAATGGGGGAAGCCGGATCCACTCAACAACCGTGTTACTGCTCAATTTACGACCACAACGTTTCTTAAGTGAATCACTGCAGTTTAACAACTGCAGTGATTCACTTAAGAAACGTTGTGGTCGTAAATTGAGCAGTACCTGTGTAAAGGTCTTAGGAAAAAAAAAATACAGCCACACATGGAAAAAGAAATGTCAAAACCAACTGGGCAGTCTTCGATTTGCCATCATTTGGATTAGTTCAGAGTTACGACGGCGCTGAAAAAAAAAGAGACGACCGCTTTTCACACTTGCGACCACTGCAGCCTCCCCGTATGGTCACATGATCAAAGTTTGGGCCCTTGGCAACCGGCATGTATTTATGACAACTGCACTGTCCTGGGATCGTGTGATCACCATTTTGTAACCCTCCCAGCCAGCAAAAAGTCACAAAATGGGGCAAAAGTCATTTAAAGAACTGCCTTGCTTAGCAATGGAAACGTTGGGCTCGATTGGAGTCGTAAGTCGAGGACCACCTGTATGAGGTGACCATTCTCTTCCGCCAAGCCCATAGCTTCAGGAGGGATGTGCAGGGAACAGTGAGGGAGGAAGGAGATCTCCCCTGAGCCAGTCAGATCACCCGATCAACTCTGGTGGTCAAGGGGGTGACAGATGTGGCAGCCAGATCACCCTCATGCCCTGGAAATCAGCTCAGGCCAGATAAAACTATGTAAACATGAGACTGATGCTCAAGAGGGAGAGAAAAGGACAGACACAAACCCACTGCATTAAAAGGGCAGAGGACAACACCCTACGATTTAAAACCCAGGAATTATTTAGTTGCATCAAATCCCGGAATCTTCCAATGCTTTTCAAATGTGGGCTGAGTTTTGGGGAATCAATCCCACCACGCCTGCTTTGTTTGCATATTAGTAACCACTCTGTCAAGGGGTTTTAAGGAAGCATCTGTGGAAGTCTGAAGGAGCTGCAGGAAATCAATACGACTTTCGAAAAAAATCAGAAAAAAAAACCACAATTAACGGTAGACGAGAGGAGGAGAAACATAAAGAAACTGTTTAACTGATTAGCAGGAAGGTGAATGCTACTATAATGAAACATTAATTTTCCATCAACATTCTCAGAACCGATGTAGATTCCTCAGAAAAGTCCGTGATAGTAGACAGAAATGCATATGACAGTGGTGGCGAACCTATGGCACGGGTGCCAGAGGCGGCACTCGGAGCCCTCTCTGTGGGCACGTGCACCATGCCCCAGAGATGGCAACCATCCCTCTTCAACCAGCCGCTCGTTACCTCGCTGAGGTCCCAGCATGGCTGGTTTCCCTCCCTCCCACCGTCCCATCCCTCCTGGCCTCGCATGCTCTCCTTTTCCTAGACACAACCCACTGCATCGCCTCCTCAGCTGTCTGTTATCCATCCAGCTCAGAGGCGGCTTCTCTGAACTGCTGGCAGTGGGCTGCAGAGCCCCAGAGTGCATAGGTCGAGGGGCCGGTAGGCTGTGGCTGCTGACTGACACCGTCGGCCCCCATGCGCTCACTGGCCTCTGCGTGCAGGGACCGATGGTGTCAGGCAGCAGCCACCCCAGCCCCTGCCTTGCCTTGCCCTGCGACAATGGCACCTCCACCATGCCTTGCCTTGCCTTGCCTCACCCTGCAGGACAAGCCTCCTGCCCACCACCCCATCTGCCAGAGACCCCCCGGATCTTCCCCAACCCTGCCCGACCCCACTGGCGTCCCTCCCCATGAGCAACATCAAGGTCACCACGCCCACCTTGGCCACACCCACCCAGTTTGCCATGACTACCACAGCCACGCCCACCCAGTGGGCCATGCCCACCTGGCACCCGGCGATACACAAGTGGGTTTTGGGTTGCAGTTTGGGCACTCGGTCTCTAAAAGGTTTGCCACCACTGGCATATGATCAAAATCTAACTTCTGGGCTATGTATTAAATATAGTATACTATTAACTCAAGCCACCCACATTTTCATATTTTCTTTCTTGCTACTTACTAGTACCAATTCTTCGGTAGTCCTAGACTTACAACGGTTCATTTAGTGACCAAAGTTACAACGGCACTAAAAAAGAGGGACTTATGGCCGTTTTTCACACTTATGACTGCTGCAGCATCCCCATGGTCACATAACCAAAATTCAAACGCTTGGCAATTGACTCAGATTTATGATGGTCGCAGTGTCCAGGGTCACATAATCCCTTTTTGCTACTTACATTGTTTTCGTCTTGCACTCTCACTTCTTTAAGGACTTTCCTTGTTCTTGGGCTAGCCATGGTCCTGTAGGAGAAAAACAATCAACGTAAACAAGATTCAGACAGCATAGAGGAGTTTATATCAGAATTGGGACCACACATTAAGTTAAGATGATTTATTGCTCATGTGTACTATACACAATGATTTAGTCAACTAACAGGCAGCATTAAATTAGTGCTAGATAAGAGTCAATGGCATTCCAAAGGTACTTATACCAGAGATCCCCAACTCCTGGTCCATGGGCCGGTACCGGGCCGCAGCATGCCAGCAACTGGGCCACACAAATAAGCAAAGCCCCATCCATGGAATGCAGGCAGCATGCAAAACCACGCACCCTCCGGTCTGCGGAAAAACCTCTCCCCGTGGAACTGGTCCCTGCTGCCCAAAAGATTGGGGACCTCTGACTTAGACCATTAAGGATTCCAGAGTGATCCTTCATTTGACTCCAGCCCTAGGTTCTGCCTCTCCTCCTACAGTTTAGCAGAAAATATTATAGGCATTCCCTGATTTGTCAATCTGAAAGCAGCTGGGAGATCAACTATGAATTCTTTCCCACTAAGGCCATACTTGGAATACTGCATCCAGTTTTGGTCACCACAATGTAAAAAAAGATATTGAGACTCTAGAAAGAGGACAGAGAAGAGCAACAAAGATGATCAGGGGACTGGAGGCTAAAACATACAAGGAACTGTTGCTGGAATTGGGCATGTCTAGTTTAATGAAGAGAAGGACGAGGGGGGACATGATAGCAGTCCCAATATCTCAGCGGCTGCCCCAAACAAGAGGGAGTCAAGCTGTTCTCCAAAGTGCCTGAAGGCAGGACAAGAAGCAACGGATGGAAACTAATCAAAGAGAGAAGCAACCTAGAACTAAGAAGAGACTTCCTGACAGTTAGAACAATTAACCAATGGAACAACCTGCCTCCAGAAGCGGTGAATGCTCCAACACTGGAAGTTTTTAAGAAGAGACTGGTCAGCCGTTTGTCCGAAGTGGTATAGGGTTTCCTGCCTGAGCAGGGGGTTGGACTAGATGACCTCCAAGGTCCCTTCCAACTTAATTATTATTATTATTATTATTATTATGGATCATCGCACAGTCAGCCAGATGTTCAGACTGGATTTGGCATTTTGTCTACCTATCAAGTCGTTACCCAGGACCTGGGATAGGCAGATGTGGATGTTAGATGGTATTACAGGTATCGTCGCAGGATGGAAGCAGTTCCTAATAAGGCCGCCTTTTGCAATTGACTAATAGCGAATTTGTCAATGCCAATGGTGTTCAACTGGTGCTCCAGTTGTTTTGGGATTGCACCCAAGGAGCCTATGACTATTGGTACTACCCTTGCTTGCTTTTGCCACAGTCTTTCTATTTCTATTTGTAGATCTTTGTATTTTGTTATCTTCTCCAGTTCTTTCTCGTCTATTCTGCTGTCTCCAGGCACCACCACCACTACTACTACTACTACTACTACTACTACTACTACTACTACTACTTATTATTATTATTATTATATCAGAGAATTCATATCAATAAGGTTACCCACTATCGCAGTTTGAAGTAGTGCTTTTGTCCATGATCTAACTGCAGCAACAAAACACAATAATGCCAGACAGGAAGGAAAAAGTAGGCCAGCGTTCTCTAGCTTGGATCACAATCTGCAAACCATGCTTTGAAAGGGAACCAAGATTTAATAAATATTGTCAGGGAATTGTTCTTCCGCAATGAAAAAGATGAAGAGAATAATTCTAGTGGAACATTATGAGAGATACTCGTGCATGAACCGTTTTTATAGCAGGCTTTGCATTTTTTTAAAAAGGAACGAACTTTTATTTAACAGACGTCATTTTGAAGGATGCCTATTCACAACTGGGAAAATCCAAAACCTTTTAAGTTTTAACTGCCAACTCAACAAAATATTATTTTTTTAAAAGCCCTGTGCTTTTCTAGCTTTTATCATCTTTCGCTGATAAAAACCAGAGTTGCAGCAAAAATTATAAGGAAAACCAGAATATCTGCTGGAAACTCCTATCTCACATGAGAAAAGGTGAGAAAGTTCTACTTTCCAGCTGATCGGCGTTTCTTCGGGACTGTCAGGGCTCAGTGGAAATGCCAGGATCAGCAACAGGCTCCAGCTGGAAAGCAGCACTGATCCTGGTGCTTCTGCTGAGCCCAGAAGAAGCGCCGATCAGCTGGAATGTTGCAGCATCTCCAGGATCTTGTGATTTACATTCAGATGCTTGGCAACTGATTCATATTTATGAAGGTCCCAGTGTCCCAGGGTCATGTGAAGTGACCAAAACCTGCTGCAACCACCCAGCAGACAGGGGGAATAAAAACCAAACACCCCCCACCCCACCCCTGCTGCCAATCCCCAACAGAAATGCTCACAATAATGAAAACCTCGGACAGGAGGAAGAGCGCGGCCGGGCAGGCAGGTGGGTGTCTTGCTCGGCTGTGGCTTGGGGGGCACTTTTTTCATTGCCATTGTAACTTCGAACAATCACTAAGCAAACTGTTGTAAGACGAGGACTATCTGTACTTTATCACTTTTTTCCTTTTTTTGGGGGGGGTCATCAAGTTTTTGACACCTTGCTAGGTGACTGGTGGTACTCGGATGTTGCCATATCCTAAAAGTGGTACAATGGGTGAGAAGGTTGAAAAGCCCTGTTTTATAGTATTTGAAATTGTGGCGTGAGAATTGATTGCACTTGAGGTGACTGGTCGCACTAATATATTATATTAATAGTGATCCGACGAGGTTCCTGTGGAATTGAGGTTATTAAGATGCGCTTATTTAGATGCTGCTGATATTGTTGCCATTTTTGCTGCAGGCTGCTTAGATCTGCCCCAACTGAAGCTGCAAAAACCTAAAAATCGAAATAAAATCCAGGCAGTCAATCAGCATTCACGAGGAAACCTGTACCATCTGAAAGGACAGGCGATGGGTGGGTTCAGAAAGGTGACTTCTCGGCACAACTTGTCTATGCTTTAGATTTGAAGTAGTCATTTCTTTTAAATGACTGCTATAATCAAAATACTGTCAAGGTGCTAAGCTTTGTGGAATACATAGAGAATTGCCAGAGAGAGAGAGAGAGAGAGGGAGACAGACAGACAGACAGACAGACAGAGAACAGAGAGGACAAGGTGAAGAGAATTAAACTGCATTATTTTTGGCTAAGGGTCAACAGTATCTTTCTTCTTTTAATGAAACAAAGCAATTAAAACTCTGCAACAGCCTGTGGTGAAATGAAAGGGAACCCCAAATCTTTATGAACAATGTACACTGCAGTAGTTAACCTCTTAGAGTAGAGGTCCCCAACCTTGGCTGGGGAATTCTGGGAGTTGAAGTCCACAGGTCTTATAGTTGCCAAGGTTGGGGACCCCTGTCTTAGAAGTTTTCTCCTGCAAACCTTGGTAGCCTAAACAGAAATGGGGTTACTGTACCTCTTTGTGAAATGTGAAAAGATAATACTGACTTATGACCATTTAATAATCGTTCAAAGTTACGACGTTGCTGAAAAAAGTGATTCATGACCAGTCCTTGTATTTATGACCACTCAAGTGGCCCAGCAAAGAATGTGATAGAAATTTGGCCACGTGACGGTCAGTATCTATTTGTGACAATTGCAGCACTCCAGGCATTGCGGGATCGCCATCTGCAACCTTCCCCGGGGGCTTCTGACAAGCAAAGTCAACACAAAACAATAATTGACTTTGCTGATCAGTGATTTACTTTAAGGTGTGATTCACTTTTGCTACCTTGTGGCAAAAAAGATTGCAAACTTGGGCATGGCTCACCTAACGACTGCTTAGCAATGGAAGTTCCAGTCCCAATTGTGGCTGTAAGTCAAAGACTACTTTTATATTATTTCCCGGCTAGTAATTATTTCTTGCTGTTAGCTCATTTGTTTTTATTTCTGCACATCATCTTTTATTTGGGGAGGCCCTAAGTAGGCAAGAATCATTTTGAGTAGCTCCAGTATTCCAAAGTCATACAGATTTTATGTCATAACATTATTTAATGTTAGTTTGTTCGCTTAACAGTGAGACACTAGTAAAGCAGTGTGGGAAGTCACCCCCCGCCCTAGAGAAAGAATTTTTTTGGGAAATATTTAAACGACAGAATATATTTCCCTAAAGGATTTAAAGGCAGAAACCAAGACACACACACACCCGAGTCTCTCTGTCCCAAACGGAAACCAAGTCTGCAGAACTGCAGATGTGATAATCTTGTCAGAAAGTCTGGAATCAGGAAACTGGGATCAGGAAGAAAGATCCCTAGAATCAACACCAAAAATCTAAGAATCATCAGCCACAACCACAGGAAAGCAGGATATGACCCTTGGGACATAATAGGATTAACTCACCACCATCAGAATACCAGAAGGGCACACTCAAACTCAGGTCAAAGTTCATGCCACAGGAACAACTCCAAACAAAAGGCTCCAGAGGGTATAAAAACCCACTCCCTACATGTGCTCGTTCTCTTTTCTTGCAGAACCATCTTTGTGTCTGGCTCTCCTCTTCAATAAACTGCAACCTTCTTTCTAAAGCAGTCACCATGTTGTTTATTCCCGGCTTGGACTGAACCACGATGAAGACTTCCTTCAACAGAGGGCACAGGAGAATCTGCATTTTCTGCATCGTACGAGAAGAACACATCTTCCTTCTCCTGTCCTTACCACTTTCCGTAGAGGGACGATTGAAAGCACGCTGTCATATTGTATTACTCTCTGGTTTTGAAATATTACTGTTTCAGACAGGAAGGCTGTGCAGAGAGTGGTGAGGCACGCTGGCTGAGGAATTCTGGGAGTTGAAGTCCACAAGTCATGAAAGGGCTAAGTTTGAAGACCCCTGCCCTATACCATCTCAGAGATTATAGAATCTCTTCATAAAAACCTCCAGGGATGGAGCACCCACAACTTCAGAAAGCAAGCCATTCTACTGATTAATTGTTCTAACTGTCAGGAAATTTCTCCTTAGTTCTAGGTTGCTTCTCTCCTTGATTAGTTTCCATCCATTGTTTCTTGTCCTGCTCTCAGGTGCTTTGGAGGATAAGTTGACCCTCCTCTCCTTTGTGGCATCCCCTCAAATATTGGAAGGTTGCTATCATGTCACCCTTTTTTTTTATTAAAGTAGGCTTACCCAATTCCTGCAACTGTTCTTCGTATGTCTTAGCCTTCAGTCCCCTAATCATCTTTGTTGCTCTTTGCACTCTTTCCAGAGTTTCAACATCTTTCCTTTCACGATAAAATGTTTTTTTTTTCCACCACAAAATCAGGAAGAGACATCATCTGAGTCACTGAATTTCAACCCGAGCCTAGGGCAGGAATCCAGATTATCCAAGTTAAATGGTTACCTTGACTTCACTTAGGCACATTCATTGAAGGGAGCCAGGCTACATCTTTACATTGACAATTCTGTGTCAAAGTGCTTCTACTGTTAGGATTTATTTTTTCTAAAAGTACTGTAAATCAAAGTTTACTTTCTATTACTTAAATGCATTAGTCCATGACTAACCTCTGGAATGAAAGAGCACAGGTCTTGAGCTTCTGTGAGACACTAATTTATTTAAAAGATAATAATAATAATGATGATGATGATAAAGTTGGAAGGGACCTTGGAGGTCATCTAGTCCAACCCCCTGCTCAGGCAGGAAACCCTATACCATTTCAGAAAAATGGCTGTCCAGTCTCTTCTTAAAGACTTCCAGTGTTGGAGCATTCACCGCTTCTGGAGGCAGGTTGTTCCACTGGTTAATTGTTCTAACTGTCAGGAAGTTTCTCCTTAGTTCTAGGTTGCCTCTCTCTTTGGTTAGTTTCCACCCGTTGCTTCTTGTCCTGTCTTCAGGCACTTTGGAAAATACCTTCTTCTTTGTGGCAGCCTGAGATATTGGAATACTGCTATCATGTCCCCGCTCACCTACTCTTCGTTAAACTAGACACACCCAATTCCAGCAATCGTTCCTTATATGTTTTAGCCTCCAGTCCGCTAATCATCTTTGTTGCTCTTCTCTGTACTCTTTATAGAGTCTCAACATCTTTTTTCATCGTGGTGACCAAAACTGGATGCAGTATTCCAAGTGTGGCCTTACCAAGGCATTGTAAAGTGGTGTTAACACTTCACGTGATCTTGATTCTATCCCTCTGTTAATGCAGCCTAGCACTGTGTTGGCTTTTTTGGCAGCTGCAGCACACTGCTGGCTCATATTTAAGTGATTGTCCACTAGGACTCCGAGGTCCCTCTCACAGTACCTACTATTGAGCAAGGTACCCCCTATACTATACCTATACATTTGGTTTTTCTTGCCTAAATGTAGAACCTTACTTTTTTCACCATTGAATTTCATTTTGTTAGATAGCGCCCAGTGTTCAAGTTCGTCCAGATCCTCCTGTATCCTAAGCCTGTCTTCTGGAATGTTGGCTATTCCTGGCAGCTTGGTGTCATCTGCAAATTTGATGAGTTCCCCCATCTATCCCCTCATCTAGATCGTGGATGAAGATATTGAAGAGCACTGGGCCCAGAACAGAGCCTTGGGGCACCCCACTACACACTTCCCTCCATGTAGATGCAGTTCCATTGAGGACCACACGCTGAGTACAGCCGGTCAGCCAGCTACGGATCCATCTGGTGGTGATGCTGTCTAACCCGCATTTTTCTATCTTATCAAGTAGTAGGTTGTGGTCTACTTTGTCAAATGCCTTACTGAAGTCCAAGTAAATTATATCCACAGCATTCCTCTGGTCCACTAATTTTGTCACTTGGTCAAAGAATGCAATAAGATTTGTCTGGCATGATCTGCTTTTGACAAACCCGTATTGGCTTTTAATAATGACTTTGTTTGTCTGTAGGTGTTCGCTGATTTGTTGTTTGATTATCTTTTCCAGAATCTTCCCAGGTATTGAGGTCAGGTTGACAGGTCTGTAATTTCCTGGGTCCTTTTTTTCCCCCTTTTTTTGAAGATGGGAACTACATCAGCTCTGTATGGCCACCCATCTTAAAGCCCACCGGGGGGTGGGGAGAGGGAAGAGAAGATGCTTTTCCAAAATTATCATATTGCCCCAACATCTTTTTTGTCAAAGCTAAACAACTTCAAATCAAATCAAATCAACATTTATTGTCAAAGTACATGTGTACAATGAGATTGGCTAAGCCTCCCTCCGTGCACCCCCCCAACACAACTCACAGTGACAACAAACCCACCATCTTATTATACCATGTGAACTTATTGCACAACGCGCCGGCTCCGCAAGTCTATCATATGTGGAGTTATTTCCCATTCAGGAGTCTGACAGCCCATGGGTAGAAACTGTTCTTCAGCCTGTTGGTGCAGCTGGCTATGCTTCTATATCTCCTAGCCGATGGTAGGAGAGTAAAGAAGTGCCAACCAGGATAATAATAATAACAACAACAACAATAATAAAGTTGGAAGGTATCTTGGAGGTCATCAAGTCCAACCCCCTGCTCAGGCAGGTAACCCTATACCAGTGTTTCCCAAACTTGACAATTTTAAGGCATGTGGACTTCAACTCCCAGAATTCCACAGCCAGCGTTGCTGGCTGTGGAATTCTGGGAGTTGAAGTCCTCATGCCTTAAAATTGTCAAGTTTGGGAAACTCTGCCCTATACCATTTCGGACAAATGGCTGTCCAGTCAATTCTTTCCATCTCGCTTCACAAAACTGCAGGTAGTTCTCGACTTATGACCACAACTGAGCCCCAAATTTCCATTGTTAAGCAAGACTGTTAAGTGAGTTTTGCTCCATTTTGTGACCTTTCTTGCCACAGCTGTTAAGCGAATCATTGCAATTGTTAAGTTAGTAATACTGCAGTTAGGTGAATCTGGCTTCCCCATTCACTTTGCTTGTCAGAAGGTCGCAAAAGGTGATCATATGACACCCAGGACCCCGCAACCGTCATAACTACATGCCAATTGCCAAGCCTTCAAATTTTGATCACGTGACCATGGGGGTGGAGCAACGGTCCTAAGTGTGAAAAACAGTTGTAAGTCACTTTTTTTTCAGCGCTGTTGCAACTTCAAGCAGTCACTAAATGAATGGTTGTAAATTGACATCTATCTATAGTTTCCTAATCATCTCTGCCACCCCATGTCAAAATCTGCTCTAATTCTTCTGAATCCTTTTTAGCTCACTGTGCCCAGAAATGGGCAAGATCCTCAGGGTGGGATGCAAAGCAGGCCGAATAAACAGAAACCCCAATTTCTCACGATTTGGAAATAGAGGATGGGATGGAATAGAATTAAGAATAGAATATAGAATATGGAATGGAATGGAATAGAATAGAATGCAGAATAGAATAGGGTAGGGTAGGGTACGGTAGGGTAGGGTAGGGTAGGGTAGGGTAGGATAAGAACAGAACAGAACAGAGCAGAGCAGAATATAGAACAGAATAGAGAATAGAGAATAGGGAATAGGGAATAGGATAGGATAGGATAATAGAATAAGAACAGAGCAGAGTAGAATATAGAACAGAATAGGGAATAGGGAATAGGGAATAGGGAATAGAATAGAATAGAATAGAATAGAATAGAATAGAATAGAATAGAATAGAATAGAATAGAATAGAATAGAATAGAATAGAATAGAATATAGAATAAATTTTTTATTGGCCAAGTGTGATTGGACACACAAGGAATTTGTCTCCGGTGCATAAGCTCACATACAGCAAGCAATAGGTCATAGATCATCAATTATAGTTACAATCATTAACCATAAGACACAACAACTGACAAATTGTTAAGACACCAACAGGAGAAGATAGTAGATAAGATGAGAAATTGAGATAATGCTTCCTTCCAGGCATCCTCAAACTGCCCAGCATTTTCGCCTGCAGCCCCCTCCCCATCCAAGCAGGACCTGAATCTGCCACCGACTATTATTCCAATATTTTTTTTGGGGGGGAGGCGAGAACCATGGGCAAGCCAAGGACCTCCCATCTCTCTCCCCTCCCCCTTTTATGCATTGGTGTTAGATTCTTGGAAGGCAGAAGCTGATATTTGGCCTCTGGTAATTTTCATTCATTATTTCTCCCGCCTCTTTCTGCGGGGGGGGGAGCCCAATTTGGATTTCATTGCTGTCTTGTGTCCTTCCCACCTAACTCGGGGTGCCCAGCAAATCCCCTCCCCCTTCCAAGGCATTCGAGCAGATCCCTGGGGAATCCCACTGGGGGGTGGGGGGGCTCCTAGCCCACCTCCCTCCCCAGAGACGCCACAGTCTTGAGGGGAGCCAAGATTCAACCCGGATCCCCCTTAGGAAAAAGGGGGGGACAAAAGAGGAAGGGGCTGAGGAGGGGAGGGGGAGGGGGGCTGCATGTAGCCTGAGGGGAGGGAGGGAGGGAGAAAAGCCCACTCCCCTTCTGCGTTTCCCTCAGCTTGGGACATACCCGACTAGGCGAAGGGCAAAGCGGCTACTCCGGAGTCGGCGAACGAACCACCGTTGCCCTCAGTCCGTCAACCAGCCTGGAAACCTCTCAGCCGGCTTTTTTTTTTTTCGCCTCTCACTGCGCAGGCGCTGCCTTTGCCACGGCCGGCTACGTTGCCACTTTGCAAAGGATGCCGGGTAACTTTGCCAAGCCACGAGAATGTGGGGGGGGAAAGAGACCGCAAGACGGAGTACGCATGCGTCCAGGGCCCGCCTCCGCCTGAAATACGACGCCTCGACGATGGAGTGGGGTGGTGGTGATGGACAGGACCGCGCGCCCCGAGGGGGAGGAGAAAAGCGGGGGGGAGGGACCAGTCACGCGGCAAGGAGCCGGCGCGCGGGTTGGTGAGTTCCGCGCGAGCCGGCGAAAGAGGCGCCCATTGGTGGGGAAGCCCGGCAGGCGCTTCTGCACGGATGATTTCCGGGTGTGCGGGAAGCGGTTTCACACGTGCCTAACTAGAGACGAACGTGGGAACTGTAGATTGGGGGGGTGATTTTGCTGGGTATGGACGGCGTAAAGGAAAAGGAATCAGGGCTGGGTAGTATATATGTAAAGAATTGAAATGATTTAAGAATTGAAATGATCCAACTGGTAGTATCTTTCCAGTTTTGCATTTAGCTGCAAAGTTACAGTATGCCTGCACAGAGAAAAGCCAATTAAGCAGGTCGGTTTCAGAAAAGGCTCAGTGAACTGAATCAAAGGGCTGAATGGGGCTGTGGGAAGTCAGGCCTAACCCCAGAGAAGGAAATATTAAAAGGGCAGAATATTATATTTCCTCTTCTTCTTGTTGTGCCATATCTGTTATCGGATGTTGGCAATCCTCAAAGAATCTTAAAAGAGGCAGAAAAGCATGCCCAGTTTTTCTTAATAGCCCCAAGTCTCCCTCCCCCAAGCAGAAATCAGCTCTGTAGAAATGTAGATGTAACAATCCATTCAGGAAGGTTGGAGCCCTCCAGCTAGAAGCTTAGGAAGACAAAGACACCTACAATCTACATATTCCACCCAAACTCTAAGACAGGACATAATAGGATTAACCCACAGATGCCAAAGGGGCACACTCAGACTCAGATCAAAATACATGACACAGGAAATACAAAGCCTTAAACAGGAAACAACTCCAAACAAACGCCCAAGAGAGTATAAAATCCACTCCCTACTACATACAGACTCTCTTTTCTTCTGGAGCCATCTTTCTGTCTGGCTCTCCTCTTCAATAAATGGCAACCTTTCTAAAGCAGTGGCCATGTTGTTTATTCCTGGCTTGGACTGGACCCTGATGATGATTTTTCCTTCAACAGGGCCTTGGAGGTCTTCTAGTCTATACCCCCCCCCCAATGGCAGGATTCCTTATACTATCCTGAATAAATGGTTTTTCAATCTTTTCTTGAAAACTTCCAGCTAGGGGACACACAAGACTCCGGGAGGCAAACTGTTCCATTGATCAATCATTCTCACTGCCAGGAAATTCTTGTTTCCAGATTGGATCAGAGGAGGAGGAGGAGGTGCTGTTCCTTGGTATAGCCTTCCAATATATAAAAAAAACATTAAACAAAACTAAGCTATGAACAAACCTATACAGCATATTAAAAAGCAGAGATATCACCTTGCTGACAAAAATCCATATAGTCAAAGCTACGGCTTTCCCAGTACTAATGTATGGCTGTGAGAGTTGGACCATAAGGAAGACTGAGCTCAGAAGAATTGATGCTTTTGAATTGTGTTGGAGAAGACTCTTGAGCAGGGGTGTCAAACTCAATTCCATTGAGGGCCGCATCAGTATTGCAGTTGCCCTTGGGGGTGGGTGGGTGGGTGCGGCCTACTGGGTGGGCGTGGATGGAGTGGGTGTGGCCTACTGGGTGGGCGTGGCCAGCTCTACATCGTTTGCGTCAAGGGTGCCTGTAGGGGCCTGGGCAGGAGTGGGACAGATCTGAGGGTCTCTGGCAGAAGGGGGTGGGACCAGGGTAGAGCCCATCAAGCCGGATATGTGAAGTAGGCAAGGGCCATTTGCTGGCCACTTCCAGGCGATGGTGCATTTCTTCAATCCTCACTAAGGGCGACACCTCCCCAGCATGCACCCAAAGGGTGGGGCCAATACAGCAGGGGCTGGTTCCTTGCTGTTTCTAGACGGCCTTGTGGACCTAAGACTGAATAGATGGCCACCACAAAATTGTACATTGGCTCCCGGCCCGGGCCAGGGCTAAGGCAGAGGCGGCCGTTCCCTCACTGTTTCCAGGATGGCTTTGCGGGCCACATGGAACCACTTCGCGGGCCACATCCAGCCCCCGGGCTTTGTGTTTGACATGTCTGCTCTTGAGAGTCCCTCTGACTGCAAGGAGATCCAATCAGTCGGTCCTAAAGGAAATCAACCCTGACTGTTCTTTGGAAGGACAGAGACAGAAGCTGAAGCTCAAATCCTTTGGCCACCAAGTGAGACGGGAGGACTCGTTGGAGAAGACCCTGATATTGGGGAAGACGGAAGGCAAAAGAGGACAGAGGAGGATGTTGGAAGAAAAGCTTCATCATGGTTCATCAAGCTGGGAATAAACATAGCAACTGCTTTGGGAAGAAGGTTGTAGTTTATTGGAGAGGAGAGCCAGACAGGAAGATGGTTCTGGCAGCAAGAGAAGTGGAAAAAAAGGGCTGAGCACATGTAGGAAGTAGGTTTTTATACGCTCTGGAGCCTTTTGTTTGGAGTTGTTCCTATGGCATGAACTTTGACCTGAGTCTGAGTGTGCTTTTCTGGTATTCTGATGGTGATGGTTCAATCTTATTATGTCCAAAGGTCATATCCTGCTTCCCTGGGGCTGATGACTCTTAGAGTTTGGATGGGGTATGTAGATTTTAGGTCTTTGTCATCTTAATCTCCTAGCTCCCTGGATTTACATCTGCATCTCTATATAACTGGTTTCTGCTTGGGGAAGTGAGACCTGGGGCTATCAAGGAAAACTGGGCATGCTTTTCTGTCACTTTAAGATCCTTGGAGGAAATATATTTTTCTGCCCTTTTAATATTTCCTTCTCTGGGGGGGTGGCTGACTTCCCACAAGGAGAAGATTATTGTCATTGATGCAAGGAACATGAATTTGAGCAGACTCAGAAAATGGAGGACGGGGGGGGGCCTGGCGTGCTGTGGTCTGTAGGGTCACAAAAAGCCAAGCACAACTTAGCGACTGAATAACAATGAAACAAATCTGATAGGGCAAGGGTCTCCAGCCGAGGCAACTTTACAACTTGTGGACTTCAACTCCCAGAATTCCTCAGCCAGCATGGCTGGCTAAGGAATTCTGGGAGTTGAACTCCACAAGTCGTAAAGTTTCCATAGTTGGTGACACCTGTGATAGGGAATGATGTAGGTTTCATTTAGTAATGTCATGGAACAATTTGTGTGAATAGCCTCAAGGTGGCGCTGTTAGATAGTCCTTATGCAACTCCATTGCTAACCTGTTTGAATTTTGATTTCTGACTGTGTTTCTGTCTCTGATTCTCTCATTCAGCCTTGGATTAAATCTAAGAACATTCACATATGCTCCAGAAGAGTGTTTTTTCAAACTTGGCAACTTTAAAGAGGGCGGACTTCAACTCCCAGAATTCCCCAGCCAGCTGAAGTCTGCACATCTTAAAAAGTTGCCAAGTTTGAAAAACACTGCTCCAGAGAATTCAATTCTGTATATGATCAAATTACCCCAGGCAATTTGCAAGCTTCAGCACTACTTTGATTTACAGGCTCCCCATGTTACATTTAACTGGGTGGATGGAGTTGCAATGGGGAGTGGGTTAATTGAGTCAGCAAACTAGCTTCAATTTAGCAGAGTTTTGCTTAGAGTTAAACTTAATGGCCACCCAGTCTGCTGTGGGATGGAAACACCCAAATCTGGGGGATCTCCCATTGGCTTAGAATTTAAAAGAAAGAGAAGAAAAAGAGCTGGAGGAAAAAATAACAGTTTGACAAGCAAATTTATAGAACTTGCTGCCAAGGTGTGAAAACATAAAACATACCTCCCAACAGAGGGTCAGGTAGGCCTCATCTTACAACCATTTGTTTATATGATTGCTACAACTTACAACTGTAATTCTGGGTTCAATGACAGTCGGAAGTCAAGAATTGCCTTTATGAAAGGAGCAGAGCTTACTCTGTGACATACAATGCTGTGTTTGTTGCACAGATGTAGAATAGGTGGTGCTTGCCTCTGTGAGTAGCCAGTAACTGTGAGAGGAATCTCAGAGTCCTAGTGGACAATCCCTTAAATATGAGCCAGCTATGTGCTGCAGCTGCCAAAAGAGCCAACACAGTGTTAGGCTGCATTAACAGAGGGAAAGAATCAAGATCACGTGAAGTGTTAATACCACTTTACAATGCCTTGGTAAGGCCACACTTGGAATACTGCATCCAGTTTTGGTCACCACGATGTAAAAAAGATGTTGAGACTCTAGTACAGAGAAGAGCAACAAAGATGATTAGGGGGCTGGAGGATAAAATATACGAAGAACAGTTGCAATTATTGGATATGTCTAGTTTAATTAAAAGAAGAACTAGGGGTGATATAGCAGTCTTCCAATATTCAAGGGGCTGCCACAAAGAATAGAATAGAATAGAATAGAATAGAATAGAATAGAATAGAATAGAATAGAATAGAAGGGACCTTGGAGGTCTTCTAGTCCAGCCCCCTGCTCAAGCAGGAGAACCTATACCATTTCAGACAAGTGACTGTCCAGTCTCTTCTTAAAAACCTCCAGTGATGGAGCGCTCACGATTTCTGGAGGCAAGCTGTTCCACTGGTTAATTGTCCTCACTGTTAGGAATTTTCTCCTTAATTCCAGGTTGCTTCTCTCTTTGATCAGTTTCCAACCATTGTTTCTTGTCCTGCCCTCTGGTGCTTTGGAGAATAATGCGGCCCCTTCGTCTTTGTGGCAGCCTCTCAAATACTGGAATACTGCTATCATGTCACCCCCTATTTCTTCTTTTCTTTAGACTAGCCAAACCCAAGTCCTGCAGCTGTTGTTCATATGTTTTAATCTCCAGGCCTTTGATCATCTTAGTTGCTCTTCTCTGATTTTTTTTTCCAAACTCTCAACATCTTTTTTGTGATATGGTGACCAAAATTTGCTGCAGTATTCCAGGTGTGGTCTTACTAGGGCTTTATAAAGCAGTACTAATACTTCACGTGATCTTGATTCTATGCCTCTGTTTATACAACCCAGGATTGTATTAGCTTTTTTGGCTGCTGTTGCACACTGCTGGCTCATAGTCAAGTGATTGTCCACTAGGACTCCAAGGTCCCTCTCACAGTTACTGTTTTTGAGCCAGGTCTCACCTAATCTATACTTGTATCTTTGGTTTTTCTGCCTAAATGTAAAACTTTGCTTTTCTCCACTTTAAAACTCATTTTGTTGGGTAAGGCCCATTGTTCAAGTTTGTCAAGATCTTTTTGAATCCTGAACTTGTCTTCTGGACTGTTGGCTATTCCTGCCAGTTTAGTGTCATCTGCAAATTTGATGAGTTCCCCTTCCATTCCCTCATCAAAGTCATTGATGAAGATATTGAAGAGTACTGGGCCTAAGACAGAACCTTGTGGTACACACTGCTTACTTCTTTCCATGTCAATGTAGTACCATTGAGGACTACTCGTTGAGTACGGTTTGTCAACCAGCTACAGATTCATCTGGTGATAATGTTGTCTATATTCCACCTTTTTCTAGCTTACTAAGCAGAGGGTTGTGGTTTACTTTGTCGAATGCCTTACTGAAGTCTAAGTATACTCTGTCCACAGATTTTCGCTGGACTACTAATTTGCTCACTTTATCAAAGAATAAAATAAGATTGGTTTGGCATGATCTGTTTTTAAGAAACCTGTGCTAGCTACCAGTTATAACTTTGTTCGCTTCTAGTTCGCAGGTCTGTTTTTTTATTCTTTTCCAGGATTTTCCCTGGTATTGATGTTACACTGATTAGTCTGTAGTTTCCTGGATCTGTTTTTTTTCTTTCCTTTCTTGAAGATGGGAATCACATCAGCACTTTTCCAATCCTCAGGTACTTCCTGGGTGCTCCAAAGCACCTGAAGGCAGGACAA
This sequence comes from Crotalus tigris, assembly GCF_016545835.1. Lineage (NCBI taxonomy): Eukaryota > Metazoa > Chordata > Lepidosauria > Squamata > Viperidae > Crotalus > Crotalus tigris. Next base: position 476,087 of record NW_024096641.1, on the reverse strand, counting down.
AGAAGTAACAGATGGAAACTTCTCACAGAGAGATCCAACCTAAAACTAAGGAGGATTTTCCTGACAGTGAGAACAAATAACCAGTGGAACCACTTGCCTCCAGAAGTTGTGAGTGCTCTATCACCGGAGGTTTGTAAGAAGAGAATAGACAACCATTTGTCTGAAATGGTATAGGGCAGGGGCAGGCAACCTTGGCTCTTTTATGACTGGTGGACTTCAACTCCCAGAATTCCTGAGCCAGCCATGCTGAGGGAAAAGGGAGAGGTTTCCAAGCTGAGCCATGCTGGCTCAGGAATTCTGGGAGTTGAAGTCCACGAGTCATAAAAGAGCCAAGGTTGCCTACTCTGGACTAGAATATCTCTAAGGTGCCTTCCAACTCTTTTATCCTGCTACTGGGACAAAATCCTCTAATCCTAGAGGCACTTTTCCTTCCAAATCCCAAATTGTAGTACCCAAGTCTGCCCTACTGTCGCCAGCTAACCAGTGGGGAAGGATCTGGGGTTATTATGAAGCCTTGACAGTATATCCTGTCTCAAAGGGATGCTAGAAGAGGAATTAAGTTAAGCCATTTGTGCTACTGATCAGCAGTGGACACGCACCCCATCTTCGGAGTTTGCTGTGAACGCTGCACGAGTTGAATGTTAATGCTCCCCAGAGGATCTACAGAAATGCAAGTAGAAGTAATCCTGCAGTAGAAGAGGATGTTTGTAGCTCAAGGTTAAACAGTGCAGTCCTTGTTGCTCTCGGAGTTTGTTTGCCCACCTAATATTATCAGTGCTAATGAGTGTGGGGTTCGCTGCCTGTTAGTGTAGTTTTTCTCTTTGATTCGTGTATTGTTTTCTCCTTAATTGCTTGTCTGGTGCTAATGCCTGCTTATCTGGGTATTGGTGAAGATACGCCTGGCTGAGGAATTCTGGGAGTTGAAGTCCACAAGTCATAAAAGGGCCAAGTTTGAAGACCCCTGCTCTGTATGGATTTAACCACTGTTTGATGTTATGATAGCACTGAAGAAAGTGATTCAAGTTTGGTCCTCACGCTTGTGACGGTCACAGCATCCTTGCCGTTATATAATCAAAATTCAGGCCCATGGCAACCCTCATGAAATTTAGGAGGATTGCATTTCCCCGGAATCATGTGATCGCCATTCTAAAACATATCAGGAACGGCTGCTGGAATTGGGTATGTCTAGTTTACTGAAGAGAAGGACGAGGGGGGACATGATAGCCCTGTTCCAATATCTCAGGGTCTGCCCCAAAGAAGAGGGAGTCAAGCTATTCTCCAAAACACCTGAAGGCAGGACAAGAAGCAACGGATGGAAACTAAGCAAGGAGAGAAACAATCTAGAACTAAGGAGAAACTTCCTGACAGTTAGAACAATTAACTAGTGGAACAACCTGCCTCAGAAGCGGTGAATGCTCCAACACTGGAAGTTTTTAAGAAGAGACTGGACAGCCTTTTGTCCGAAATGGTATAGGGTTTCCTGCCTGAGAAGGGGGTGAACTAGATGACCTCAAAAGTCCCTTCCAACTTTTTATATTACTACTACTACTACTACTACTACTACTACTATTACTACTACTACTATTATTATTATTATTATTATTATCAGCCTTCCCAGCCAGCTTCCAACAATCAAATCCAGGGATCTTCAATCTTGGTCCTTTTGTGACTTATGGACTTCAACCCCCAGAATTCCTCAGCCAGGCACAAGTCATAAAAGGGCCAAGTTTGAAGACCCCTGATCAAATCCAATGGGGGAAGCCAGATTTGCCTAATGCAGTGGTTCTCAACCTGTGGGTCGGGACCCCATTTGGGGTCGAACGACCATTTCACGGGGGTCGCCAAACAACGCAGTCCGCCATTTTTTCCCCCTTTTCCTTAGCTGTGCGACTCCCTTTTATTCTATTGGCTTTTGAAAGCCAATAGAATAGACTCTCTGGAATAGAGTCTAATTCTATTGGCTTTCAAAAGCCAATAGGAATTGTCCAGGATGTCTCTGCCCTGCTGAGCCTGCCAAAAGTCCCATTCTGCAAACGGTGCTGCACCAGTTGAGTAGTCCTCGACTTACGACGGGTTGAGTAGTCCTCGACTTATGACTGGTTGGGGGGGGTTGCGGCATTAAAAAGGTTGAGAAACACTGGCCTAATTATGGTGTGCTTTCCTCAGTGACTGTGGCAAAAAAAGGTCATCAAATAGAGAGCGACTCATTTAACAATCCGCCTTGCTTAGCAACGGCGGTCGAAAGTCGGGGTCTACCTCTATGAGATGGGTGTCTATCCAAATATATTAAATACGTAAATAGAAACGTGGAGCAAAATGGCTCATCAATTCTACAATGTTTGTATGGGCAAGTGTGTGAACATGTGCACAGATGTACATGTACATGTTCCTGGACCTGTTTTGCCTTTATCCTTTGATTTCCTCCTATCATCAACAGAGCCTTTTTCCCCCTCCGGTACCCAGCAGGATCTGATTTTTTTGCTTCCTTGCTCTTTTCTGTATTTTTTTGTTTTCTTTTGTTTGATATACAATCCTCCTTGCTCTTTATCTCTTTCTCATTGTGTCTTCATTTTTCATGGCCAGCGGCAGGTGCAAATACACAAGTGTGCTTGTATTAGCTTGATGTTCTCTGAGTAAAATAAAAAAAAAAAAACCAATCTCATTTACTATTCCCCCTCCTCCCCTTGTTCTACTGCTTATCTCCGAGAGAAAATATAATTTATTCAAGGAAAGCAAAAGGATTTATGCTGGAAATGGTAGACTTAGATTCTTGGCTACACAATACTATCTATTTTATATTGTATAACTGTTTCATCAATTAAGGCCATGACAAAGTGTTATGTATCAGACCTGATAGCTGCTGTGCAAAACCCAGCCTTCAATTTATTGGATCTGCATAAGAAGTCTCAAAAGACTTTGCAGCTGGGAACAGATATGCAAATTCAGCTCTCAGGTGGTCCATCACAGAAGGAAACCTTGAAGGAAGAGGGGGGGGGGGGTTAACCTATTCTCCAGAGCACCAGAAGGCAGGACAAGAAGCAATGGATGAAAACTAATCAAGGAGAGAAGCAACCTAGAACTGAGGAGAAATTTCCTGATAATGAGAACAATTAATCAGTGGAACAGCTTCCGTTCAGAAGCTGTGGATGCAACAACACTGGAGTTTTCAAGAAGAGACTAGACAGCCATTTGTATGAAATGATATAGGGTGTCCTGCGAGAACAAGGGGGTTGGAGTAGATGACCTCCAAGGTCTCTTCCAACTCTGTTTACTGTTACTCCACTGTTACTCTTACTTACAGAAAAGAGATGACAGCCAGTATGGTCTAGTCATGCAGGGGTAGACAACCTTGGCTCTTTTATGACTGGTGGACTTCAACTCCCAGAATTCCTGAGCCAGCCATGCTGAGGGGAAAGGGAGAAGTTTCCAAGCTGAGCCAGGCTGGCTCAGGAATTCTGGGAGTTGAAGTCCACCAGTCATAAAAGAGCCAAGGTTGCCTACCCCGATCTACATAGTCACGTGATCAAAATTTGAACGCTTGGCCACTGACTCATATTTATGACGGCTGCAGGGTCATAAATGATCCTCTTTTGCGACCTCCTGTCAAGCAAAGTCAGTGGGGAAGCCAGATTCATTTAACAACTGTGGCAAGAAAGGACACAAAGTGGGGCAAAATTAGCTTAACCGTCTTGCTTAGGAAAGGAAATTTTGAACTCCGTTGTGGTGGTAAGTCAAGGACTACCTGTATATGTATGTGTCTGTGTGTTTATGAATACACGTATGCACATACCACACACACTATATATGTACACACTCACACCCATGTCTATATACAGACATACACCTTTTGTACATAGGGTCAATCCTGCTTGAGGATGGAATAAGCCGTCAATCCTCCATCATTTGCACACTTATATTTTAGGGATTTTACGAAGCATTATTATTATTATTTGGAAAAGACGGCCGTCAATCCTCCATCATTTGCACACTTATGTTTTAGGGATTTTACGAAGCATTATTATTATTATTTGGAAAAGAAATGATCTTTAGGAAAATCTGCCAGTTTCCACCCTAGTCTCTCGTGGGAATTAAGTCAAATGTTGCTTTCAAATCTCTAAATGCAGCCTAGAGAAAGCCCTTTGTCAAACTGGGTGACTTCCTAAACCGATGATACAATAGAATTCATTAATTTGCTGTTGAAAAGCTCTGAAACCTGCTTATTCCACAGCTATTTTTTTTTTCTTGCCTCAGCCAATCAGGGAGTTTTTGAAAGAGATGCTTCAGGTATAATACAGTGATTATTCAGAGCCAGCTGATAGTAATTGGGTGGGTGGCTCTTATCTTTTTCCTGAATTGGAATTGCTATATAATTTTTCCATGCTATTAGGAATCTGCAGGGAATTACCAATCCGGAAAAAAGAACGGATGGCAGAGATCTCCGTGGGTGAGATTTTTTGAAGATCTACAGTATGGGATCATATCTCAGCAAATGGGATTTTTGGAGCAAAAAAAAAAAAAAAAAATTCCAGATCGGATCCCGTAAACAGCCCACAATTATTTTTTTATTTTGAAAGCAAAACAAAAAGAAATGATTATGCATTCCTCCCTTCTTTCTTTCTTTTTCTTGTCCCTCCCTCCCTTTCTTTTTCTTTATTTCTTTGTCTCTTTCTCTCTCTCTCTTTCTCCTTCCTTTTGCTCTTTTTGTTTCTTTCTCTTTTGTTCTCTTTCATTCCTTTCCTTCCTCCATCCCTTCTCCAGCTTTTTTTTTTTTTTTTTTTTTTTGGCATATCTCTGAATTTTGCCACAAAGAAGTCTTTGACTGCTGAAAAGTTATTGATCTGGGGTCATTTGAAGTAAAGAAATACCAGCTTTCTTTAAATTTAATATTTGTGAAATATTTATTTGGAGAAAGTTGGATTATTTTGTCTGGTGGATTGTATTAAGAATAATATGTATGTTTCTTAATAAAAGAGTAGATCAGTAAAAGGCTTTTTTTAAATGGTTCCTGAACAGATTTAGAAAGATTTATTCCTTGGCTGACAATTTCATTCTACTAGAAATGAAAAATATGGGCAGAAACACCTGCATGCAAAAAGGACTTGCCTATTATTTTCCTATTTTGTTTTAATAAACAGAAAAAGAAAAAAGAAAATGGTTCAAAAATGTGAAAGTGAATCTGAATCTACCTAAAATTAAAAAATCATCAAAATATAAAAATTATGGATTTGCACACTAAGGGCTAGCAAAAAAACTTTTTTCTTTGAAAGATGAAGCTATCCTGGTTCAACAATCTTGAACTGATGAGTTCTGTTCAATTCCTGCTTATGAACTGGCTTTTTACCAGACTGGTCAATATTCTGGGTACTTATATGTATTTTGTATAAGACAGAGGATTTATACTGGACAAAATGCTAGCATAACAAATGTGATCAGTGCAATAAATCGAAGACAGTTGCAGAATATATTTGGAGAACTTCAAAACCACGTATGCTTTGTATCCAAAAACATGGTGAATATGTTAAGTATTAACCTTCTCCAAATAAATATGCTAACTCCTAAACAATTTTCCCTTTCTGTAGCATTTCACAAACTGTTTGTATCTTATATATGAGTGAAGTTATTAAACCTTAAAACCGTGCAAGAATTTTGTGGACACTGTATAAATATAAATGCCAAAATATAATTTAGAACTAGATGGTAAGCACATGTGACCACAACCACAGCCATTATATTACCTCTCCTAAAATGAGAATGCCCTTAAGGACAAAAATGTAGGAAAATATTTTTTGCTTAATTGGGCGATCCCTGCATGTTCTAAATATTTACTTAGCACGCCATGATTACAGAAAATTTGAGAAAGATTGGTTTAGATCCCGTGGACTTGGAAAGCCTTCTGGCTTCTCTCTTTGGCCAATGGCCATGAGTATTACTTTTAAGGACTTTAAATATAACATTCCTTTCCTTTCTCCCTATAACACGTTGCCTAGAAATTCAGAAAAAAAAATGTAATTTCAAGACTTTGGAACATATTGGGCTGGAAAATGTCAGGCGTAACAGATCAGGACCATCCATTAAGTTGCATAAAAGAAGATGTATTCAAGTCTATACAGAAAAACCTGGTCAACTAAAGTTCAACACTAAATTGCCATCAGATAAGGGTCAACAGCATTGTGGAGGGGTTGAACGTGGCCATTTATGGCAACAAAATGACTTTAAGCTGATGACACACTACACTACACTACACTACACTACACTACACTCAGTGGTGGGATTCATATACCTGAACAACCGGTTCTCTTGTTGGATGCAGGCCTGGGCCTCCGAGGCCTAGAACGGACTTCCAGAAGTGGCATCCACGCATTTCCAGCGGGCCGTACTAGGCCTGGGAAGCCTCCAGGCCTCCGAGGCCTAGAAGGGACTTCTGGATGTGGCATCCACACACTTCTGGTGGGCCATTCTAGGCTGGGAAGGTCTCCTCCAGGCCTCGGAGGCCTAGAATGGACTTCCAGAAGCACTGTGCATTAAGCCAGTTCTCCGAACTCAGCAAAATTTAGCTACCGGTTCTGCCGGCTGAATCCCACCACTGACTACACTACACTACACTACACTACACTACACTACACTACACTACACTACACTACGCTTAACAACTTCATTTAACTTAAGACATGAAAGCAGTGTTCCAGTATTTGAGGGGCTGCCACAAAGCAGAGGGGGCCAACCTATTCTCCAAAGCACCAGAAGGCAGGACAAGAAGTAATGGATGGAAACTAATCAAGGAACCTAGAACTCAGGGAGGAATTTCCTGACAGCGAGAATCAGTGGAATGGCTTGCTTCCTGAAGTTGTGGGTAGTCCAACACAGGAGATTTTTAAGAAGAGACTGGACAACCATTTGTCTGAAATAGTATAGGGCTTTCTGCCTGAGCAGGAAGACTTCCAACATCCCTTCCACTCTGTTATTCTGTACTGTTATGTTCGGTCTTGAGGGACATTTATAATTCTCTGGAGGCTTCCAATGGTCTCCACTACAATGCTCATCCTTCCCAGTCAAACTTTTATCAATGGAGATCAAAGTGGACATCCTCCTTATCTGGTCAGTGTCTTGCTTATGCTTATGAAGAGATTGGACAACCATTTGTCTGAAATGGTATAGGTTTCCTACCTGAGCAGGGAGTTGGACTAGAACAGCGGTTCTCAACCTATGGGTCGCGACCCCATTTGGGGTCGATCGACCATTTCTTGGGGGTTGCCAAACAAGGCGATCCGCCATTTTTCCCCCTCAGGGGGCGCCGCCGCACATGCGCGGCACGTTTGTGTGACGGGGATCGCCGTCACACAAACGTTGAGAACCACTGGACTAGAAGATCTCTAAGGTCCCTTCTAATTCTGTTATTTTGTGAAATAAATCAATCACTGCAGCTGTTAAGTGAATGACAGCTCTGATTCTGTTAATCTAGATGGCCAACGATTATTCTTTTCCTTGAGACGATAGGTTCTCAGTTTCCTCTTACCCGATCCATTCACTCAAAGAAAGTAGATGTCCTCCAACCAGTCCCCATAAAATATATTAAGCATTTAGAATTCATTACCATTGGCATGATGGTCTTCAAGGAGCTGGGATGACTTTGGGAAACCTCAGAGAACTTTGTATCTAAAGGGTTGTCACACAGCAGACAGAATGTTAAAGCAAGGAGATATTGAACAATAATATACACTTGGTTAGAAAAAATGTTAGAGAAACACATAGACTATAAACCTTATTTTTTTAATTAGGTATAATGCCAGAAAAACTTGATAAGCAAAGTACGTATTTGATTCTACATGTGATAACAGCAGGCAAGAATTATATTTGCACAATATTGGAAGAACAAAGAAATACCACCAGAAGAAGACATAATCAAAAAAATACTAGACTGTGCGGAAATGGACAGTCTTACTTTAAGGTTGAAAGAAAAAAGAAGAAACAGAATTTTTTCAGACTTGGGACCTATTTTATCAATGGTTAGAGAAAAGATTTAGGGATTAGGAATTTAATTGGTATTAGTGAATAAGATACTCAGACAACATGTTTTGGTTGAATAATTATTATTGAACTCTGTTTAAATAACAATAATAATAATAAAACTTTTTTTTTTAAAAAAAAAGATAGAATGGGCTTATCCTCCATTACCCCCACATAACCTGTACAGGCAATCCTCTACTTAAGACCACAGTTGAGCCCACATTTTCTGTTGTTAAGGAGAGAGTTGTTGGGAGTTTTGCCCCATTTTACGACCTTTCTTGCCACAACTATTAAGTGACTCACTGCAGTTGTTCAGTTAGTAACACAGTTGCTTCCCCATTGATTTTGCTTGTCAGAAGGTCACAAAAGGGGACCACATGACCCCAGGACCATCCCAACCGTCATAAATATGAGTCAGTTGCCAAGAGGCTGAATTTTGACCCCGTGACTGTGGGGATGCTGCTAACTGTCATAAGGGTGAAAAATGGTCGTAAGTCGCTTGTTTCAGTGCTGTTGTAACTTTGAACAGTCACTAAATGAACTTCAGCCATTGTAAGTCGAGGACTACCTATAACGCTGGCCTTGAGGGACACAGAGGGCAGACATTTAGGAAGGACCTGCTGTAATTGATTGGATAGTTAAAAATGACAGTGGAATATTTGCATTTTCAATTTTGGAACGATCCTGTTAATTTAACTGTGCAATGCAGGAAAATTAGCCCATCTAGTCGGGATTCCTGTCTGCTTTACCTGGGATTGCTGACAGAACCAGTGAGTTAAAACTACAAGGCTACAAAGAGGAACTTCCTGATTCCATGAATTATGAGCCAGTGCAACAGGCTGACACTTGAAGTGGAAACTTCGCCTTCCTTGAAGTTCTTCCAACGGACCTTATATGTTCCTCTTCAGAAATGCTTTAGAGCAGGGCTATCCAACTTTGGCCACTTTAAGACTTGTGGACTTCAAATCCCAGAATTCCCCAGCCGGCATGGAGGACTGTGGGGTCTTTGGTGCTCTCTGAGCTTGGTGGTTTCCTTGCAGACATTTCATTAGCCAAACTAGGTAGCATCATCAGTGCTAGTAGGGAGTGTGGTTTGCTGTCAGCTTATATTCTGGTGACTTGCTGTCAGTGTTGGTGGGGGTGGTCTTAGAGGCCCTTTGATTGAGCTGTTTGCTGTTGGCTTCTTTGGCAGGTTTTTGAACATCACACCACAAATATCAACTAGCAGTCAGAAGACATGATGAAAATTCTTTACCAACATATAGACTGTTTTAACTCTAGTTTCAATTGGGAAAATGTAATCATCCCAGAACTAGACCAGTGGTGGCGAACCTATGGCACGGGTGCCAGAAGAGGCACTCAGAGCCCTCTCTGTGGGCACGCGCGCCATCGCCCCAGTCCTAGGCCTTCAGCTGGGTTTTATAAAATCTTTTCGCTTTAGGCCTCTGCCGTTGTGTACAAAAAAAAAAAAAGGTTCAATCAATCAGTCAATTTCAACTTCTCGTGGGGGAAAAAAAAGATCTTGCAAAGTTGGAATTGATTGATTGAACTTTTTAGTCCCACCCAGTCTGCTGTTACGACCGCAGCCATGCCCACTCAATGGGCCACACCCCACCCAATGGGCCACACCCACCTGGCACCCGATGATGCATAAGTGGGTTTTGGGTTGCAGTTTGGGCACTCAGTCTCTAAAAGGTTCGCCATCACTGAACTAGACGAATCAGCCATCAATAGACACATAGACATTAACAACATCTACAGCAGTGGTTCTCAACCTTTTTAACGCCACGACCCCCAACCGGTCGTAAGTCGAGGACTAGTCAACTGGTGCAGCACCGTTTGCAGCATGGGACTTTTGGCGGGCTCAGCAGGGCAGAGACAGCCTGGACAATTCCTATTGGCTTTTGAAAGCCAATAGAATTAGACTCTATTCAAGAGCGTTTATTCTATTGGCTTTCAAAAGCCAATAGAATAACATAGCTAAGGAAAAGGGGGGAAAAATGGTGGACTGCGTTGTTTGGCAACCCCCGTGAAATGGTCGTTTGACCCCAAATGGGGTCCCGACCCACAGGTTGAGAACCACTGATCTACAGATTATGCAAAAAGGGATGATCAACCAGTCCAAAAGGGAACAAACAGACCCAAGCAGCTCCCCACTAGCAATCAGCACCCAGATCAACCTAGATTTAACTCCAAGGCTAATGTCAGACCAATAATTAAGTCACAATACCCCAAACTGCCAAAGAAGCCAACAGCAAACAGATCAACCAAAGTGGATGTTTCCTTGCAGACATTTCATTACCCAGCTAGATAACATCATCAGTGCTAGAAGGGAGTGGGGTTTGCAGGGAGGAGGAGGAGGAGGAGGAGGACTGTGGGGTCCTGGGTGCTCTCTGAGCTTGGTTGTTTTCTTGCAGACCTTTCATTACCCAACTAGGTAACACCATCAGTGTTAGAAGGGAGTGGGGGATATGGGGGGGAGGAGGAAGAGGAAGGCGGAAGCAACTTGGTGCTCTCTGAGCTTGGCAGTTTTCTTGCAGACGTTTCATTCCCCAGATTAGCTAAACTCCAACCGTGTATTTGCGCCAGTGGCCAAGCACCCAAAGGTTGACCACATGCCCCTGAGGATGCCGTGGCCGCCATAAAGGCGGGGAACAATCACCGGTGACTTTTTCAGCGCCGCTGTAACTTCCAACCATCACTAAAAGGAACGGTTGTAAGTCGGGGACCTCCTCCAAAGGGCAGCATTGGATTAACCCAGTAACCAGGTCAGAGGGGGGTCTTGTGCGAAGGGGACTCGGATCTGAGACAGGCACCTCAGGGAAGAGCATCCAGCTCAGGCAGGAGGCCCCCCCCCTGTAGCCGGCGTTGCCCTTTTAAGAAGCGCTCGCCCCTCGCCCACCTACCCACCCACCCCTCCCTCCTCCCTCCCTCTTTTCTCATCCGAGGAAGAGTTTGCAAACGGGGCTCTTCCCCAAAGCGTCGCCAGCAGCTGTTAGCAGAGCGCAGCCCGGCTGTTTCCCCGGGCAGAGAGCGAGGAGGGCTGTTGGCAGCCGGGAAAGAGGTTAGCTCCGGCCGCTTTTCCGGCGCGCTCTCCTTCTTTCCAGTCGAACCACGCCGGAGCCGAGCGATGGTGGCTCTTTCGGGCGCAGCTCGGTGAATATCCGCGCCCGGAGCCAGCGCGGGTCTCCCGGGGACCCGGGACGGGGCCAAGATGGGATGTTGCACCGGCCGCTGCACTTTGATCTTCCTCTGCACTTTACAGCTGGTAAGCGGCGGGGGCTGCGTCTCTGTCCGGGAGGGGAGGGGGGGGGGTTCGGATCCTAAGCTCTTGGGGCAGCGCGTTCCGCAGGCGCACGCGGGACTACAGTTCCCATCCTCGGACGTCTGGGGTTTCGAAGCCACTCGCCTCCGGGAAGCGCCCAGCGAGGCTCTCTCTCCAGCCGCCTCGGCCAGCGAGTTGTGCCCGTGACAACCTTCGGGGTCGGGTTCACACGATGTCCGGAAGGGGCTCGAGTGCAATTCGCTATGGGTCCTTAAACGAGTCTAGGGAGGGGGACTGGCTTCGCGTGGCGCGTGAATTCTCCCTTTCCAACTGAGTGCGGTTAGCGTTGGCTAAGCTCAGCGTCTCGTGTGAACGCGCGGCCGGTTAGTTCTTCTGAGCCGGCGAAGCGAGTAGTGTGAATAGGAGCGCTGGGAAGGTCGCCTAGGTGGGGGTGTTCACTTTTTTCCCTGCTGAGTTTAGCCTTAGAGAAACCCCAACACACATTTTGGGTGCATAAATCCCAATTTACTTATTTTTATCCTGATCTGTCGCGGAGACTCGGGGGGGGGGGGTTGTCCGACTTTCTCTCTCTACTCCATGAATGAAAGAGTAAAATTAAAAGATAGCCACTCCTTAAACTCCTTGAAATTGGCTTGCGCATCCAAAAGTGATCAGAAAACATGGATTATTATTATTATTATTTTAAAAAAAGAAAAAAACAATGCTAGTCTTCCAATTTAGCTAGAGGAAGCAGATGGAAATCAGATTGATTGCACTGTTCACCGTGCAGCTGTGTGTGTTTTCCATTGGGGGAAAAAAAATCCTATGGAAGTGAATGTGGAATAGCCATTCACCCACAGAGGATACACAGATTTGCCTTTGAAAGGAGTTGTGTGATTAAAAATGTGGAATTGTTTTCTAAAGGCTTTCAAGCTACAGCAATCCGCAACTTACAGTTTGTTTACTAACCTTTCAAAGCTAACAACAGCCCTGAAAAAAACGGCTTATGACCGTTTTTCACACTTACGACCGTTGCAAAACCCCACGGTCACATGAACAAAATTCAGACGCTTGGCAACTGACTCCTATTTATGACGGTTGCACTGTCCCAGGGTCACGTGATCCGCTTTTGTGACCTTCGAGCAAGCAAAGTCAATGGGGAAGCCGGATTCACTTAACAACTGGGTTACTAACTTAGCAGCTGCGGCGATTCGCTTAACAACGGAGGCAAAAAAAGTGTAGAATGGGGCAAAATTCCCTTAAACTGTCTTGTTTAGCAACAAATTTTGGGCTCAGCTGTGGTCATAAGGATCCTTATCCAGATGATCAAAATGGTAACCTCAAAACACACGTTCCCTGTATCACCAAACTTTTTCCCCCGGGTTATTTTGTAAGATCGGAATGGAGAAATTCCTTAACAATGGACGCAAGTGCTTAGTAGTTTGTAGTTTGTCCAGATGGATTAAAAAGGGGAATATAGCTTGCAAACAAAGAATGTGTGTTTATGTCTCCCACGCAATTCTGTGTGGACTTAGACCCTGTCCATCGTCTTCCTCTCTGCCATCTGAAAGCCAGTTCTGAAATTTTGGCGTTTGGCATTTTGCTTTCGTTTGTCTTTCCTGCTTAATTAAAAAAAAAAATTAATCTTTGGGCTAAGGGGGGGGGGAACCCCACCCCTACCAGTAGAGTTCATTTACACCCTTCTTGATCATCACAACTCCCTTTTAGAAACTTTCAAAGAGGGATCAGCTTTCTCTCCCTAGATCCCAGGGTCCCAAAATATTCCAGCCAGCAACCTTTTTATTCTGGCTAATTTTGCATTCACCTCCAGTAGCTCCAAGAAGTCTAATTGGGACGCTCCATTGTTAGGGAAAGCTTTGTGCTTCTGGTGCAAATCAGAAAGCAAATCAATGGATTGCGGGCCAATTAATACCCTGCCCTGGAAGGAAACCTAAAGCAAGAAAACACACACTGCCAAACAAAAGGACACCAAGTTGCCAAAATTGTTTCCCAAACCTTTTTTTTTTTTTGCAAATACATATAACCAACCAAATCGTTGCTGACTTTTTGTCTACCCACGTTGTTTTTATTACATATAGGGGGATATTTTGGAAGGGGTTAAGGTTTTTTTTTAAATGGTACAGTAAAGAAAACATCTCTCTCTCTTTCTCTTTCTTTCTCCCTCTCCCCTCTCTCTTTCTCGCTGTGTCTCTTTCTCCCTCTCCTTTCTCTCTTTCTTCCTCTCCTTTCTCTCTTTCTTCCTGTCTCTCTCTTTCTCCCTCTCCTCTCTCTTTCTCTTTCTACCTCCCTCTCCTCCACCGCCTCCTCCTCCTCCTCCTCCTCCTCCTCCTCCTCCTCCTCCTCTTCTTCTTCTTCTTCTTCTTCTTCTTCTTCTTCTTCTTCTTCTTCTTCTTCTTCTTCTTCTTCTCTCTGTGTGTGTGTTCAGGGAGGAGAGAGAAAGAAGAATCTGTTTCCCTTTTGTTTTGGAAAAGGACAAGCTTAGTTATTCAGCTCGATTGGATTTCTTTTTTAAAAAAAAAAATTCTTTGGGGTTTTGTGTTTGAAAGCGGGGAGGTCCTTTTTTCTGTCAATGCCCTGCGAACTGTTGGACTTTCCTTTGCATTCCCTGGAATAGCCAAAATGGGATTTTGCCAAGGGTCATAATTTATCCTTGAGTAATGTATAAAACTCCATTGAGTGTGTTAATTCCTTTTTTTTTTTTTTTTTTTTTTGCTGCTAGATTGCACTACTTGCATTTGGCTGAAAGCCTGGGATCTGGGCCAACTAGAAACAAACAACTTAAACACACATGCACATACACACACACACACACACACAGGCACACACACACACACACACAGGCACACACACAACATTAGGGATTGGGAATTCAGAATAGGGGATGCTTGTTTGAAGAGGGTCTGGAACGCAGATTTCCGCACCAAAAAAACAAAAACAAAAATGGATTTTCTGTTCCTTTAGGCATTCTTCATACTTGGAGATTAGGGATGAACAAAGATTCGGCTGTTTTTCAATTGTGGTTGAGTCTGGTGGCCTGGGGGTCTCTTGTGTCTGTCCATTTCTGGTGGAAATCAGGATCTTTCTCTCTTTAAAAGGGCAACGTCTGTTCGCCTGCCTTTAGGAAGTCACTCGTCCTCTCAAGCACAAAATCCAAAAAGCGGGGGGGGGGGGAATGAGGTGGGGGGGGAAGAAATTTTGATTTTGGGTTTTGCTGATTAGATAGATTTGTTGTTATAGAAATGGCTGGTATACAAGCAGTCCTCAACTTACGACCACAACAGAGCCCAAAATTTACGTTGCTACAGGAGACATTTGTTAAGTGAGTTTTGCCCCATTTTGCCACCTTTCTTACCACTGTTGTTAAGTGGATCACTGCAGCTGTTAAGCAAGTAACACGGTTGTTAAGTGAATCTGCCTTTTCCCATTGACCGTGCTTGTCAGAAGTTCGCAAAAAGGGATCCCATGACCCCAGCAGACTGCACCCCGTCATAAATATGAGCCAGTTGCCAAGTGTCTGGCTTTTGATCATGTGATCCTGGGAACGTTGCAACGGTCGTACGTGTGAAAAATAGTCATAAGTCCTTTTTTTCAGCACCGTTGTAACTTTGAACCATCACTAAATGGACTGTGGTAAGCCGAGGACGTCCTCTAACTTTGAAACTGGAGCCTTTAAGAAAGGACATAAATGGATTTTCATTTGGATATCAAATTTGGGGGGGAAAAGAAGGAACTGTAAAACATAAGGGTGGGAGAAATGGAGAGAGTTTACAGGCATTGTCCTAATAATCCATATTTTGCCTAAGTCTGCTTTGCTGAAGAAGCTACAGTGGCCTCAGTTTATGTAAATAAACATACTAAGTCTTAAAAAAATAATAAAGTCAAAAATCTTCAGTGACTGGGTGGATCCCAGTCAAAATCAAACTAACCCTATCCTGGCTTGATGTCAGGTGTTGAACACTGCTGGCAGAGTGGTGCGTTTGTTTAAACGCAAATGCTTTTTATTCAAGAAATATGCCCTTTAGACGAGCAGCCATTCACTCAAGGAGAATGGATGATCCCTCTACATTTCTCATTCTAGGAAATGAGGCTTGAACTATTTAAAGAGAGAGAGAGAGAGAGAGAGAAGAAAAGAAAGCAGGCCCATGGCATTGTTTTCGTGTTATATTTGCCCTTTGTCCACTAATAGCTATAACTCCATCATTTGATTTAGTGCTCCCACATTTTTTTTATCCATCTCCCCCCTCCCTAGTAATTGTTGTAGCAGGTTGTGGGGTTTTTTTTCCACAAGCGTGGGAGATCCTTAGTATCCAAGATACTAGACAAAGAAACTCAGGAATGCTTTTTTTAAAAAAAAAATGGGAAAAGAAAAATGGTCTATGTATATTGAAGGCAGACGTATCCTTTTGAAACAGTCTCCATCCTTTTCTGAAGCTGCCATCACTGTAGACAGGTCATCCCACACTTTGCCTTAATGGGAAAAAAAGACCCCCCAAAATCTGCAGAATGAGTACAGAGAAGAGAAACAATAGAGTAGAGTAGAGTAGAGTAGAGTAGAATAGAATAGAATCTTTATATAGAATAGAATAGAATAGAATAGAATCTTTATATAGAATAGAATAGAATAGAATAGAATAGAGCTGGAAGGGATCTTGGAGGTCTTCTAGTCCCTTCAAGCTCTATTCTATTCTATTCTATTCTATTCTATTCTATTCTATTCTATTCTATTCTATTCTATTCTATTCTATTCTATTCTATTCTACTCTACTCTACTCTACTCCAGCCCCCTGCTCGAGCAGATGATTAGGGGATTAGAGGCTAAAATATATGAGCAGGAATTGTGTATGTCTAGTTTAATGAAAAGAAAGACTGGAGGTGACAGGATAGCAGTGTTTCAATATCTGAGGGGCAGCCACCAAGAAAGGGGGTCCATTTATTCTACAAAGCACCAGAAGGCAGGACAAGAAGCAACAGATGGAAACCAATCAAGAAGAGAAGCAACCTAGAATATAACAGTATTCCAGCATAAGAGGGGCTGCCACAAAGAAGAGGGGGGGGTCAGCTTATTTTTCAAAGCATGAGAGGTCAGGACAAGAAGCAACGGATGGAAACTAATCAAGGAGAGAAGCAACCTAGAACTAAGGAGAAACTTCCTGACAGTGAGAACAATCAATCAGTGAAACAACCTGCCTCCAGAAGCGGTGAATGCTTCAACACTGGAAGTTTTTAAGAAGAGATTGGACAGCCATTTGTCTGAAATGGTACAGGGTTTCCTGCCTGAGCAGGGGGTTGGACTAGAAGACCTCCAAGGTCCCTCCCAATTCATTCTGTTGTTCTGTTAAATGCATCATGGGGAATTTCTAAATAATTTGTTCAATGCCTGGGTCTGAATGTTTCTCCTTTCCACCATTCCCAGTCTATGGGGAGAGATTTGGCCTGTTCCCCAGGAGTTCCTGGCTAAAGTTTTGACATTAACCCCCCACCCCACCCCGGTGCTTGGCCTGCAGCCTTCTCCAACTTGTTCTCCTCCCAGATGTAGCCCACTCAGGAATACTGTAGTTGTGTGGATTGAGCACATCTGGACGCCACCTGGTTGGAGATGTTTGCCCCTGTCAGTTTCCAGTCCCTCGGGCAATTGGGTGACATCATGTATCAGGATGACAATAGAATGCTGTGATCGGGCCAATGATTGATTTGGGAAGCAGAAGGTCGCGCTGTCTAAGCGCATTCATAGATTACAGTGAGAGCGAAGGTTCTTTGTTTGCTACCATATTTATCTGTCTAAGCGCATTCATAGATTACAGTGAGAGCGAAGGTTCTTTGTTTGCTACCATATTTATCATACATTGGACACTTTCAAGGCTGGTGTTAGAAAGAAGAGGGGGACAACCTATTCTCCAAAGCATCTAAAGCAGTGGTTCTCAACCTTTTTAATGCCGCGACCCCCAACCGGTCGTAAGTCGAGGACTACTCAACTGGTGCAGCACCGTTTGCAGAATGGGACTTTTGGCGGGCTCAGCAGGGCAGAGACAGCCTGGACAATTCCTATTGGCTTTTGAAAGCCAATAGAATTAGACTCTATTCAAGAGAGTCTATTCTATTGGCTTTCAAAAGCCAATAGAATAAAAGGGAGTAGCACAGCTAAGGAAAAGGGGAAAAAATGGCGGACTACGTTGTTTGGCGACCCCCGTGAAATGGTCGTTCGACCCCAAATGGGGTCCCGACCCACAGGTTGAGAACCACTGATCTAAAGGAAGGACAAGAAACAATGGATGGAAACTAATCAAAAAGAGAAGCAACCTAGAACTAAGGAGGAATTTTCTGACATTTAGGGACAGTTAATCAGTGGAATGGCTTGCTCCAGAACTTGTGAGTGCTCCATCACTGAAAGTTTTAAAGAAGTGATTGGACAGCCACCTGTCTGAAATGATATAGGCCTATAGCATTGGTGGCGAACCTATGGCACGGGTGCCAGAGGCGGCACTCAGAGCCCTCTCTGTGGGCACGCGCGCCGTCGCCCCAGTCCTAGGCCTTCAGCTGGGTTTTATAAAACCTTTTCGCTTTAGGCCTTTGCCACCGTGTGCAAAAAATAAAAAAAAAGGTTCAATCAATTTCAACTTCTTGCGAGAAAAAAAAAGATCTTGTAAAGTTGGAATTGATTGATTGAACTTTTTAGCCCCACCCAGTCTGCCGTTACCACCGCAGCCACGCCCACCCAGTGGGCCACGCCCACCCAATGGGCCACACTCACCCAATCCACTTGGCACTCAATGATGCATAAGTGGGTTTTGGGTTGCAGTTTGGGTACTCGGTCTCTAAAAGGTTCGCCACCATTGGCCTATAGGGTCTCCTGCTTGAGCAGGGGGTTGGACTACTAGAAGATCTCCAAGGTCCCTTCCAACATCATCATCATCATCAATAATAATAATAATAATCACGTGCCTACGGGGATGCTGCAACGGTCGTAAGTGTGAAAAATGGTCATAAGTCACTTCTTTCACTGCCGTTGTAACTTCAAATGGTCAGTAAATGAACGGTTATAAGTTGAAGGCAACCTGTATTGTAACATAACTCCCTGGTTCTTGGCCTGGATCCCAAGGGTCCCACAAAATTGGCCTAATTTTTAACACTGCAAAAAAACCTGCAAACATTATTTTTGCAAAAACTGCTAAGACAGTGGTTCTCAACCTGTGGGTCGGGACCCCATTTGGGGTCGAACGACCATTTCACGGGGGTCGCCAAACAATGCAGTCCGCCATTTTTTTCCCCTTTTCCTTAGCTGTGCTACTCCCTTTTATTCTACTGGCTTTTGAAAGCCAACAGAATAGACTCTCTTGAATAGAGTCTAATTCTATTGGCTTTCAAAAGCCAATAGGAATTGTCCAGGCTGTCTCTGCCCTGCTGAACCCGCCAAAAGTCCCATTCTGCAAACGGTGCTGCACCAGTTGAGTAGTCTTCGACTTACGACCGGTTGGGGGGTCGCGGCATTAAAAAGGTTGAGAACCACTGGACTAGAAGATCTCCAAGGTCCCTTCCAACATCATCATCATCATCATCAACAACAATAATAATAATAATCATGTGCCTACGGGGATGCTGCAATGGTCGTAAGTGTGAAAAATGGTCATAAGTCACTTTTTTCACTGCCGTTGTAACTTCAAATGGTCAGTAAATGAACGGTTATAAGTTGAAGGCAACCTGTGTTTTCACATAACTCCCTGGTTCTTGGCCTGGATCCCAAGGGTCCCACAACATTGGCCTAATTTTTAATACTGCAAAAAAACCTGCAAACATTATTTTTGCAAAAACTGCTCAGAGGTCTGGCGAAGTGAGATTTCATCCCTGTTTAATACAGAACAGAGAAGAAGTCAGGCTTTGGGGGGTTTCTATTTTACTTTCTAATCTCAAGATTTTTTTATTTTTTTTACATTGGTCCTCTCTGCCCCGATTTTGCATGACAGAGGAAAATTAGATGGCCGGGTGGGGAGAAGGTCATGGGAAAACTAACGGTCGGAAAGAAAAGTTCAGCTTTTTTTGCAGCTCGTGGCTGGAGTGGGAGAATTATTTAGAATTTTTCAGGGACTACAGCTATGCAAGGGATAGGAAAGCTATATTAAACTGGGCACTGTGGGAGGGACCATGATAACAGGGTCTTGAGAATCTTTGGCAAAGCGACTGTTTTGATTTGTACTTTTCTATGTGAAAAAAATCCCACGTGGGTAAAATCCTCTTGGGATTCTACCACAGTATTACTTTTTGCCTGCTGTTTCTTGCATCTTGTGCATGGACGGCTGCCCTGAGTGGTTTGGAGTTGAACAGAGTCAAAATCTTCATTCAATCAGTCAACCAAATGAATCAATGCAGGTAGTCCTCAACTTACAACAGTTCATTTAGTGACCGTTCGAAGTTACAACGGTAGTGAAAAAAGAGACTTATGACCGTGTTTCACGTCTACGGCCGTTGCAGCATCCCCAGGGTCACGGGATCAAAATTCAGACGCTTGGCATCTGACTCGTATTTATGACGGTTGCAGTGTTCCTGGGGTCACGTGATCCTCTTTTGCGACCTTCTGACAAGCAAAGTCAATGGGGAAACCCGGATTCACTTAACAACCATGTTACTAATTTTACAACTGCAGTGATTCACTTAACAAATGTGGCAAGAACAGTCATAAAATGAGACAAAACTCACTTAGCAAATTTCTCACTTTGAAACATACATTTTGGGCTCAGTTGTGGTCGTAAGTCGAGGAGTACCTGTATCTTCTGGTAGATTTCCACTTACTTCAATGACAAAAGAGTGGGCATTGTATGTTTCTCTTCATCTTTAGGCTTCTCACATCAGGGGAGTGAAACAATGCGTCACCTCCTGCCACCAATTCCTAAAGTGCAGGATACAAATGGTTGCAATCCTCTTACACGCAACGTTGCTGGCTGTGGAATTCTGGGAGTTGAAGTCCTCATGCCTTAAAATTGTCAAGTTTGGGAAACACTGTCTTACAGGATTTAGAGCTAAGTTAACTATGCCAAAGACATGTTTCCTGGAAATCTTGCTGATTGAGAGAGAATGACAGACAAATGCATTTTTTACAGTTGTGGGATTCAGCCGGTTCGCACTACTTCAGCAGAACCGGTAGCTAATTTTTTTGTTGCCCAGGCCCAGAACGGACTTCCGGAAGCAGCCTCCACACAGAGAACCGGTTGTTCACATATTTAAATCCCACCACTGCATTGTTCCTAATAAATAATATTATAAGAGCCGTGGTACCGCAGTGGTTAAAAGGCTCCTTCAGGGGGCAGTATGGCAGGCTAACTCTGCCTACTGCCAGCAGTTCGATCCTGACCAGCTCAAGGTTGACTCAGCCTTCCATCCTTCCGAGGTCGGTAAAATGAGGACCCAGATTGTTGGGGGCAAGAGGCTGTAAACCACTTAGAAAGGGCTGTAAAGAAATGTGAAGCAGTATATAAGTCTAAGCGCTACTACTATTGCTAATATTGGATGAGAAGAAATAAAATCTGGACCGAGTAGCAAATCTGGATGATTAACAAGCATTTCTGATTTCTGACTGTCTGGGAAAACACATATGCAGGGGGATTAGAAGTGGATAACAGAATAAGAGAGTTGGAAGGGATCTTGGAGGTTCTCTAGTCCAACTCCCTGCTCAAGCAGGAGACCGTATAATATTCCAGATAAATGTTGTCCAATCTCTTCTTGAAAACCTCAAGTATTGGAGCACCCACAACTTCTGTAGGCAAGTCATTTCATTGATTAATTGTTCTAACTGTCAGGAAGTTTCTCCTTAGTTCTAGATTGCTTCTCTCCTTGATTAGTTTCCATCCGTTGCTTCTTGTCCTGCCTTCAGGCGCTTTGGAGAATAGCTTGACTTCCTCTTCTTTGGAGAATAGCTTGACTTTCCTCTTCCTATTCTTTGGAGAATAGCTTGACTTCCTCTTCCCCTGAGATATTGGAAGACTGCTATCATGTCGCCCCTTGTCCTTCTCTTCATTAAACTAGACATACCCAATTCCAGCAATCGTTTCCTTGTATGTTTTAGCCTCCAATCCCCTAATCATCTTTGTTGCTCTTCTCTGTATACTTTCTAGAGTCTCAACATCTTTTTTTATATTATGGTGACCAAAACTGGACGCTGTATTCCCAGTGTGGTCTCACCAAGGTGCTATAAATGATATTAACAGATTTGAGCAAATTTTCTTTTGCAACAGATGGCAAAACGAAATTCGGTCTTTAATGCAAACCATTTCCATAAGCCAGTTCACAGATTTGATCACCTTAATCAACAGACCAGTAATAAACATAGAAAACAGAGATAAAAGTGATTACTTGTGCCAAGAAAAATACAATCAACAGAGTAATTTTGGAGGTGAATGTATAATAAAGACAGGCAAAAATTGATATTGCTTAAGGGCAGGGGTAGGCAACCTTGGCTCTTTTATGACTCGTGGACTTCAACTCCCAGAATTCCTGAGCCAGCCATGGCTCAGCTTGGAAACCTTTCCCTTTCCCCTCAGCGTGGCTGGCTCAGGAATTCTGGGAGTTGAAGTCCACGAGTCATAAAAGAGCCAAGGTTGCCTATCCCTGCTTTAGGGTATCTAGAATGCTTTTCATGCATTCTAGATCCATTACAGCTGTAATCTTTATGCTATTTTAACTTTTAGCTGGGAGAGGCACAGAGTTGGTTATAAGATGGGTAGCCCGATAAAGGTTTGAAATAAAAGAAATAAAATAATTCATGAACTGAAATTCACCCTCCCCTCGAATACTTGTGGTTTTTTTGTAATTAATTTATATGCCACCCCTATCGTCCCATGACTCTGGATGGCTTACAATCCTATAAAAATAATAATAATATAAAAGATTAAAAGAGTAACACAGTAAATATAAAATTAAATACCATTTGAAACAGAAGCGAGTTATAATTCTGAATTAAAAGGAACGGGACAGTCCTTGGCAGCTGCTGTTCCAGATGTTTAAGCTGGTTCCCAAATTAATTCATTTTCTGGAGTCTCAGCGATGGGTGAAAAATAAAATAAACAAGCGGGCCTGAATTTGCACAAGGCTGCCCGCTCCCCCTTCGAAAAATTCATCACCACGAACAGGGTCCAGCTTCACATTTTATGCAAATGAGGCATGGAGGCCTTTCGCTGACCTGATTAATTATTGGGTGTGAACACAACCCGAGGCATTCAGCATCAGTGTCACAATCATTTGTTCATATTTCTTTTTAAATTTTGCAGAGTTGTGAACGAGAACTGGGATTGGGAGGAGGGAGGGAGAGAGAGAGAGATAATTGACAAGAAGGATCTGGAGTTCAAAAAAAAAAAATTGCCTTTATCTTTTTTTGCCAGGCTTCAATAATAATGGCAGCATTGGCCTCTAGCCTATTTGCAAAAAAACCCCCTCAATTCCCTTTCAAATGAGGCATCAGTTGGGGGGAGGGAGAACACCATCAGGGGTAGTGGAAATACATGGACCAGCTGCACATTTGCACAAGATACGCGCACACACACACAGGACGGTGGTGCCCTGAGACCTAATTGGAGCATATGTTGGTGAGAGGGGGCCAGAAATGCATTGGTAGTAATGGACCGTGGGACTCAAGTGTGGACCGTGGAAATCAAAACGGATTGCATAGGCTGACGGGAGAGATAAATGATTCTCTTCTCTGAGTATACACTACTTAAGCCTTGCTAAACATAGAAAGAGCAGTTGCAGGAACTGGGTATGTCCAGTCTAGTGAAAAGGAGTAGAGGAGATGTGATAGCAGTCTTCCACTATTTGAGGGGCTCATCTCCGTTTTTTAGCTGAGGGAGCCAGCGTTGTCTGAAGACAGTTCCATGGTCCTATTCCTATTCCAGTGATGGGGAACCTTTTAGAGACTGCCCAAAAACTGGCTCCGCCCCCATCCCGTCCCCCACCCCACTTGGCCGCAGGGCCACTCACTGCCTCCAGGGTCCACTGCAGATCGCCCAGGCAGCCCAGCAGCGCCATGGCGGCAATGACCTCTGCCCGCGCCCCGCAGCATCAACTGTGCAGGATGGGGCATGAGGGCAGAGTCTTGTCTACGCTGCCTGGCTCCCATGTTCTTGGCTGCGCTGCTCCGTGTGGACCACACTCAGGGGTGACTCTCCTCAAGGGGGGCTGCTGGTGAGGAGGGGATCATGGGGGGAGGCAAGGCTGGGGCAACGGCCCGTGTGCCCACAGAGAGGGCTCTGAGTGCTGCCTCTGGCATGCGTACCATAGGTTCGCCACCACTGTCCTATTCCGTTCTAATGTTTTTACAAGGAGGAGAAATATTGAGCTTCATTGTGGCCATAATTTGAGGACTACAATTGGCTTGCATGTCACTGGTTTCCAGGCTGGCACAATGCTCTCTCAAGCTGCGATGTGAAAATGTGAAATCGCTGTATAACTCGGCACCCACGGAAGCAGATTCAGGACAGGGAGGCTTGTGGTGTCCTGATTCTGGTGCTAAGGTCAGGATGTGTTCAGGTTTAAACTTGGTTGAATTCTTGGAGGAACGAAGCATGTTTTGCCATTCAGATGAGTGAATGAAAGATAAGACTCGCAGTTGAGAAAGAAAAGAGTTAGAATCGTTGTGTAGCTATCCTTACAAATGTAGTTAATCAATTATGTAATGGATTTTTCATCCCTTGGGGTAATTAGAACTGGAGAAATCAATTGGGAACGATTCTCTGTTGTTCTCCTCCTTGTAAAACATTGTTACCCTTAAAATGATAACACTTATATATATATATTTATATATATATATATGTTTGTGTGTATATATAAATAGAGCTGGTCCTCAACTTACAACAGTTTGTTTAGTGACTGTTGGAAGTTACAATGGCACTTATGACCATTTTTCACAATTACGACCTTTGTAGCATCCTCATGACCATGTAACCATGTGATCAAAATTCTGATGTTTGGCAACTGGTTCATATTTACGATGGTGTTGCAGTGTCCCGGGGTCACGTGATCATCTTTTGCGACCTTCTGACAAGCAAAGTCAATGAGGAAGCCAGATTTACTTAACAATCCAGTGACTAAATAACTCCCTTCTAGCCCTGATGGTATTACCTAGTTGGGTAATGAAACGTCTGAAAGAAAATAACCAAGCTCAGAGAGCACCAAGGACCCCACAAACTTCTTCTTCTATTCCTTCTTCTCTCCACAAACCCCACTCCCTTCTAGCCCTGATGATGTTTCCTAGTTGAGTAGTAAAACGTCTGCAAGAAAATAACCAGACTTAGAGAGCACCAAGTATCTCCTCCTTCTCCTCCTCCTCCCCCCTCCTCCTCGCATACCCCACTCCCTTCTAGCACTGGTGATGTTACCTAGTTGGGTAATGAAATGTCTGCAAGAAAACAACCAAGCTCAGAGACCACCAAGGACCCCATAGTTCATTCCTTCCTTCCTTCCTTCCTTCCTTCCTTCCTTCCTTCCTTCCTTCCTTCCTTCCTTCCTTCCTTCCTCCTCCTCCTCCTCCTCCTCCTCCTCCTCCTCCTCCTCCTCCTCCTCCTCCTCCTCCTCCTCCTCCTCCTTTCTAGCACTGATGATGTTACCTAGTTGGGTAATGAATCATCTGCAAGAAAACAACCAACCTCAGAGAGCACCCAGGATCCCATAAACCTCATAATGATAGGTATCTTAGCATAGTTGTGTAGTTTTGGATGTGAAATGAACAAAGTGCTTTTCAGGACCCAGGAAGACACATATAGCCCATAACAGCAATTTCTTAAAGCAGTTGTATCTTTCCCTGGAAGTTCCCAGTACTTTTTTTGCCTTCAAATCTGAAGCACATATCCACCCTAATGTGCAGTGATGAAAAGAAGATCAGATTACATAGTTTGCATTTACGTCTTCAGCACCAAGACAATTGCAATCAGTCCTTGGATTTCCAGTATACCCAAAACATATTTTCCTGCATAATTAACTTACAATTAATTGAGGTTAATTGGGGTTAATTAACTTGTATTATTTGGGGTTAATTAACTTATAAAGGTTAATAAATTTAAGGTTCTTGGTTAGGTCTTGAATTATTAAGTTTCCACTGCTTTTTAGACTATGAATCTAATTGTAGATTATTCAGAAATAATAATAATAATAATAATAATAATAATAATAATAATACAACAATAATATAATTATTCATGAATGGTACATCTGAAAACCCGAATTTCCTTTTGCAATCTTCATTTGAATGTCTTAATTAGTCTGGAGTTTTAACTTTTATTTGTTGCAGCTAATTTGCCTCTGCAGAGCGAACTTGTTTGGTTCTCCCTGCAGAGACCTTGAAACAGGATATATTTTCAAACAGATTGTGACCTTTAATCATGGCGTCATGGCTATCATCTTGACTTTTTGGTTTGTCTGCCTCCCTTTCAGTTTTAAGATCAAAAGAAATCAACTTTTCACCACTTGATAAAAATGTAAATGCAAGTTCCACAAGCTGTACAGGGTTACTAGCTATTCAGCTTTTGCTGAAATTGATGTCCTTGGATGTTCAGTGGATTGAGGGAGGGAGGGAGGGAGGGAGGGAAGGAAGGAAGGAAGGTCTTGAAGGAGGGATGGAGGGATGGAGGAAGGAAAGGTGATCTTGAGGGAGAGAGGAAGGAAGGAAGGAAGGAAGGAAGGAAGGAAGGAAGGAAGGAAAGAAGGAAGGAAGGAAGGGTGCATGATAACAGTGTTCCACTATCTCAGGGGCTGCCCCAAAGAAGAGGGAGTCAAGCTAGTCTCCAAAGCGCCTGAAGGCAGGACGAGAAGCAACAGATGGAAACTAACCAAGGAGAGAAATGGAGATGGAAACTAATCAAGGAGAGAAGCAACCTAGAACTAAGGAGAAACTTCCTGACACTAAGAACAATTAATCAGTGGAACAGCCTGCCTCCAGAAGCAGTGAATGCTCCAACACTGGAAGTTTTTAAGAAGAGACTGGACAGCCATTTGTCCGAAATGGTGTAGGGTTCCTGCCTGAGCAGGGGGTTGGACTCGATGACCTCCAAGGTCCCTTCCAACTTTATTATTATTATTATTATTATTATTGAAGGAAGGAGGGAGGGAGGGAGATCTTGAAGGAGGGAGGGAGGAAGGGTGATCTTGAGGGAGAGGAAGAAAAGAAGGAAGAAAGGAAAGGAGGGAGGGAGGAAGGGAGGAAGGAAGGAAGGAAGGAAGGAAGGAAGGAAGGAAGGAAGGAAGGAAGGAAGGAAGGAAGGAAGGAAGGAAGGAAGGAACGATCTAATAATAGGAACTAGCATCAGGATGAAATATCCACATAACAAGTGATTAAGTTGAATAAATTGCCAAGAATCCTTCTGAGGTACAATTCAGATTTAAATTCCAGAAAAGAAATTTAAAAACAACATCTAAATTCACTTGGTTTAGTGACATTATGAGAGGACCAATTTACTTTAAAACAGCATTTTTTTTAAAAAAAAAAAAATCAAGATTATCCCATAATACAAGTTTGCCAGGTGTAAAAATGCTCAGATATTTATCCACAACCCACAATATTGTCTATCGTGCAATATTAAATCCAGGTATTTAACCAAATTCTAGAATTATACAAAACCCAATACTGGCTAGAATTCCAAAGAGGTTAAAAAGAAGCTCACAACTTGAAGTTAAAGAAAAATGGAATTCTGGAAAAAAAAATCCTTATTCCAGCCAATGTCCAGGACTAAAAAAAAAAAAAAACCAAGAACAAAAGCCCAACAATAAATCTTCAAGCATGGAAAATTAAATCCACTTTTGGATAGTACAGGTAGATAGATCTAATTTTTACAGTGAGATTCTGGAACGATGCTCTTGACAAATAGGGGCAGGGAAAATGGATAATATTTACATTCACTTAAAGTTGTGGAAAAGAAATAAAAAGAGCTCTTGATAAATAATTCTGACTGCAAATTAAATTAATCTTAATCACATTTATCTTACCCCAAATACTCAAAGAATGCTGGATCATCTACTGTATCTCGATTTTCTTTCGTTGGTATCAGGATAGTGCAGGAGTCTTCAAACTTGGCAACTTTAAGACTTGTGGACTTCAACTCCCAGAATTCCTGAGCCAGCCAGAGCTGGCTGAGGAATTCTGGGAGTTGAAGTCCACAAGTCTTAAAGTTTTCAAGTTTAAAGACCCCTGGGATAGGGATATATTCAATTTTAGCAGCGTAGCAAATGTTGTAGGGATATTTATGCCAAGCTAAACAAGAGCTAAAGCCATCAATCAAAATATATCAAAATGATTACTATGGCCCAATAGTATTAAATCTGATTATGCCTTTTTATAAAATAATTCAACGGTGTATGAAACTCATATAATATCAAAATCATATTAAGGAGAATTTCTGCCTTATTTCTGAAAAATCTAACACATTATTCTCTTTTGACTACGACATATATTCTGTCACTGCTGTTATAATTTCTTTGATATATTCATTGATTGGAATGACCCAAGGAGGAAATTCCAAACCAAATTAGAAAGAAAAGCAGAAAGAGAACATTTTTGAAAAAAATTAAAAGTAGAATTTATCCAATAGGGTAGTGTCCCATTTATAAAAAACATCTCGATTAGGAACTATGGATGCACAATATAAGAGAGAGGGAGAGAGGGAGGGAGGGAGAGAGAGAGAGAGAGAGAGAGAGAGAATGAATGAGAATTCCCAGGTGGTTGAAAACCTATTTAAAATTATCCCAAGCAACTCTTATCAAAAGCTTTGTCATAATCTAATGCAGGGGTCTTCCAACTTGGCCCTTTTATGACTTGTGGACTTCAACTCCCAGAACTCCTCAGCTAGCATGGCTGGCTAGGGAATTCTGGGAGTTGAAGTCCACACATACCTTAAAGTGGCTGAGGTTGAGTGACACTGCTCTAGATTTTTACACCAAGTTAAACCAGAACGTCAGTCAAGAATCGATAGCATTGTTTTTTTCAATCTTGGCAACTTTAAGATGTGTGGACTTCAATTCCCAGAAAGCCCCAGTTAGTATCTATACAGGTAGTCCTTGACTTACAATGATTCATTTAGTTACAATTCGAGGTTACAATGGTTCTGAAAAAATGGACTTATGACCGTTTTTCACACTTATGACCATTGCAGCATCCCCATGTCACATGATCAAAATTTGAGCACTTGGCAACTGGCATGTATTAATGACAGTTGTACTGTCCCAAGTCACATGATCACCATTTGTAACCTTCCCAGTTAGTTTCCAAAAAACAAAGTCAATGAAAGAAGCCCCATTCTCTTACACAACCTCATGTTTCACATAACAACTGGAAGGTTTCACTTAACAACTGTGGCAAAAAGGGCATAAAATGGCCCAAAACTCACTTAATAACTGCCTTGCTTAGCCACGGAAATGTTGGATTCTCTTGTGATTGTAAATTGACGACTACCTGTACTTGTTGTTGGGTGTTGGTGCATCATCTAAAATGTCATAATATGTCATCTTTGGCATAGATGACACAGTTCATCACTGTGCTAGGTTCTTGATATTTAGTAGAAGGACTTCAACAAGTTTATTTTATTTCATTTGAGTTTAGCTGAGTTTGTATTGCATGGGAGAGAAACCCCATTTCTATATCATGTCAAGGCTTTCCAAAGCACCTGAAGGCAGGACAAGAAGCAACGGGTGGAAACTAACCAAAGAGAGAAGCAACCTAGAACTAAGGAGAAACTTCCTGACAGTTAGAACAATTAACCAGTGGAACAACCTGCCTCCAGAAGCGGTGAATGCGCCAACACTGGAAGTTTTAAGAAGAAACTGGTCAGCCATTTGTCTGAAATGGTATAGGGTTTCCTACCCAAGCAGGGGGTTGAACTAGATGACCTCCAAGGTCCCTTCCAACTTTATCATTATTATTATTATTAAGAGTCATGCTGGGATCCTACTTATTTTCTGGGATAGAAGTGGGGGTCAATCTATAATCCAAAGCACCTGAGAGCAGAACAAGAAGCAATGGATGGAAACGAATCAAGAGAGAACCAACTTAGAACTAAGGGGAAATTTCCTGAATGGGAGAACAATTAACCAGTGGAACATTTTGCCTCCGGAAGTTGTGGGTGCTCCAACACTGGAAGTTTTTAAGAAGAGACTGGGCAGCCATTTGCCCGAAATGGTATTGGATCTCCTGCTTGAGCAGGGGGTTGGACTAGAAGACCTCCAAGGTCCCTTCCAACTCTCTTATTTTGTTGTCATTGTTCAGCTTTTCCCTGAGAACAGTGTGAAATCTTCTTAAGGAAATCTTCCTTTCCGACTCTTGTTATTCTGTTATCTTTATTATCTCTCTCTCTCCTCTCTCTCTCTCTCTCTCTTACTGGGACTTTAATTGATACTGAATAAATTAGCGCTTGAAGTTTTAATTCTTAACCACCTTGTCTTTCAACTGAGTAAGACAAGATCTAAATCCAATAAATCAGCTTCAAGGAAATTTGGACTTTTTGCCATTTTTGGGCGCTGGGGAGCATGGAAAATCCTCCTCTGGGTGAATTTTCATGACAGCACGAAGATCTTATAGCTTTCCTGTTTCTGTGCAATGGACACGATTTTATTGCTGCCTGATCTTTGCGCTGTTGCAAAACGCGCTTTCTCCAAGGAAAAAAACCAGACTCCTCCCTGGGTTCTCTTTTGCTGAATTCGAGGCTCAAAACGATGCCAAATGTACACAACCGCCAAACGTAGATTCTGTTCTCAGCCCTTTGGAGCATACAGGTGGTCCTCGGCTTACAGCAGGGGTGTCAAACTCAATTTCACTGAGGGCCACATCAGCATTGCGGTTGCCCTGGGGGGTGGGTGGGTGTGGCCAGAGTGGGTGCAGCCTACTGGGTAGGCGTGGATGGAGTGGGTGTGGCCTACTGGGTGGGCATGGCCAGTACTACATCATTTGCGTCAAGGGTGCCTGTGGGGGCCTGGGCAGGTGTGGGACAGATCTGAGGGTCTCTGGCAGAAGGGGGTGGGACAGGGGCAAGTGCCAAGGCATGGTCCACTGGGGCAAGTGCCAAGATGGCCACCACAAAATTGTACATTGGCTCCCGGCTGGCCTGGGCCAGGGCCAAGGCAGCGGGGGCCGTTCCCTCACTAGGATGGCTTCACGGGCCACATGAAACCACTTCGCAGGCCGCATCTGACCCCCGGGCCTTGTGTTTGACATGTCTGGCTTACAGCCACAATTTTGCTCAGAATTTCTGTCGCTACCCGAGACATTTATTAAGAGCCGAGGTGGCGCAGCAGTTAGAGTGCAGTACTGCAGGCCACTTTAGCTGACTGTGTTCAGCAGGTCAGCGGTTCAAATCTCACCGGCTCAAGGTTGACTCAGCCTTCCATCCTTCCGGGGTAGGTAAAATGAGAACCCAGATTGTTGGGGGCAATGTAAATATATATATACATTGCTTACTGGTGTACACCGCTTAGAGAGTGCTTGCACTTCAAGCGGTATATAAGTCTCATAAATAAATAAATAAATAAATAAGTGACTTTTGCTCCCATTTTACAACCTTGCAACGGTCGTTAAGGAAACCCCGGCAGTTGTTAAGTGAGTCCGGTTTGCCCATGGACTTTGCTTGCCAGAAGGTCACAAGAGGTGATCACATGACCCCGGGGACGCTGCCACTGTCATAAATATGAGCCAGTTGTGTCTGAATTATGATCATGTGACCATGGGGATGCTGCAACGGTCGTAAGTGTGAAAAATAGTCATAAGTCACTTTTTTCAGTGCCATTGTAACTTTAAACTGTCACTAATAATATCTAATAATAATGATGATGATGATGATGATGATGATATTGAAAGGGACCTCAGAGGTCTTCTAGTCCAACCCCCTGCTCAGGCAGGAAACCCTATATCAGGGTAGGCAACCTTGGCTCTTGTATGACTCGTGGACTTCAACTCCCAGAATTCCTGAGCCAGCATGGCTCAGCTTGGAAACCTTTCCCTTTCCCCTCAGCATGGCTGACTCAGGAATTCTGGGAATTGAAGTCCACGAGTCATAAAAGAGCCAAGGTTGCCTACCCCTGCCCTATACCATTTCAGACAAAAGGCTCTCCAGTCTCTTTTTAAAAACTGGAGCATTCACCACTTCTGGAGGCAGGTTGTTCCATGGGTTAATTGTTTTCACTGTCAGGAAATTTCTCCTTAGTTCTAGGTTGCTTCTCTCCTTAGTTAGTTTCCATCTGTTGCTTCTTATCCTGCCTTCTGGTGCTTTGGAGAATAGCTTGACTCCCTCTTCTTTGGGGCAGCCCCTGAGATATTGGAACACTGCTATCATGTCCCCCCTCATCCTTCTCTTCATTAAACTAGACATACCCAATTCCAGCAGCCTTTCCTTATATGTTTTAGCCTCCAGTCCCCTGATCATCTTTGTTGCTCTTCTCTGCACTCTTTCTAGAATCTCAACATCTTTTGTTTACTAAATTAACTGTTGTAGGTTGAGGACCACCTGTACAGAGAACAAGGGGCATGCATAGTCAGTGTTTTTGCTTCATCAGATTGGAACATGCCCACCTTAACACTCCAGTTTCTTAGGATGTGTATTTTGGGATTCTGCTCTGAAACTCTCCTTTCTGTTTCACTGAGTGATTGAGGCGACCAGAATGTGATGCTGAAATCCGACTTTCTCTGAGGGAAACCTCGGGGAAACACTGCAAAGAGGCTTATAATGATGGTGTCAAGTTCCGGCTGGAAAAACCCAATGAAGTAAAATATCGGAAACATGGCAATCTCTAATGTAAATTTTATTAAGTATAGCAAATGGACACGATAGAAGGAAAGCTAGCTCTGGCATTATGGCAGAAAACAGATCATTAAAAGAGTGAAACTTTCCCTCCCCCCTTCGACAGTTCAGCTCACATTGTCCAATAAATCTTCTAGCAATTATTATGAGAAGTAAACTTCAGTTCTTTCGGGATGCTTCGGTTCTCAAGCTGATAGGGAACACCTGTGGATCCCAAGCTCTCTCCCCCCCCCCCCGCCTCGTAACTGTAGGCAAGCTACAAGCACTATAAGACCATCTTTGGTCTACACAACATTAGAATTTACTCCACCAATTTATCTTTGTTTTTTTTTTATTCTGAACAGGACATAGTTGCAAATAGGGGTATGGTCACCCCTCATTTTTATTTGATGATTGAAGAACCTGTAAAGAACACCTCCACCAACACTGCTAGGGCAAGCCACAAAAATAAACTGGGAGCAATTCCCATTCCTTCTAGCACTGATGAGGTTATCTAGTTGGATAATGAAACATCTGTAAGAAAACAACCAAACTCAGAGAGCACCAAGGACCACAGTTGTTGTTGTTGTTGTTGTTGTTGTTGTTGTTGTTGTTGTTCTTCTTCTTCTTCTTCTTCTTCTTCTTCTTCTTCTTCTTCTTCTTCTTCTTCTTCCTCTTCCTCTTCCTCTTCCTCTTCCTCTTCTTCTTCTTCTTCTTCTTCTTCTTCTTCTTCTTCTTCTTCTTCTTCTTCTTCTTCCTCCTCCTCCTCCTCCTCCTCCCCTCCTCCTCCTCCTCCTCCTCCTCCTCCTCCTCTCCACAAACACTATTTCCTTCTAGCACTGATGATGTTACCTAGTTGGGCAATGAAACATCTGCAAGAAACCAACCAACCAAACTCAGAGGGCACCAAGGATTGCACATTTCAACCCCGAAATTCTCCTTTCTTGATTGAAGCATCCCTCATTCGATTTGGAAGGGATAAAATTAATCAGCCCATAGGGTAATATGGTGGGACCGGGACACGGAGCCTTGATCTTTCTCTACTCATTCTTTGAACGCATGATCCCTTCTTTAGCACCAACTGAATTTTTCTGCATATGGCAGAAAAAAGAACTACTGTATATGAGCAGATCAGAGCTTTTTCCAAATAAATATGCATGAGGTTGCATGATTAGCATCCTGTATGGAAACCACCTTATCTCATGGCAGAGAAAGACTGGTGTATTTATTATATCAGGAGTGGCAATCATTTGTTGGATTCCATCCCCCTCCCATCCCGCTCAGCTCATCTTCACTTCACTCGGCTAGTTTCTGATGAATCACCTTCCATTTCCCTGACGTCGCCTTGATTTGTAATGTAAATTACCAATACCGCTTTAGACATGAACACTGCAGGGTTCTAATTACAATTTTCATTAAACGCCGTCTGTTTCACACATCCAAGTAGTTTTGGGGGTTGCAGAGGGAGCAAAAGGAAATTAAAACCGCAGCGCCTGGGAGCCGGCACAGAACAGAAACAGTCAATCTGACAGCCCCTTGTCTGAAATGGTATACAGTCTCCTGCTTGAGCAGGGGGTTGGACTAGAAGACCTCCAAAGTCCCTTCCAACTTTGTTATT
Source organism: Crotalus tigris (assembly GCF_016545835.1). Taxonomy (NCBI): domain Eukaryota; kingdom Metazoa; phylum Chordata; class Lepidosauria; order Squamata; family Viperidae; genus Crotalus; species Crotalus tigris. Next base: position 442,450 of record NW_024096641.1, on the reverse strand, counting down.
CTGTTATTATGGTATGTTATATGTGGCAGACAAAGACAACTTGACTCTAACAGGATAACAGAGTTGGAAGGGACCTTGGAGGTCTTGTAGTCTAACCTCCTGCTCAAGTTCTAGGTTGCTTCTCTCTTTGGTTAGTTTCCACCCATTGCTTCTTGTCCTGCCTTTAGGTGCTTTGGAGCAGGGCTTTTCAACCAGTGGTACGGGTACCACCTGTGGTACATTGGCACCTGGCAGGTGGTATGCGACTATCCTAGAAAAGTGGTAGCAGGGGAGGGGAATGAGCTGAACCGGTGGCAGCACCGCACAAGGCTGAGCGAGAGACGGCTGGAGCTGTAGGGCTGTCAGAGCTCAGCGGAAGCGCCAGGATCCGTGCTTCTTCAGGGCTGTCAGGACTCAGTGGAAGTGCCAGGATCAGCGCCAGGCTCCAGCTGGAGCTCGGTGCTGATGCTGGTGCTTCTGCTGAGCCCAGAAGAAGCGCTGATCAGCTGGAATGTTGCAGCATCTCCAGGATCTTGTGATTTACATTCAGATGCTTGGCAACTGATTCATATTTATGATGGTCACAGTGACCCAGGGTCATGTGAAGTGACCAAAACCTGCTGCAACCACCCAGCAGAGGGGGGGGGAATAAAAACCAAAGACCCCCCCACTGCATCCCCACTGCCAATCCTCAACAGAAATGCTCACAACAATGAAAACCTCGGACAGGAGGAAGAGCGCCATCAGGTGGGCAGGCAGGCGTCTTGCTCGGCTGTGCCTTGGGGGGTACTTTTTTCAGTGCCATTGTAACCTCGAACAGTCACTAAGTGAACTGTTGTAAGTCGAGGACTACCTGTACTTTATCACTTTTTTCCTTTTTTTTTTTTTTGGTCATCAAGTTTTTGACACCTTGCTAGGTGACTGGTGGTACTCGGATATTGCCATATCCTAAAAGTGGCACAATGGGTGAAAAGGCTTGACTCCCTCCTCTTTGGGGCAGCCCCTAAGATACTGGAACACTGCTATCATGTAACCCTTAGTCCTTCTCTTCATTAAACCAGACATCCCCAATTCCAGCAACCGTTTCACTTTGCACCGTCTCCCTGAATTATGGGCCACATTTGGGAGAAAGAATATGGGTTTCGTGATCCTAGGACCTCCAGAATCGGAGTACATCAAATGATGTAAAAAAGACCCCATGAAAAAACAATGAAAAAATATTTTAAAAATATAATCCGCAGGAGGAATACAAGTAGTCCTCGACTTACAACCACAACTGAGCCCAAAATTTCTATTGCTAAGCGAGACATTGTTAAGTGAACTTTTCCTCCATTTTACAACTTTTCTTGCTATAGCTGTTAAGTGAATTGCTGCAGTTATTAAGTCAGGAACCCGGTTGTTAAGTGAATCTGACTTCCCCATTGACTTTGCTTGTCAGAAGGTCACAAAAGGGGATCACGTGACCCAGGGACACTGCGACCGTCATAAATATGAGTCAGTTGCCAAGCGTCTGAATTTTGTTCACGTGACCGCAGGGAGGCTGCAGGTACCATAAGTGTGAAAAACCATCATATGTCACCTTTTTCATTGCTGTTATAAGCTTGAACTGTCACTAAGTGAACTGTTATAAGCCGAGGATTACCTCTATATTGATAGTAAATCAACGAACAAATCCTGAACCTCAGTTAATCAAGAACAATGGGTGATTTGCATGCAAGGACCCAATGAATCCAATCCAGTTAAGCAGAGGATACTAATAAAGGAGAATTTTTGTACCTCAGGGTTGAAATGAGGGATCCTTGGTGCTCTCTGAACTTGGTTGTTTTCTTGCAGACCTTTCATCACCCAACTAGGTAACATCATCAGGGTGCTGGAGTTTGCCCTCTGTTAATATATAAGTGGCTTGCCCTAATCAAGGAACTGAAAGAGCAAGCCTCTAGTTAGTATATCAACAGTATATTGTTGTTGTTAGTTGCAAAGTTGTGTCTGACCCATCACGACCCAATGGACAACGTTCTTCCAGGTCTTCCTGTCCTCTACCATCTTCTGGAGTCCATTTAAGCTCATGCCTCCTGCTTCAGTGACTTCATTCAGCCACCTCCTTCTCTGCCGTCCCCTTCTTCTATTGCCCTCCATCTTTCCCAGCATCAGGCTCTTCTCCAGTGAGTCCTTCCTTCTCATTAGGTGGCCAAAGTCCTCGAGTTTCCACTTCAGGATCTGGCCTTCTAAAGAGCAGTCGGGGTTGATCTCTTCTAGGACTGACCGGTTTGATCGCCTTGCAATCCAAGGGACTTGCAGGAGTCTTCTCCAGCACCATAGTTCAGAGATCTCAATTCTTTTGCGCTCAGCCTTTCTTATGGTCCAACTTTCACAGCCATACATTGCAACTGGGAAAACCATGGCCTTGATTATACGCACTTTTGTTGGCAGGGTGATGTCTCTGCTTTTTAGTATCCTGTCTAGATTTGCCATAGCGTTCCTCCCCAGGAGCAAGCGTCTTTTAATTTCTTGGCTGCAGTCCCCATCTGCGGTGATCTTTGAGCCCAGGAAGATAAAATCTGTCACTACCTCCATTTCTTCCCCATCTATTTGCCAGGAATTGACAAGGCCGGATGCCATGAGGTTACCTAGTTTGGGGAATGAAACGTCTGCAAAAAAACCCCACCAAGCTCAGATAGCCCCAAGGACCCCTCATATGTTGACAGGGTTTTCCAGCCATGCAACCAGGTGAAAGGGCATAGCTATCAAATTTACACAAACCTGGGAAAAGGATTTCAGGGCTCTTCCAAAACTTGATCCTCTTTCCTTGCTTAAGCAGATGTTGAAACCTGCATTCCCCTATGGGGAAGAATTCCAAGGCGGTGTGTGTGTGTGTGGGGGGGGGGAGAATTTAGCTATTTGAATTACATATCCCCCCACCATGCCTGCACAAGCTTGCATCACAAGAGCAGTTGTGAAAGGTGGCTAAATCTGCCTTCCCCCTTTGCAGATCTGGATAGCCCTGCATTCTAGGAGTTTCTTTAAAAAAAAAAAAATCAGCTAGGGCAGTGATGGAGAACCTTTTAGAGTGCCCAAACTGCAACCCAAACTCCACTTATTTATCACCAGGTGCCAGGTGGGTGTGGCCCACTGGGTGGGCATGGCTGTGGTGTCATGGCAGACTGGGTGGGTGTGGCCAAGGTGGGCATGGTCACCTCAATGTTGCTCATGGGGAGGAATGCTTGTGGGGGCCGGGCAGGGTTCGGGGAGATCCAGAGGGTCTCTGGCAGATGGGGCAGTGGGCAGGAGGCTCCCACCATCGGCCCTCGCACACTGAGGCCAGCGAGCGCATGGGGGCCAACAGTGTCTGTCAGCATCCACAGCCCTCGACCGGCGCACTCTGGGGCTCCATAGCCCGCTACCAGAAGTTCAGAGAAGCTGCCTCTGAGCTGGACAGATGGCCGACAGCTGAGGAGGCAATGCAGTGGGTCGTGCCCGGGAAAAGGAGAGCATGCGAGGCCAGGAGGGATGGGATGGGGGGAGGGAAACCAGCCATGCTGGGATGCATCCAGCCACGTGGGACCTCGGCGAGTTAGCAAGCAGCTTGTTGAAGAGGGATGGTTGCCATCTCCGGGGCATGGCGTGCGTGCCCACAGAGAGGGCTCCGAGTGGCGCCTCTGGCACCCTTGCCATAGGTTCGCCACCACTGAGCTAGGGTGTCCAAACTGGGTGCAAGCACTGAGAATACCGTTTGGAGTAGTAATTAAGGTGCTGGCTAAGAAAGCAGGTGACTGTGAGTTCTAGTCTTGCCTTAGGCATGAAAGCAGGCTGTGCGACTTTGGATTAATTATCAGGAGACACTGAGAGCTCATATTTATGACGGTTGCACAGTGTCCCAGGGTCACGTGATCCCCTTTTGCAACCTTCTGACAAGCAAAGTGGATGGGGAAGCCGGATTCACTTAACAACCGTGCTCCTAATTTAACAGCTGGGGTGATTCGTGGCGAGAAAGGTCATAAAATGGGGCAAAATTCAGTTAACGGTCTCGCTTAGCAACAGAAATGTTGGGCTCAGTTGTGGTCATACGTCGAGGACCACCTGTATGAAATACTACCTGTAATTAAAGGGCAGCGCTGACCAAACTCAACCCGGAGACACAAGGGCAAATTGTCCCTCCTGCTTGATTGCCCTCTTGACCTTGCAGGCCCAGGGACCTTGGCTGGGCCTGGCAGTACAAGGCCCAGAGATATGTTTCCTTGGCAACCGTGTCTGAAGAGGCAGCAATTGTACCAACAGAAGCAAGAATTGGGCAATCGAGTCACGACCTTCGACCTTGGGCCGCAGGCTGCTTGCAAGGCTGAGCTTGCAAGCAAGAGGAAACTTTGGACTTTACTCAGTTTAAGCAGGTTAGCCTCATAACACCTCCCATCTCTCTCTCTCTCTCTCTCTCTCTCTCTCTCTCTCTCTCTCATGAAAACTATCTATCTATCTATCTATCTATCTATCTATCTATCTATCTATCTATCTATCTATCTATCTATCTATCTATCTATCTATCTATCTATCTATCCAGCTATCTAGTTATCCAGCTATCCAGTCTATCTATCTATCTATCTATCTATCTATCTATCTATCTATCTATCTATCTATCTATCTATCTATCTATCTATCTATCTATCTATCTATCTATCTATCTATCTATCTATCTAGTTAGCTATCTATCTATCTATCTAGCTAGCTATCTAGCTATCTAGCTATCCAGCTATCCAGCTATCCAATCTAGCTATTTAGCTTAATCCTAATCTGTCTGTCTGTCTGTCTGTCTGTCTGTCTGTCTGTCTGTCTGTCTGTCTATCTATCTATCTGCACAGTTTTCATTTGACATTTTAGGTAGATATCTAAGTAGGCCATAATAGGCTTTATCTAACTCTATACTAGTATATAGGCTTTATCTAACTCTATATATACTGGTATATCCTGTGTCCAGTTTTGGTCACCATAATACAAAGACAATGTTGAGACTCTGGAAAAGAGTGCAGAGATGAGCAACAAATGTATTTAGGGGACTGGATGATAAAACGAAAAACGATTGCAGGAACTGGCTATGTCTAGTTTAATGAAGAGAAGGACTGGGGTGGGGGTGGGGGGAACATGATGGCAGTCTTCCAAAATCTCAGGGGCTGCCACACACAGGAAAGGGTTGACTTATTCTCCAAAGCACCTGACAGCAGGAGAAGAACTAATGGGTGGAAGATCATCAAAGATAGATCAAACCTAGAACTGTTGTAAGTCGAGGACTACCTTATTGTATGCCCCTCTCTTAGCTATGTTAAAATACCCAGTAATGAACAAGATAATTTTTGTGCAATATGATGTAGAATAATACCTAACTCTAAAATAAGGTAATGAATATTGCTTAATTGTAATAGCAGTTTGAACAAGTAAGGGATGCTTAACTAAAGTGAATCCAATTATTTTAACACTACTTTGGCTTTTCAAATCATTTGCTGAGTTTCTGCTGCTAAATTTTGGCATCTATAGATGAACTGCCATTAGCATTTAGAGCAGTGGTTCTCAACCTGTGGGTCGGGACCCCATTTGGGGTTGAACGACCATTTCACGGGGGTCGCCAAACAATGCAGTCCGCCATTTTTTTCCCCTTTTCCTTAGCTGTGCTACTCCCTTTTATTCTATTGGCTTTTGAAAGCCAATAGAATAGACTCTCTTGAATAGAGTCTAATTCTATTGGCTTTCAAAAGCCAATAGGAATTGTCCAGGCTGTCTCTGCCCTGCTGAGCCCGCCAAAAGTCCCATTCTGCAAACGGTGCTGAACCAGTTGAGTAGTCCTCAACTTACGACCGGTTGAGTAGTCCTCGACTTACGACCAGTTGGGGGTCGCGGCATTAAAAAGGTTGAGAACCACTGAGAAACAGCACCTGCAGACCAAATCCTTTAACACCTTTGCACGATTGTGCAGTTAAAATGACTTATAACTGCACTCTCTCCTGCCGCCCACGTTTTTTTCCCCTATATTATACAGAGGTACATTTGCAGCATTGGTTAGAGTAGTAGACTAACCGACTTTACCATACAGATAATTCTCGACTTACAATCACCATCAGGACCAGAATTTATGTTGCTAAGCAAGCTGGTTATTAAGTGAGCCACGCTCAATTTTGCAAGCTTTTTGCAAAATTGTTAAATAAATAACCGTCTTTATTAAACGAATCACAGGATGGTTAAGTCAACCCAGCTTTTTCCCCCATTGACTTTGCGAGTTGGGAGGCAGCTGGGAAGATTGCAAATGGCTAGCACTTGACCCCAGGGTGCTGCAACTGTTGTCAATTCATGCCGGTTGCCAATCACCTAAATTTTGATCACCTGACCGTGGAAAATGCTGCCGATGGTCATAAGTCCGAGGACCAGTTGTAAGTCACTTTTTTCAGTGCAAGTTATCATTTCAAAAGGACGCTACATGAGTGCTTGTAAGTTAAGGGCTACCTGTGCTGATTTATTAAGGAAATGTTAAGATTAGGAGAAAAGACCTGGGTGAAGTGATCCTGGAGGTGAGTCTCAGAAATTCAGAATATAGACTCATCTGGATTATCTCAAAGGGTAGAGTCCACTTTGATTGTATGCTTGTGGTTGAGGATTAGCTTCTTATAACCCTTGCAATAATTAGTTGCTGTGTTCCCAGAAGACTTCAGGCTGGGAAAGAGAGAGGTATTCTAAAACAAATAACCTTAAGGTGTTTTTCCGGGCAGAATGAATGAACATAATAGAGATACAACTGAACGTACGGACTTCATAGTAGAATGGTGGTGACCAAAGGGGGATGGAGAGTTACTTTGGTGTAGTGATTAAGGTGCTAGCCTAGAAACACTAGAGACACTGACTTCTAGTCCTGTCATGATGGCACAGTGGTTAGAATGCAGTATTGCAGGCTAACCCACTGCTCACAGTCAGGCATTCGATCCTGAACCGCTGACTTGCTGAACACAGTCAGCTAAAGTGGCCTGCAGTACTGCACTCTAACTGCTGCGCCACCTCGGCTCTCTCTTGGTTGTTTGCTTGCAGACGTTTTACTATCTAGATAACATCATCAGGGACAGAAAGAAGTGGGGCTCAGGAGGAGGAGGAGGAGCAGCAGCAGCAGGAGGAAGAGGAAGAGGAGGATGAGAACTAGGACTGTGAGTCCTTGGTACTCTGAGCTTGGTTGTTTTCTTGCAGACATTTCACTAACTACATAATGTGGGAAATCAGTCCCCCAGAGAAGGAAATATTAAAAGGGCAGAATATATTTCCCTAAAGGATTTTAAAAGCAGAAACCAACCCTGCCCCCCCCCCCAAGTCTCGCTGTCCCAAACAGAAACCAAGTTTGCACAATGCAGATGTTAATCTTGTCAGAAAGACTGGGGTCAGGAAACTGGGATTAGGAAGAAGGATCCCTAGAATCAACACCCATCAGCCACAGCCACAGCCACAGTCATCAGCCACAGCCACAGGGAAGCAGGATATGACCCTTGGGACATAATAGGATTAACCCACCACCATCAGAATACCAGAAAGGCACTCTCAGATTCAGATCAAAGTTCATGCTACAGGAACAACTCCAGACAAAAGGCACCGGAGGGTATAAAAAGCCACTCTCTACATGTGCTCACTCTCTCTTTTCTTCCAGAGCCATCTTTCTGTCTGGCTCTCCTCTTCAATAAACTGCAACTTCTTTCTAAAGCAGTCACCATGTTGTTTATCCCCGGCTTGAATTGAACCATGAAGAAGACTTTTCCTTCAACAGTAACATCAGGTCTAGAAGAGAGTGAGGTTTGCAGGGGGGGAGGAGGAGGAGAAGGAGGAGGAGGAGGACTATGGAGTCCTTGGTGCTCTCCGAACTTGGTTGTTTTCTTGCAGACGTTTCATTGCCCGACTAGGTAACATCCTCAGGGCTAGAAGGGAGTAAGGTTTGCTCTATTTACAGACAATTGACTTCTGTCAGTGTTAGTGGAAGTGTGTTTGGTGATTCCTTGATTAGGCTGTTGTTTACTATTTTATTATTTGTGTGTGAGTTGGTAGTTCCTTGACAGGGATAGTTTTTATTGTCTGATTGTTGGTCTGGTATTAATCCTGGTGTTTCAGTCAGTTTGCTAAAAAGTTTGCTTGGTTGATCTTGGTGAAGTCTAGGAATTTCCAGGATTTTTCTATCAACTCCAGGTAGCTTTAACACAGCAACTCTCATGCTCCTCAGCCGATGGTCTCCATTCTTTATCATCTGGATCTTGCAAAATATAACTTTTTAACCGGAGGGGTTCTCTTCCCTTTTACCCTACTCCAATTAGTGCTCAACTATGTTGGGAAAGGAATTCCGAAGACTGGTCATAGCCACCTTTCAATGCTATCCTCACTTCAGATGGTTGCTAAGTGATACAGTGGTTCACTTATCGGCCATGCGAAGTTAGAACAGCGCTGAAAAAAATGATTATGACCGTTTTTCACACTAATGACCATTACAGCATCCCCATGGTCACGTGATCAAAATTCGGGCACTTGGCAACTGGTTCATATTTATGACAGTTGCAGCGTCCCAGGGCCATGTGATCCCCTTTTGCGACCTTTGACAAGCAAAGTCAAGGGAGAGGCCCAATTCACTTAACAACCAGCTTACTAACTGAACAACAAAGAGCAACAAAGATGATTAGGGGACTGGAGGCTAAAACATACAAGGAACGTTTGCTGGAATTGGTTGTGTCTAGTCCAGGGGTAGGTAACCTTGGCTCTTTTATGACTCGTGGACTTCAACTCCCAGAATTCCTGAGCCAGCCATACTGAGGGAAAAGGGAGAGGTTTCCAAGCTGAGCCATGCTGGCTCAGGAATTCTGGGAGTTGAAGTCCACGAGTCATAAAAGAGTCAAGGTTGCCTACCCTTGGTATAGTCTAATGAAGAAAAGCACTAGTAGTATGACATGATAGCAGTCCTCCAGTATCTCAGGGGCTGCCACAAAGAAGAGGGAGTCAAGCTATTCTCCAAAGCACCTGAAGGCCGGACAAGAAGCAACAGATGGAAACTATCAAGGAGAGAAGCAACCTAGAACTAAGGAGAAATTTCCTGACAGAACAATTAACCAGTGGAACTACCTGCCTCCGGAAGTTTGAATGCTCCATCACTGGAGGCTTTTAAGAAGAGACTGGACAGCCATTTGTCTGGAATGGTATAGTGTTTTCTGCCTGAGCAGGGGGTTGGACTAGAATAGACCAGATGATGATGATGATTGTTGTTGTTATTATCTGCAGTGATTCACTTAACAACTGTCTCACTTAGCAGCTGAAATTTTGGGATCCGTGGTGGTCATGTCAAGGACTATGAGTTTGAGGATCCTCTCCAGTGTAGCTTTTAACATTCAAAGCTTTCACAATTGAGAGTTTTTGTTTTCCTCTGCTACCTGTCGAAGGCCTTCAGGATCACTGGAAAATATTATCAGGCAGGGCTGCACACTATGCAACTGTGACTCTGCTGTAAAAATATGGAATCTGGCAGACAATTTGGGCTTTGGTGCCAAATCCTACTATAGCAACCAGAAATTTTTAGTACAAAATGATTATTGCAGCCATCTTCCAGATGTCTTTAAAAATGCACACTTGCCTCCTTCCTCACCCAGAAATTGTTGTTGTTCACATTTCTTATAGAACATATAGAAATGAACTATATTCCTTATACTTTATCAAATTACAAAATACAAAGAAATACAAAATAATGGGAAAATAGGGGAGGAGACCCTATACCAATTCAGACAAATAGTTGTCCAATCTCTTCTTAAAAACCTTCAGTGATGGAGCACCCATAACTTCTGGAGGCAGGTTGTTCCACTGGTTAATTGTCCTCACTGTTAGGAAGTTTCTCCTTAATTCCAGGTTGCTTCTCTCCTTGATTAGTTTCCCTCCCAAGTTTCTTGTCCTGCCCTCTGGTGCTTTGGTAAATAGGTTGACCCCCTGCTCTTTGAGGCAGCCTCTCAAATACTCAAATACAATTTTACTTAATTACGGTATTTAAGGTAAAAAATTATTTTATGTCATTTACATTTCGATTTGACCCTCCTTTTGCAGCCTTTCTTTAATGATTCTATTCCACCGTTTCTTGGATATTATGTAATTTTTGTCCCGTGACAAGTTGTCCCATGGTGAGTTGGCTGTGGCGAATTGTCCTAGACCAGGGGTCTTCAAACTTGGCCCTTTTATGACTTGTGGACTTCAACTCCCAGAATTCCTCAGCCAGCATGCCTGGCTGAGGAATTCTGGGAGTTGAAGTCCACAAGTCATAAAAGAGCCAAGTTTGAAGACCCCTGTCCTAGAACCAGGAAAAAGGGAAGAGGATAAAGTATATAGAGTAAAGCAGAGAAGAAGAAGAAGAAAAAGCATTGACTTTTGACTTCTTTTGCCACAGTAGAATAAGGTAATAATATACAACCTTCTTGTGCCATATCCGTTATCGGACGTTGGCAATCATGTTGGTGATCCTGTTTTTATCAGCAGCCGCACGAAAAAGTGCTGCTGAATTTTGTCCAAACCAATCCCTTAGATTTTGAAGCCACGATGTTCTTCTTCTGCCTGGACCTCGTTTGCCTTCAATCTTTCCCTGGAGGATTAAATGGAGTATGCCGTATTTTTCTGGGTGTCGCATCACAGGTCCGAAATATTCTAATTTTCGTTTTTTAATTGTTTTGATGATTTCCCTTGGCTTTCCCAGGCTTTGCTTTAGATAATAATGTTTACTAGCCACTTCTATAACAACAACCTATCTAATCGGCAAAACCCAAAATCAAAGTTTCATTTTTTCCCATCTCAAGCACAAAGTCTAAAAGAGGTTTCCAAATAAAAACAAAAGCACTTGTGTTTTTTTCTTTTAATCAAAGCAGTCAAATTTAGCCATCTCTGTTAACTCCATCAGCTTTTGCAGCCATTCATCCATTGTGGAAATCAAAGTATCCCTCCATTTTTGTGCATGGAGTATTCTTGCAGCTCTCAGCATATAAAACATCAAAGTTTCATTTTTTTTTCAAGTTCTTTATTCATTAAGCCCCAAATCCAGAAGTTATTTTTGTCTCGGCGAGTGGTGAAGTTTGACAATCAAAGACAGCCCATTAAGCATTAATTTTGCAAAAGAAAAGGGTCCCCATGCAGATTTCTTTCTATCTGCTCTCCTAGCTAGACTGTTGATGATAAACAGCATGCACGTTTAATCTAGATCAGTGTTTCTCAACCTGGGCAATTTTAAGGAGAAATTTCCTGACAGACAGAACAATTAACCAGTGGAACAACCTGCCTCCAGAAGCCGTGAATGCTCCAACACTGGAAGTTTTTAAGAAGAGACTGGACAGCCATTTGTCTGAAATGGTATAGGGTTTCCTGCCTGAGCAGGGGGTTGGACTAGATGATCTCCAAGATCCCTTCCAACTTTATTATTATTATTGTTATTGTTATTACTACTACTACTACTCCTATTATTATCATCATCATCATCATCATCATCATCATGATGTGTGGACTTCAACTCCCAAAATTCCCTAGCCAGTGTTCAGAATAACAGAGTGGGAAGGGACCTTGGAGGTCTTCTAGTCCAACCCCCTGTTCAAGCAGGAGACCCTATACCATTTCAGACAAACGGTTGTCCAGTCTCTTCTTAAAAACTTCCAGTGATGGAGCACCCACAACTTCTGAAAGCAAGTCATTCCATTGGTTAATTGTTCTTAACTGTCAGGAAATTTCTCCTTAGTTCCAGGTTGCTTCTCTCCTTGATAAATTTCCATCCATTGTTTCTTGTCTTGCCTTGGAGAATAGCTTGACCCCCGTTTCTTTGTGGCAACCCCTCAAATATCAGAACACTGCTATCATGTGACCTTTACTTCTTCTCTTCATTAAACTACTAGACATATCCAATTCCTGCAATGGTTCTTTGTATATCTTAGCCTCCAGCTCCCTAATCACCTTTGTTGCTCTGGGCTGGGCTGGGGAAGCTAAACGTTGATAAACACTGCTGTAGCATCTGGTTGACCAGGAGAATTGAATGCTTGGACTTTAAGAACTTTTATCTGATTGGGAATTTTTTATCAGCAGTTTCATAACTTAGCATCTTACTCATTTCATATTAAGCTTAACAATTTAATAATCCAGCATCTTAGTATCCTAGAATTATGTTCCCCGTAGTTCAGCAATTTAAGAATTTTAAGTATCTTAAATTGGCTCTAATAAATCCATTTATGTTGTATTTTAGCTTGTTGGAGGGTACATTACAGGAGGTTCCTCGGCTTACAACCATTCATTTAGTGACCGTTGAAAGTTACAACAGCACTGGAAAAAGGGATTTGTAATCACTGTTGCACTATCCCTGCAGTCACGTGATCAAAATTCAGACACTTGGCAACTGGTTCATATTTATGACGGTCGCAGTGTCCCGGGGTCATATGATCACTTTTGGGACTTTCTGACAAGCAAAGTCAATGGGGGAACCAGATTTACTTAACAACCATGTTACTAGCTTAACAACTGCAGTGATTCACTTAACAACTGTGGCAGGAACGGTCATATCATGGCACAACACTCACTTGCTTAGCAACCAAAATGTTAGGCTCAATTGTGGTCCTAAGTCAAGCACTACCTGTATTACAATTTGTTTAGCAATTTTTTTTTTGTTGAGCTCTTAAATGTCTGCTATGAAATTGTCTCATCGTTTTGGCCAAACATCATAATAAAAGTGATTGATGTATCAGACGATCAGATTTTCTTGGCTTTTATCTTTTTATATATTGATTCAACTACCTCACACACCCAGGACAAGGAGTCCTGGGAAATTACAAGTCATCCTTGACTTACAACATTTTGTTTAGTGACCGTTCAAAGTTACAACGGTACTGAAAAAAGTGACTGTTATTCATACTTATGGCCGTTGTAGCATCCCTATGGTCATGTGATCAAAATTCAGATGCTGGGCAACTGATTCATATTTATGATAGTTTGCCATGTTCTGAGGTCATGTGATCAGCTTTTGCAAAGCTCTGACAAGCAAAATCAGTGGGGAAGCCAGACCCACTAACCGTGTTACTAACCACTGCAGTGATTCACTTAACAACAGTGGTAAGAAAAGTGGTGAAATGGGGCAAAACTCACTTAACAAATGTCTCACTTAACAGCATAAATTCTGGGCTCAATTGTAGTTGCAAGTTGAGGACTATCTGTATAGTGTAATAGAGTATTTCTCAGGCTTAAAGAGGTGTGGACTTCAACTCCCAGAATTCCCCAGCCAGCATGGCTATCTGGTGTCCCAAAGGTGCATTTTCAGAAGGCAACTGGACTATCTTGTTTTTCTTTGAAGACGTTTCGCTTCTCATCCCAGAAGCTTTTTCAGCTCTGACTGGATGGTGGGGAACGGAAGGATTTATACTCCTTGCAGACAGCTGGTCGTTTGCATTCTTTTAGAGAGTCGTTGAGGCCGCTTGGAGTTGGTCTGTGTCTTCAGGGTCACTTAAGCGATGCAAATGGGTGTGGAGCATTCTTCTTGGCTGCAGGATGTTTTTCTGACCTGGGTTCCTTCACTGTTGAAGACAGGCGCAGGTTGTTGGGCATGAGCCTGTGTTGTCTGCATCTTAAAACTAAGGTGACCAACGGTCCTCCTTTTGTGAGTTCTGTCCTCCCTCAAAAAGTGTCCTCCTTCATGTCCTCCTTTTCGATATTTGAAGACTAATCTGCAGGGCCTTTTTTCCCTCATAGAACGTTCAGAACGGCGTTCCGGCATCTTTTTTTGATGGTTTTTTTTTTCAACTTTTACATGAGCTGTGCTACTCCCCCTATTGGCTTTCGAAAGCCAATAGGAATTGCTGCTGAGCGTGCCAAAACACCCGGCTGGCAAACTTTGCACATGCAAGTTGTCTGTATTATTGTTGCAATGAATAAAATGTTTCTTTCATTTACGATATTTTTTTCTTCAATTTATTTGTGTCCTCCTTTTCATTGTAAAAAAGTTGGTCACCTTACTCAAACTAAAGTGTAAATGGTTTTCTGGAAATCCATTCATACTCCCACGCCATTCAAAGGGTGTTTATCCCAAAGTGGACAGCTAAATGTCTATGGAGATTCTCAGCCATCCATATCATAATTGTCCCATCCAGTCGGAGCTGAAGAAACTTTTTGGATGAGAAGCGAAACATCTTCAAAGAAAAACAAGAAAGTGCAGTTGCCTCATGAAAAAGCAGTTTTGGGACAACGAGGACCTGGATGGCTGAGAATTTCCATAGACATGGCTATCTGGGAAATTCTGGGAGTTGAAGTCCCTACCTCTTAAGGTTTGAGAAACACTGATCCAATTAATCATTTTACCTAAGTATGTCACGTAAACCCAGACAGTATTTAAGCTAGGTAAACCAAGATACCTTGTTGATAGATACCTATCAACAATCATAGGTGTGAACGAGTGGTGGGATTCAAATACCTGAACAACCGGTTCTCTGTGTGGATGCAGGCTTGGACCTCTGAGGCCTAGAACGGACTTCCGGAAGTGGCATCCATGCACTTCCGGTGGGCCGTTCTAGGCCTGAGAGGCCTCCTCCAGGCTTCCAAGGCCTTCGGAAGCAGTGTGTATTCAGCCGGTTCTCCGAACTCAACAAAATTTAGCTACTGGTTCTGCCGAACTGGTGCGAACCGGCTGAATCCCACCACTGGTGTGAACGGAGCCCCCATTCTGAGCTATGCATAACATGCTCAACAAAGGCATTAATGTGGAATAATGAACAATCACTAGAATAATGATGTGTCTGCATAATTACTGGAATAGTGCTGCGTTAGTAGTATGTGACTAACCTAATGCGCATTGCACTTGGATACAATGTATGTAGCAAACTCTCCATTGTATACCCGTGAGAAACGAACTTTATGTATTACAATGTGTATTTCAATGTGTATTCCTTTGTTCCTGAGAAAAGGAAAGTATAAAACTGAAGTCTGAACCCGCCCTCGGGATTCAGAATTGCTTGTTGCTATAGCTTCTGAACCTGCGCAATAAATCTCTCTGCTAAAACCCTCTGGAATTCGTAAGAGTCCTTTCGTTTTCCACAAGAGCATGTTTAGGTTTAATGAAACATCTGAACCACAAAAGTCGCTGTTCCTTTCCCTTTCCCCAAAACACGCATCCTTCATTTTCTCAGTCAGTGAACATCAAGGAGTGATATCCACCCCGATTATTCAAGAAGGAAATTGATTAGTGTTTTGTTTCTTGTTTTCTTGGGAATCCAATTAGTTTGGGAAATGTTTTGGTAATGAATTTGCTTGGCTGATTATTGCAAGCCTGTATCAGCTGTGGTTAGAGTACAAGCAAGGTGAGACAGAAAGGAACAAAAAGGAAAGAAATAAGGACAGTATGATAAATGTGTACATTACGAGTAGCCCAACTTTTGAAACTGGCATACTTGCAATTTGGGAGAGTCTTTAGTTAGTGAGCGCAATTTGGGATTAGCAACTTGTCCATTAGGTGAACTGATTGCTAAGTGAAAAATCACATAAACCCTGAATGTGCATGTGATTTTACTTCAGGTCTCCTTTGCTCAGAGGTTGTGGGTGCTCCATCACTGGAGGTTTTCAAAAAGACAGTCATTTATCCAGAATGGTATAGGACAGGGGTGTCAAACTCAATTTCATTGAGGGCCACATCAGCATTGCGGTTGCCTTTGGGGGGGGGCGGGTGGGTGTGGCCAGGGTGGGTGTGGCCTACTGGATGGGCGTGGATGGAGTGGGTGTGGCCTACTGGGTGGGCATGGCCAGCTCTACATCGTTTGCGTCAAGGGTGACTGTGGGGGCCTGGGCAAGAGTGGGACAGATCTGAGGGTCTCTGGCAGAAGGAGGTGGGACCGGGGCAAGTGCCAAGGCATGGTGTATTTCTTCATTCCTCACAAAGGGTGACACCTCCCCAGCATGCACCCAGGGGACAGGACCAACGCAGCAGGGGTTGGTTCCTCACTGTTTCCAGACGGCCTTGTGGAGCTAAGACTGAATGCATTTCAGCATAGATGGCCACCATAAAATTGTACATTGGCTCCCGGCTGGCCTGGGCCAGGGCCAAGGCAGCGGGGGCCGTTCCCTCACTGTTTCCAGGATGCCTTCGTGGGTCACATAAAACCACTTCGCAGGCCGCATCTGGCCCCTGGACCTTGTGTTTGAACATGTCTGGTATAGGATCTCCTACCTGTGCAGGGGGGGGGTTGGACTAGAAGACCTCCAAGGTCCCTTCCAACTCTGTTATTCTGTTATTCCAAGGGTGTCAAACTCGCAACATCACATGATGTGTCGCAACGTATTGTGACTTTTATGTCATTGCCGGCAATGGGGTGGGTGCACTTTTGCTATGATGCATCCAGCCTGTTGGCCAGCAGTTTGACACTCCTATGTTATTCTGTTCTGCTTTACAGCATCACAAGAATATAATTCCAAACAGGAATTTTCCAGAAGTCAACTCATAAGGAAGCCATTAAAAAGGCAAATATTATAGCCCTTCCCCGCCGATCCCCTGCCTTTTAGAATGCTGACTCCAGTGCTCTGATAATTAGCAAGAAGAGAATTGGTATTTGTAATTGCATTCATTGGAGAGAAAGGGATTACAAGAGAGTAAGCAGGTGCATAATGGGGAATACACATCAAAAGGAATGCATTAGTACCAGCTGTTTGCCTAGGGTGCTGGTGACTATAACCCCCAGGCAAACAAAAGCTTTCAGTGTGAAACTGATTAAGGTCTGGTCAGTTTCAGGGTGGCAGCTGGTTCTAATCAATTAATTAAGGTCACAGAGCTGAGCTCATTCCTTTGGCACCTTTGGAGGAAATGCTGTGTTGAAAAGCAGCTAAGGAAGAGATTGCTTATTTAGGCAACGGTGGGGGGGGGCTGTGAAGCAAAAAAAAATGGTCAGGATCAGGACAATACATACTAACTGACTGTAATGGTGAACACATGAAGGAGGGAGAGAGAGAGATGCTACAAGGGTCATAAATGTTGGCATTGCTCACAAAGTTACTTTTTCATCACTGTCATAACTGGTCACTATCTGAGGCAGTCACTAAATGAGGACTACCAAGAGATACTTTCAACAACCGAAGGAAGTTTTTACATACAGCTCCTAACTGTTCCAGCAAACAAATGCAAAGATACGGGCTGTCGATTTGCCTTCCACCATACTAGCTTTTGTTTATTTATTTATTTTGTAATTAAAAAAATTGCCCGGGAGGAAATTAGTTCTCAGGAGCATTACCTTGCCTATCCTTAGTGGCAGAATAATACCACACACACAAAGACAAACAGACACCAAAAGCGGTATCTTCTCCAATTTCAGCTTAGCATCCATTTATTCTCCAGGCCAGGCTTTGCAAAAATTCTGATACTTTGTCCTAAAACAAATAATCAAGTATTCCTCAGACAAAATAATCCCAAAAGCTGAGGGGGAGGGGAATCAATTAAAATATGCCAAAAAGACAAGTTTCTCCTTCTTCTCAAGATTTGGTACTTATACAGCAGCAGCAAAGAATTAAACATCTCAAAGTATTGATGTAAATAACCTTCGTATTGAAGTGTGGTTCAATATATTGATGGCAGAGACAGAATCAGAAAGGGGGGGGGCAGATGATAGATAGATAGATAGATAGATAGATAGATAGATAGATAGATAGATAGAAAGATAGATAGATAGATAGATAATGAAAGAAGAGTAATATGATGTAATGGACGGAAGTTAATCAAAGAGAGAAGCAACCTAGAACTAAGGAGAAACATCCTAATGGTGAGAACAATCAACCAGTAGAAGGCTTTCCTTCAGAAATTGTGGGTGCTCCATCACTGAAGGATTTCAAGAAGAAATTGGACAGCCACTTCCATTTCTATGGAATAGAATATGAAATATGAAGTATGAAATATGAAATATAGAACAGAATAGAATAGAATATGGATAGAATAGAATAGAATAGAATAGAATAGAATAGAATAGAATAGAATAGAATAGAATAGAATAGAATAGAATGTGCAATATGCAATATGCAATATGCTTTTTTCTCATAGAACGCCCAGAACGGAGTTCTGGCACCTTTTTTGGATGGAACTTTGTAGGGTAGGCAAGGCAAGTTGTATGACAAGTGTGAGTTCCAGCACCTTTTTTTTTTAAAGCACTGGGAATATGGAATAAGAAATAGAATAGAATAGAATGGAATGGAATGGAATGCAATATGCAATATGCAATATGCAATAAGAATAGAATAGAATAGAATTAGAATAGAATAGAATTAGCTGGAAGGGACTTTGGAGGTCTTCTAGTCCAGCCCCCTGCTCAAGCAGGAAACCTATACCATTTCAGACAAGTGACTGTCTGGTCTCTTCTTAAAAATCTCCAGTGATGGATGGTCTGCCTGAGCAGGTGGTTGGACTAAAGGTTCCTTCCAACCTCATTATTCTATGTTCTAAGAAGGAAAGTTGGATTCACCCTTACAGGAAGGAAAGTTGGATTCGTCCTTACAATATCTGGCAGTACAAGGTTATCTCTTTCAAGCCTATGCAGTGCTAATCTATTAGCTTGCCCGTCCTTTGCTTGATGGTTAAGCTAATATGTAAATGCTGGTTCTTTATCTGTACTTTTGGGGTTAATGCAACAAACCATGCTAATTAAATGCCCGATTGAGTAAACAGATTGCAATCATGTGTTCTCCAGCTACCCGGTCTGAATCCAAAATTTCTAAATGTCATCATCGTATGTCTTTTGATCTTCCTAATGGAAGATTAAACGCTTTAACCCCTTCCCACTGGCACCGATGATGCAAAGAAAATTGATTTTGAAATGAAATATAGCCTTCCTTTCTCCACTTCCCCAGATGCTTCAATCGAGACTGCTGGGGGTAATGGGCTCCCCTGGACCTGTAGAATATCACTTTCAAATGTTTTTCTAAACGTTTTCTGAGTTGAGAGAAATAACCATGAGGCCATCTCTCATGAAGGCCAGAGAAGAAGCAATGGGTTGTCGGGTTGGAGATCTGTCTGGGAGAAAACTTTGAAGAGACGCAAAACTATATTTAAGCATTTGAAGGAGAATATTTGTAGCTCAGGGTTGAAATGAAGGGGTCTCTGAGCTTCATTGTTTTCTTGCAGACATTTAAGTACCAAACTAGGTAACATCATCAGTGCTAGAAGAGAGGGAGGGAGGGAGGGAGGGAGGGAGGGAGGGAGGGAGGGAGGGAGGGAGGAGGAGGAGGAGAAGGAGGAGGACTGTGGGGTCCTGGGTGCTCTCTGAGCTGGGTTGTTTTCTTGCAGATGTTTCATTACCCAACTAGGTAACATCATCAGTGTTAGAAGGGAGTGGGGGGTATGTGGAGGAGGAGGAGGAGGAGGAGGAAGAGGAGGAAGACTATTGGGTTCTTGGTGCTCTCTGAGCTTGGTTGTTTTCTTGCAGACATTTCATTACCAGATTATGTAACATAATCAGTGCTGGAAAAGAGTCTGTTTACATACAAGTGGTTTGCCCTTACTGTAAAAACAACCTAATTTAAAAAACCATCAACATTCCCACCAACACTTGCATATTAAACAGAAAGCAAACCCCACTTTCTTCTAACACTGATGATGTTACCTAGTTGGGTAATGAAATCTCTACAAGAAAACAACCAAGCTCAGACAGCCCCAAGGACCCCCTCCTTTGTAGATCTGAACAGTCCTCAACTTTCATTTGGCTTATGGACCTACTGTAGCGTTCACAACATCGTAGGATCCATGTCACCTCGATGTAAAAAAGATGTTGAGACTCTAGAAAGAGTACAGAGAAGAGCAACAAAGATGATCAGGGGACTGGAGGCTAAAACATATAAGGAAAGGCTGCTGGAATTGGATATGTCTAGTTTAACGAAGAGAAGGACGAGAGGGGACATGATAGCAGTGGTCCAATCTCTCAGGGGCTGCCCCAAAGAAGAGGGAGTCAAGCTATTCTCCAAAGCACCAGAAGGCAGGACAAGAAGCAACGAATGGAAAATAACCAAAGAGAGAAGCAACCTAGAACGAAGGAGAAACTTCCCGACAGTTAGAACAATTAACCAGTGGAACAACCTGCCTCCAGAAGTGGTGAATGCTCCAACACTGGAAGTTTTTAAGAAGAGACTGGACAGCCATTTGTCCGAAATGGTATAGGGTTTCCTGCCTGAGCAGGGGTTGGACTAGATGACCTCCAAGGTCCCTTCCAACTTTATTATTATTACATGAAAGATTCACCCAGCTATGATGTATCAGTTCCCAACCTTTGTAGCTTGGTGGCCCCGGGAAAGGCGGGGGGGGGGGAGAGGGACTTCACCCACAACTTCTAGAGGCAAAACCATTCCACTGCTTAATGGTTCTCACTGTCAGGAAATTTCTCCTTAGTTCTAGGTTGCTTCTCTCCTTGATTAGTTTCCATCTGTTGCTTCTTGTCCTGCCTTCAGGTGCTTTGGAGAATAGCTTGACCCCCCCCCCCACCTCTTCCTTGTGGCAACCCCTCAAATATCGGAAGATGGGTATCATGTCATTCCTAATCCTTTTTTTCATTAGGCTCAACATACCTAATCTCCTTTAACTGTTCATCATGCAATTTATCCTGCAGACCCCTTTAATCATCTTAGTTGCTCTTCTCTGCACTCTTTCTAGAATCTCAACATCTTTTTTTATATCATGGCAACTGAAACTTGAACGCAGTATTCCAAGTGTGGTCTTACCAAGGTATTATAAAGTGGATTTCCTAATATACGGATGTGCGAATTATCTTTTTCTTTTTTCTTTCTTTCTTTTCCAGCTTGTTGCTTTAGAGAGACAAGTCTTCGATTTTCTGGGCTACCAATGGGCTCCGATTCTGGCCAATTTCCTCCACATCATCATGGTGATTCTGGGCCTTTTTGGGACAATCCAGTACAGACCACGCTACATTGTGGTGGTGAGTTTGCTAACGATTCCAAGGCTGGCTTTGGAATAATAGCCAAATGGGGATTTGGCGTCCACTGGTTTCAGTGAGACTTAACTATTGGAAGGTTATTGCATAGCTATTGCAATTTCTATGCAGATTATTGCACAGAACTAAATTGTGGAACCAGGCCAGCAGAACTGGTGGCTACAGGTAGTCCATGGCTAAGTTGTTAAGTGAGTTTTACCCCATGTTCTTGCCACAGTTGTTCAGTGGGTCACTGCCGTTGTTAAATTAGTAACACGGTTGTTAAGAGAATCTGGCTTCCCCGTTGAATTTAGTTCTCAGAAAGTCGCCAAAGGGGATCACGTGATCCCAGGACAACGGTCATAAATAGGAACCAGTTGCCAAGCCGTCTGAATTTTGACCATGTGACCACGGGGATGCTGCAATGGTCGTAAGTGTGAAATACGGTCATAGGTCACTTTTTTCAGTGCCATTGTGTCTGACAACTGGTCCTCGCACTTATGACTGTCTCAGCATCCCCAAGGTCATCTGATCAACATTTGGGCAGTTAGCAACACTCCTGTATCTACAATGGTCACAGCATCATAGGGTCATGTGATCACTTTCCCAGCTGGCTTCCAACAAGCAAACACAATGGCAGAAAGTGGATTTGCTGAATGACCGTATGGTTCACTTAACAACAGCAAAGATTCACTTAACAACATGGCAAAAAAAGTCTTAAATTCAGGTAGAATTGACTGAACACCTTGTTTAGTAATGGAAGCAATTCTGGTCCCAACTGTGGTTGTAAGTTGAGGATTTCCTCTTTTTATCCATCCTTAATGCAAATATTTCCTCTGGTCCTTGGAGCAGCTGCAGGGCCAATTTTAATTCCTGGGGTGATCCAGGAAAACTTCCAATCAGATTTTCACAATCTGCCAGAAAAGGGAAATTTGGGTGTCTTTTTTTCCATAGTAACGCCTGATCCTTTGAAAGCTGGCCTGTTGCTGTTTATACAAACTCAAATATGCAATCACGTCTTCAGCTTGTCTATTTCCCATAACACATCTGACTGCGATCAGGACCGCTGAGATTGGCAAGCAGATAATTGCTTTTGATCTACCCCTTCCAATGGAAGATGCTTAATGCACGTCAATCAAGTGTTTTCACTTTGTTCTGCAATCTTTTGGGGGGAAAAACAGTGCAACAATTTGGCAGTTGATAATACAAGTGTCTGCAGCCTTTAATTGCCAGCCTAAAGGCTGTTTGCCTGTGGGATTGTTCTTATATGGAGTTGGCCATCCATGGTAATCATAATTAGTCTTTGCATTATGTAATGGAGCCTTGGGGGGGTCTTTACATTCCAAACAGCCACAAGACTAACTCTCCCCAATTTGATTAATCACATTGTTACCTGCCAGGGCTGATATCAGCACTACTAGGCTGCCAGGCAGCAAACATGAACCCAATAAGCTAATTCATTTTATTGTAAAGCTACATTAACAGAATCTTAGAAGTCTGAAAATACACTTCTCAGATCTGGTTCCAAAAGTGCTTTTTCACAAAGCCACTGGACTTTTTTTCTCTCTCTCTCTTTGAAGATATTTTGCTTCCCATCCAAGAAGCTTCTTCAGCTCTGACTGGATGGTGGGGAATGGAAGGCTTTATACTCCTTGCAGACAGCTGGCCATTTGCAGTTTTTTAGAGCAGTGATGGCGAACCTTTTAGAGACCGAGTGCCCAAAAACTGGCCCCGCCCCCACTCCACCCCCGCCCCACCCCCACTCCTCCCCCCATCCCCCGCCCCGCTGTCCGCAGGGCCACTCACCACCTCCAGGGCCTGCCGCAGATCACCCAGGCAGCCCAGCAGTGCTATGGCGGTCATGCCCTCTGCCTGCGCCCTGCAGCATCAACTGTGCACGATGGGGAGTGAGGGCAGAGTCTTGTCTACGCTGCCTGGCTGCCATGTCCTTGGCTGCACTGCTCCACGTGGGCCACGCTCAGGGGCGACTCTCCTTCAAGGGGGCTGCTGGAGAGGAGGCGAGGGTGGGGCAACGGCACGTGTGCCCACTGAGAGGGCTCCGAGTGCCGTCTCTGGCACCCGTGCCATAGGTTCGCCATCACTGTTTTAGAGAGTCGTTGAGGCCACCTGGAGGCTTTTCTGTGTCCTCAGGGTCACCTCAGTAGTGCAAATGAGTGCGGAGCCTTCTTGCAACTGTTGAAAGGGTTCTCATCAATGACTCTCATCCAGTCAGAGTTGACGAAGCTTCTTCGATTATAAGGTGCTTTCTAAAGACACCACAAGAATGTTGAGTGAGTTTTGCCCCCCACTTTACGACCTTTCTTGCTACAGGTGTTAAGTGAATCCCTGTAGCTGTGGAGTTAGTCACACAGTTGTGAGGTGAATCTGGCTTCCAGCCTTGACTTTGCTTGTCAGAAGGTCACCAAAGGGGATCACATGTTCCCCCCACCCACCCCCCGGGACCCTGAAACCATTATAAATATGAGCCAGTTGCCAAGTGTGTGGATTTTGACCATGTGACCACGGGGATGCTGCAACGGCCGTAAGGGTGAAAAATAGTCATAAGTGCTGTTGTAACTCTGAATAGTCACTAAATGAATTGTACGTCAAGGACTACCTGTACTTAGATAAGATCACCTTGATCGGCAATTGTACTGTGATCACACTGACCCATATTAAAAATGAAATTCTGTTGTCTGCTCTCAAATGAAAGTATATATCTACCCATACACATACATAACACACATATGCATATACTACACACCCACACACATACACACACACACACACACACACACATGCCATATTTTCCCCAAAATAAGACCTGGTCTTATATTAATTTTTGTTCCAAAAGACACATTAGTGCTTATTTTCCGGTTAGGTCTTATTTTCAGGGAAATACGGTACTAAATGCATCCGTCTGGCTGACGATCTTAACTGGGGCTTATTTTTTATATACAGTATATATTTATCTTATCTGTTGGGTGGAGCACTCAGTCTACCAAATATAAATCAGTCTGTTCTGCCTTTCGCTCCAATCTAGGAGCATGTTTTGCAGGCAGATGTCACATACTGTGAATACTGTAAATTCAAAATTTTGTGTCTGACAAAGAGTTAATGGGAGAGCTTGAAATAGCTATACTAATCTCCCACTAACTCTTTGTCAGCCACAAAATTTTGAATTTACAGTATATATTTATATATGTGTCTGTATGTACACACACACACACACACACAAACACACACACACCATTTTGAACATGTAGCAGAAAGAGGAGACTTGAGAATTCATAAGGTTGATCCTATTGGAACAAAACTGTGGCTGAATCTGGATGTTCGGTTTCATTTTCAATAAGCAATAAGATTGTGGTTTTTTTTCCTCCCTTTCCCCCCCACCCTCTTTCTTGCATGTCCCATCCCTCCACCCAGTATGCCATCTGGACGGCCATTTGGGTCACCTGGAACATTTTCATCATCTGCTTTTATTTGGAGGTCGGGGGTCTTTCAAAGGTGAGTGACATTTGGCTCTGAGCATCCAGGAATAACGAAAAGAGGGGGGCAAAGGGGCCTGGCCAGTGGGGAGGAAGGGGGAGTGGCATGGCACGGGGTGGTGTCTCAAGTCCGCTGGAAAGAATCTGGTAAGCGAGAGGCAAGTGTGGGTCAAGAGGTCTTATGAGTGAAGCGACACAAGATTCAGGTTGGAAGGAGAAAGGGGTGGGGTGGAGTGGAGTGGAAGAGGGGATTAAATTATTCTTCCATAAACTGAATCCAATTTAGTGCTTTAACGCCTCTTCAAAGAAAAGGCTATCAGTCATTGCAAGCTTCCTTGCACGGTTTGGGGAATAAATTAATTTCTTGAACATACTCCACTCTCACTGTGTGTTGTTGTGTGGATTCCTTTTTCGGCTTCAAGCACTTTCCTTCCTTGGGCAGGGCTTTTAAGATTTCAAAGCTCTTATTTTAGACAAACTGCCAACAAAAGTACTATAGTCAAGGCCATGGTTTTCCCAGTTGCAATGTATGGCTGTGAAAGCGGGACCATAAGAAAGGCTGAGCGCAAAAGAATTGAGGCCTTTGAACTGTGGTGCTGGAGAAGACTCCTGCGAGTCCCCTGGACTGCAAGGCGTTCAAACCGGTCAGTCCTGGAAGAGGTCAACCCCGACTGCTCTTTAGAAGGCCAGATCCTGAAGCTGAAACTCAAGTACTTTGGCCACCTAACGAGAAGGAAGGACTCACTGGAGAAGAGCCTAATGCTGGGAAAGATTGAGGGCAATAGAAGAAGGGGACGACATAGAATGAGGTGGCTGGATGGAGTCACTGAAGCAGTAGGCCTGAGCTTAAATGGACTCCAGAAGATGGTAGAGGACAGGAAGGCCTGGAGGAACATTGTCCATGGGGTCGCGATGGGTCGGACACGACTTCGCAACTAACAACAACAACATACTGTTGATATACTAACTAGTGGCTTGCTCTTTCAGTTCCCTGATTAGGGCAAGTCACTTATATATTAACAGGGCAAACTCCAGCACCCTGACGATGTTACCTAGTTGGGTGATGAAAGGTCTGCAAGAAAACAACCAAGCTCAGAGATTTTAGACAAAAATACAGCAAGACTTATGTGTCCACACATACTATCAGTCGACCTCAGGGCCCAGTTTAGGTCAATCTCTTCCCCAACCTTTCCGGATTGGCGGCTGGAGAAGAGAGAGGCGAGAAAGGGGATGATTCTGTGGGAGGGGCAGGTGTGTGTGTGTGTGTGTGTTTGTGTGTGCTGCATGAATGCCCATGGCATTCGCAGCAACACTCGCACAAGTGATTCCACAAGCGCACACAGCAAGGTTTGCATGAGTGGGACAGCAAGCACCCATAGCGATGCTCATGTGAATGGGACTGCGACCACCTGTGACATTTGCGGCGATGCTCACGCAAGGGGGGCGGTGTGCGCGCAGACACGCAAGCGCTGACCGGTCACTCACATGGCCCTGTGGTGATTAGGCCACGGCCCACAGGCCGGGGACCCCTGGTATAAGTAATCCTTGTGTCAACGCTGCAAATATTGTATATTCTTGCTTTTGACAATATGCAGAATTGTCTGGTAATTATGGGGTTAATACAGAGCAGAAGGAGGGTTGGGGGTAAAGCCCGGGAAAGAAAGAGGAAGAAAACATTTGACCTTCACACTAATTGGATAACGTGAGATATGACAGCTAATTTAGGGAGGGAACATGCTGATAATTTAACTGCTCAGAGGAAGAGAACTTAAATCCTAGCATCCTTCCATTGTGCCTGTGCCGACATTTTGTAACAATAAAAGACTTTTAGGAAAATAAACGCCTGGAAGTTCTTTGGAATGTTTCATTAGCCGGAACCACAACACCTTGACTTACAACCCATTAGTTTAGGAGCTGTGGTGGCGCAGTAGTTGGAAGGCACCACTGCAGGCTACTTCTGCTGACTGCTGACTGCCAGCAAGTCGGCAGGTCGAGTCTCAGTGGCTCAGGGTTGACTCAGCCTTCCGTCCTTCCGAGGTCAATAAATTGAGGACCCCGATTGCTGGGGGTAAAAGGCTGACTCTATAAACCGCTTAGAGAGGGCTGTAAAGCAGGGGTCTCCAAACTTGGCAATGTTAAGACTTGTGGATTTCAACTCCCAGAATTCCTCAGCCAGCTTTGCTGGCTGAGGAATTCTGGGAGTTGAAATCCACAAGTCTTAACATTGCCAAGTTTGGAGACCCCTGTTGTAAAGCACTATGAAGCGGTATAGAAGTCTAAGTGCTATTGCTATTATTGATAGTTCAAAGTTACAACAGAACTGAAAAAAGTGAATTATGACTGTTTTTCACACTTACAACCGCTGCAGCATCCCCCTGGTCACATGATCAAAATCCAGACGCTTGGCAACTGACTCATACTTATGACAGTTGCGGTGTCCCAGGGTCATGTGATCCCCTTTTGCGAACTTCTGAGAAGCAAAATCACATAACACCCGCGTTATTAACTTCACAACTGCAGTGATTCATTTAACGGCTGTGGTCCGAAAGGTCCTAAAAGGGGGCAAAATTCGCTTAACAACTATCTGGCTGAGCAACAGAAATTTTGAGCTCAGCGTGGATGTAAGTCGAGCAACTACCTGAAATTTTGTCCAGCAGTTATTCCTGCGTGCAAACGTTGGTGTGTAATTCCAGTCCCTCTAGAGAATTGTTTGATGTGGGTCAGATGTGAGTAGCTAGAAGTAGATTTTCTCTCCAGTGCCTAAATATGTCTGTCTGAACTAAAAGTGGTATGTTTTTTTTTTTTTCCAGAATACACCTCTCGTTGCATTTAAGTTTTTTCAAGGTTAGATTTAAATAAAGGGTGTTAAGAGTTGTTTTGGAGATGAAGAACTATGTAAGAACAGCTTAGAAAAACAAAGTAAATATTCAGCTGCACATCTATAGAGAGAGTGGAGCTCGTTGACAGTTGCAAATCAATTTCCACAATATTAGCCTTACACACCGGGAGTTGATCCAGACTGAAAACAAACCTTCCCAATATTGATGCCTTTGTTGTAATTGGCTTCTCCCAAAGGAGTCTGAGAATTGCAGTTGATTGACAGTGTTGGATTACTCCAGGAAAAATAGCTATTCTTCCTCTATGGCTGTCTGGAATTCTAGAATTCAGGATTTCCTAAGCAATGGAAATATTCAATAAAATAAATTGATGGTGTTACCAGTTTTGATGGGATTTCATTCTGTTTCATGCAGTTTAGAATGTCGAATCCTTCTCCTCCTTTTTCCTTCTCTTTCTCCTTCTCCTCCTTTTCTTCCTTCTTCCTCCTCCTCCTCCTCCTTCTCTTTCTCCTTCTCCTCCTCCTTCTCATTCCTCCTTCTCCTCCTCCTCCTCCTTCTCATTCCTCCTTCTCCTCCTCCCAAAGTGTTCCTGAGTCATCTTCTTTGATTTAGAACTTCTTCTCCTTCTCCTCTTTCTCCTTCTCCTTCTCCCTCCTTCCTCCTTCTTCTCCTTCTCCTCTTCTCTTTCTCCTTCTCCTCCTTCTTCTTATTCTCCTTCCTCCTTCTCCTCCTCCTCCTCCTCCTCCTCCTCCTCCTCCTCCTCCTCCTCCCAAAGTCTTTAAGCAGAAAGTGTTCCTGAGTCATCTTCTTTGATTTAGAACTTCTTCTCCTTCTCCTTCTCCTTCTCCTCCTCCTCCTCCTCCTCCTCCTCCTCCTCCTCCTCCTCCTCCTCCTCCTTCTCTTTCTCCTTCTCCTCCTCCTTCTCATTCCTCCTTCTCCTCTTCCTCCTTCTCATTCCTCCTTCTCCTCCTCCCAAAGTGTTCCTGAGTCATCTTCTTTGATTTAGAACTTCTTCTCCTTCTCCTCTTTCTCCTTCTCCTTCTCCCTCCTTCCTCCTCCTCCTCCTCCTCCTTCTCTTTCTCCTCCTTCTCCTTCCTCCTTCTCTTTCTCCTCCTCCTCCTCCTCCCAAAGTCTCATTAAGCAGAAAGTGTTCCTGAGTCATCTTCTTTGATTTAGAACTTCTTCTCCTTCTCCTCCTCCTCCTCCTCCTCCTCCTCCTCCTCCTCCTCCTCCTCCTTCTCCTTCCTCCTTCTCTTTCTCCTCCTCCTCCTCCTCCCAAAGTCTCATTAAGCAGAAAGTGTTCCTGAGTCATATTCTTTGATTTAGAACTTCTTCTCCTTCTCCTCCTCCTCCTCCTCCTCCTCCTCCTCCTCCTCCTCCTCCTTCTCCTTCCTCCTTCTCTTTCTCCTCCTCCTCCTCCCAAAGTCTCATTAAGCAGAAAGTGTTCCTGAGTCATCTTCTTTGATTTACAACTTCTTCTCCTTCTCCTCCTCCTCCTCTTCCTCCTCCTCCTCCTTCCTCCTTCTCCTCTTTCTCCTCCTCCTCCTCCTCCTCCTCCTCTTCCTCTTCCTCCTCCTCCTCCTCCTCCTCCTCCTCCTCCTCTCATTCTTCTGTCAAGGAAGATACAAAGTTCTGATTCTTGCTCTTCTGGTGGCCTCAATCCTTGTTAATTGATGTTGTTGTGGTGTGATTTTGATGTTGTCTCTCCATCATCTCCTGGGTCTGCCTCGTGTTCTCCTCTTTTTGTATATGCCCTGTATACGGTAGTTTATTAAAATTCTACCAAAATGAAATGAATTAAGATTTGGATGGAATATTGGAAAGAATATTGACTATTTTGGCATTTGTTGCTGACGTAATGTTGATTCCCAAGAGGTAAAGGTGCTCCTCAACTTGTGGCCATTTCTTTAATGACTGTTCGAAGTTACAACGGCAGTGACTGTTGCAGCATCCCCATGGTCAAGTAATCAGAATTTGGATGCATGGCAACTGACTCATAATTATGACGGTTGCAGTGTCCTGGGGTCATGTGATCACTTTTTGCAACCTTCTGACAAACAAAGTCAATCGAGAAGGTAGATTCACTTAACAACCCTGTTACAAACTTAACAATCGCAGTGATTCACTTAACAACGGTGGCAAGAAAGGTCATAAAATGGGGCAAAATTAAGCTAACAACTCTTTCTCTTAGCAACAAAAATTTAGGCCCAATTGTGGCTGTATGTCCAGGACTATCTGGACAGACAAATTTACGCTGTCCTTCGGGCTTGCTGTTGTTGCAGAGGATAGAAAAACATGTGGGGTTTTTTTTTCCCCAAATTTTTCTTTCCAAATTGAAGCCTTCCAAAATAAGCAGAATTTATGCGAGGAATGAGGGCCAAAAATCCCAATAAAGAACATCCTGGAAATCCAGAAAGAGTATCATAGTTTGTCTTCTTTGCTGGATCTTGTTCTAAATCAGGCAACTGGTACACAATCTGTGTCAACCCTGAAGGGAAAAATGTATCCTGGTCTCTAAATGTCGAAGGGCAAAGGCATATATAGAAAAATTCACCTCCCTGCTCCTAACTTCCACATTTTTCTATTTATTTTCCCCCATGGCAATGTAGCTGGGCTGATCTGTCTTTGTCAGCCGAAGGTTAATATACAGTGACAAAATGGGAGGAAGTGCAGTGAGGTAGAAAGGATGGAGTTGTTGATTTGCTAGCTGGCGGGAACGGGTGTCCTTTTCCGTGCAGACAGGTGACGATCCCGATGGAAAAGGAGGAGGAGGAGGAGGTGGGAGAGAAATTAAATTCTCCTCTCACCCCTCTGGCTCAGGATGCGGAGAGGAATCCTGTAATGGCGTCCTCAGAAGAGCTGCATCCAAGTTTTCATTCTACTGCTCAGTTGCAACTAAAGCAGCCTCCTCAAATCTCTGATTGTAGGTCATTAGTCTTTAAACATCTGCATGGATCTCAGCAACAGTAACAGTAACAGAGTTGGAAAGGACTTGGAGGTCATCTAGTCCAACCCCTGCTCTCTCACAGGAGATCTGTACTATTGCTGATCGATGGCTGTCCAGTCTCTTTTTAAACACTCCCCCAGTGATGAAGCACCCACAACTTCTGAAGGCAAGCCGTTCCACTGGTTAATTGTTCTCACTGTTCGGAAGTTTCTCCTTAATTCCAGGTTGCTTCTCTCCTTGGTTAGTTTCCATCCGTTGCTTCTTGTCCTGCCTTCAAATGCTTTGGTAAGTAAGTTGCCCCCCTCTTCCTTGTGGCAGCTCTTCAAGTATTGGAAGACTGCTATCATGTCACCCCTGGTCCTTCTTTTTTCTAGATTAGGAATACCCAGTTCCTGCAGTCCTTCTTCATAGGTTTTCGCCTCCAGCCCCCTAATCCTTTTTACTGCTCTTCTCTGAACTCTTTCCAGAGTCTCAACATCTTTTTTGTATTGGGGTGACCAAAACTGGATGCAGTATTTGAAATGTGGTCTTACCACGGCTTTGTACAGTGGGACTACTACTTCATGTGGCCTTGATTCCATCCTTCTATTAATGCAACCTAGAATTGTGTTGGCCTTTTTGGCTGCTGCCGCGCACTGTTGGCTCATCTCTAAACGGTTGTCCACTAGGACTCCAAGATCCCTCTTGCAGTTACTACTATTGAGCCAATCGGTGCCTGTACTTTTGAATTTCTTTGCCTCAGTGTAAAACCTTTCTTTTCTCTACGTTACGTTATGTTTTACTTTATGTTTTCTCTCTTTGGATCTTAAAGCATCCAAAGAAGCGACATCATGGGGTACTAAGCTTTCCATCCATAGGAGAAGAGCAGGCAGAGCTGGGGGGAGGGGGTGAAATTAAGCACAGCATCAGCTTGGAATCATTACGTTCCCACAAAGGGTCTAAATCTAACCCTTCCTGAATTCTGTTGATTCTTATCTGGTGCCAAATTAGTATTGAACTTTAGTTGACTGGAGTCTTGTGTATAGACTTGAGCAATAAATCTTCTGAACTGTGACTTAACATATGGTCCTGATCCTTTGCAGCTGACACCTACCCATTTAACATCTCCAATTGTCACACACCCCAAACCAAGAATGACAGGTGTGAATCCTCCAAGCTGAGTTCTTTATTGTTGTTGTTGTTGTTGTTGTTGTTAATAATAATAATAATAATAATAATAATAGTAATAATAGTAATAGGCACCTTGGGTGCAATCCCAAAACAACTGGAGCACCACTTGAACACCATTGGCATTGACAAATTCGCTATTAGTCAATTGCAAAAGGCGGCCTTACTAGGAACTGCTTCCATCCTGCGACGATACCTGTAATACCATCAAACATCCACATCTGCCTATCCCAAGTCCTGGGTAAGGACTCGACAGGTAGACAAAATGCCAAATCCAGTCTGAACATCTGCCTGACTGTGTGATGATAATCAATAATAATAATAATAATAATAATAATAATAATAATAATAATAATAATAATAATAATAATAATAATAATAATAAGAAGAAGAAGAATAAGAAGAAGAAGAAGAAGAAGAAGAAGAAGAAGAAGAAGAAGAAGAAGAAGAAGAAGAAGAAGAAGAAGAAGAAGAAGAAGAAGAAGAAGAAGAAGAAGAAGAAGTTGGAAGGGATCTTGGAGGTCATCTAGTCTCCTACCTGTGCAGGGGGGTTGGACTAGAAGACCTCCAAGGTCCGTTCCAACTCTGTTAGTCTGTTAATACCTGCAATTTTCTTGATAGCTCGGTGAGAAATGGTTGCTCAGAACATGTAGCCCGAAGATTTAGAAATATAAAGACCCCCCTCTTCCTCCTGGTTAATAATACATTTTTCACCTCTTAAAACATGCAAAATTATTCTGCCTTCAAGCTCTTCTCAGATCTGGTCTTCCCAGACTGAATTCATCTGAAGGGGGCCTAACCATGCCTTCCTTTGATAACGAATGGATGCTGTTGAGCGTGGAAGCCCATCTGCCTCCCGGCCTCTTCCATCTGTCCCTGCAAAAAAAAAAAAGGAGAAATATTTGCATTGCAATTTCCCAAAGGAGACGCCTCGCCTGGCGTGCCCTCATTGTGTACGTGTTAGGCAGAAAATATTCAAATGTGTTAATCGGATGAATAATCCTTTCACGGTTTCAGAGGTTTCGCATGTACGGTCTACAGATGGACAGGCTGGTTCGTCGTCGCTTTGATCCCTAGAGCATATATCGGCAACGTGGTTATGCGAAATGGAGCAGGCTGGCACTTCTTCCATAGTAGAGTGTTCATATGTTTGAGCCAATTTGGTCTAGTGGTTAAGGCAGTGGTTCTCAACCTTTTTAATGCCGTGACCCCCAACCAATCGTAAGTCGAGGACTACTCAACCGGTCGTAAGTTGAGGACTACTCAACTGGTGCAGCACCGTTTGCAGAATGGGACTTTTGGCGGGCTCAGCAGGGCAGAGACAGCCTGGACAATTCCTATTGGCTTTTGAAAGCCAGTAGAATTAGACTCTATTCAAGAGAGTCTCTTCTATTGGCTTTCAAAAGCCAACAGAATAAAAGGGAGTAGCACAGCTAAGGAAAAGGGGGAAAAAAATGGCGGACTGCGTTGTTTGGCGACCCCCGTGAAATGGTCGTTCGACCCCAAATGGGGTTCCAACCCACAGGTTGAGAACCACTGTGTTAAGGTGTCACCAGGATAGAAAGCAAAAGATTGTAAGTCTTGCTTTAGCCATGAAAGCCAGCTAGGTGACTTTGGGCTAGGTGAATTCTAATCCCACTTTAAGCATGAAAGTTGGCTAGCTAAATTTGGGTCAATCACCAGGAGATCATGTTCATGCCTAAAGAGGGACTAGAACTTGAATCAGAATAGAGCTGGAAAGGGACCTTGGAGGTCTTCTAGTCCAGCCCATTGCTCAAGTAGGAAATGGGGGAAAAATGGTGGACTGCGTTGTTTGGCGACCCCCGTGAAATGGTCGTTCGACCCCAAATGGGGTCCCGACCCACAGGTTGAGAACCACTGTTTTAGAGACCAAGTGCCCCAAAACTGGCCCCACCCCTGCCCCAGACACACCCCGCCTGCCCGCAGGGCCACTCACCGCCTCCAGGGCCCGCCGCAGATCACCCAGGCAGCCCAGCAGCACCATGGCAGCCACACCCTCTGCCCGTGCTCCGCAGCATCAACTGTGCACAATGGGACGTGAGGGCAGAGTCTTGTCTATGCTGCCTGGCTGCCATGTTCTTGGCTGCGCTGCTTCGCATGGGCCACGCTCGGGGGGTGACTCTCCTCCAGAGGGGCTGCTGGTGAGGAGGGGGTCATGGGGAGAGGCTCACAGAGAGGGCTCTGAGTGCCGCCTCTGGCACGTGCGCCATAAGTTTGCCACCACTGGTATAGGATCTCCTGCTTGAGCAGGGGGCTGGGCTAGAAGACTTCCTAGGTCTCTTCCAGTTTCTATTCTGATTCAGTTCTAGTCCCGCTTTAGGCATGAAAGCCAGCTGGATGACTTTGGGGCAATCCCCAGGAGACTGTGAGTTCTAGTTCCGCCTTAGGCAGGAAAGCCAGCTGGGTGACTTTGGGCCAATCACCAGGAGACTGTGAGTTCTAGTTCCGCCTTAGGCAGGAAAGCCAGCTGGGTGACTTTGGGTCAATCCCCAGGAGACTGTGAGTTCTAATTCTACCTTAGACATTAAGCCTGGGTGAGTGACTTTGGGCCAATCCCCAGGAGACAGAGAGTTCTAATGCCGCCTTAGCCATGAAAGCCAGCTGGGTGACTTTGAGCTACTCTTTCTCTCTCAGCTCAGTCCACCTCAAAAGATTGTTGTGCTGGTGAAAAGAGGAAGAATTAGGAATATTAGCTACGTTCAGCGCCTTGAGTTACTTATAAAGTAATAAAGGTGGGGTAAAAAAATCTAATAAATAAAATAATAAATATCCATCATGCTATTCTCTTTCAGCGTGATACCGATAATAATAATAAAGTTGGAAGGGACCTTGTAGGTCATCTAGTCCAACCCCTTGCTCAGGCAGGAAACCCTGTACCATTTCGGACAAATGGCTGTCCAGTCTCTTCTTAAAAACTTCCCGTGTTGGGGCATTCATCGCTTCTGGAGGCAGGTTGTTCCACAGGTTAATTGTTTTAACTGTTAGGAAGTTTCTCCTTAGTTCTAGGTTGCTTTTCTCCTTGCTTAGTTTCCATCCGTTGCTTCTTGTCCTGCCTTCAGGTGCTTTGGAGAATAGCATAACTCTCTCTTCTTTGGGGCAGCCCCTGAGATATTGGGAGGCTGCTATCATGTCCCCCCTCGTCCTTCTCTTTGTTAAACTAGACATACCCAATTCCAGCAACCTTTCCTTGTATGTTTTAGCCTCCAGTTCCCTAATCATCTTTGTTGCTCTTCTCTGCACTCTTTCTGATCAGCAAAGTTCCCCAAAAGAAATAATAAGCAAAATACATTAAAGGCCAGAGTTTAAAAAAAAACAAAGAAATCTAATTAGATCTACATTACTGTTCACTATATATTCCCATTGTTTTGCTATCGTTGGATATTATCCTGGCTTTTATCACATCCCCCCCAAAAGTCCACTTCCGTTTGTTTTTTGACCTTTGCACCTCTCTCTTTCGGGGATTCTTATCAAGCCCATCCAGTCACACTTAGTTACTTTTCCTTTTCCTCTTTACACATTCACTCTTTCCTCAAATGCTGGCTTTGCGATTCAGTTCTCATTCTTTCTGCATGATGACTGCATTCAACTTACAGCCAAATTTCTCCTAATTCTTTCCCGTGGAACCAAAAGTTCAAAAACAGGGGCTTCTATCTAGCTGTTTCTGCTTCTTTTGACAAATATTCTGTTCAAGTATTCTGTTAGGCTGCATTAACAGAGGGATAGAATCAAGATCATGTGAAGTATTAATACCACTTTACAAGGCCTTGGTAAAGCCACACTTGGCATACTACATCCAGTTTTGGTCACCACGATGTAAAAAAGATGTTGAGACTCTAGAAAGATTACAGAGAAGAGCAACAAAGATGATTAGGGGACTGGGGGCTAAAACATATGAAGAACGGCTGCTGGAATTGGGTATGTCTAGTCTAATGAAGAGAAAGACAAGGGGTGATATGATAGCAATCTTCCAATATCTTAGGGGCTTCTCCAAAGAAGAGGAAGTCAAGCTATTCGCAAAAGCACCTAAAGGCAGGACAAGAAGCAACGGATGGAAACTAATCAAGGAGAGAAGCAACCTAGAACTAAGGAGAAACTTCCTGACAGTGAGAACAATTAACCAGTGGAACAACCTGCCTCCCGAAGCGGTGAATGCTCCAACACTGGAAGCTTTTAAGAAGAGACTGGACAGCCATTTGTCTGAAATGGTATAGGGTTTCCTGCCTGAGCAGGGGGTTGGACTCGATGACCTCCAAGGTCCCTTCCAACTTTATTATTATTATTATTATTATTATTATTATTATTATTATTATTATTATTATTATTTACTTTAGAAAAGAGCACTTGCCACTTTAATACTGCTTTTTCGCTGGTATTCGCATATCTTGAAATCGAAATATTTGTAGTTCGGAATTGAACTGTAGGGCCCTTGTTGCCTTCTGAACTTGGTTGTGTTCTTGCAGACATTTCATTACCCAACTAGGTAACGTCATCAGTGCTGGAAGGGAGGAGGAGGAGGAGGAGGAGGAGGAGGAGGAGGAAGAGCTGCCCTTGGTGCTCTCTGAATTGATTGCTTTCTTACAGACATTTCATTACCCAACTAGGTAACATCATCAGTGCTCGAAGGGAGTGGGTGTTATGGAGAGGAGGAAGAGTAATGTGGGGTCCTTGGTGCTCTCTGAGCTTGGTTGTTTTCTTGCAGAGGTTTCATTACCCAACTAGCTCTCGTACCAACTCAGCTCACAGGGCTGTTGTGTGCAAAATAGGAGGAGGAAGGAATTTTAGGTATAATAAAGGCAGGATATAAATATGTAAAATAAATAAAAATAGAATAAAATCTCCTATTGCCCTAGAATAGAGTTGAATGTGGGTAAATAGTTGTGCGCATTCAGTCATGTTATTGGCTGTTCCACTGGCACTGTAGGCTCAAGCTGATAAAATAAGTTCCCCTACTTGCGATGGATGTTATGTGCCTGTCCAGAATCAATGGTTGATCCAGGATGTGCCTTAAGGAGAAATGGAAGGATACAAACTATTCAAAAGAAACAGATCTAACAAAAGAGGAGGTGGATTTGCATTACATATATAAAAGATCACTATATCTATACATAAATCCACAGAACCAAGGATGAAAACCTCTTAGAATCCATATGGGTCAATCCAAAAGGAAAAGAGAATGACATTGCTATAGGAATACACTACAAGCCAGCCAACAAAGTAGGAGAAACAGGTGGACTTTTTGCTAAACAACTAACAAATGTATGTAGGAAACATACCACTGTAGTCATGGGAAACTTCAGCTCCCCAGATATCAGCTGGGAGACAAACTCTGCAGCGAGCGGAAGATCAAACAGATTCCTAACCAACCTAGCCGACAACTTTGTCATCCAAAAGGTAGAGGAGGGAAGCAGAAGTAAAGCTATACTGGACCTAATTCTTACTAAGAAGGGATGGAGGGAGTTGAAGATGCCGGGACCTTGAGGGAAAGTGACCACGTCATACTGGAATTCAATATAATGCAAACACAGGCAGTAGAAAATAATTCAACCGATGTCTTAAACTTCAAAAGAGCTGACTTTAATAAACTCAGAGAGAACCTAGGAAAGATTCCATGGATGAAAATCCTAAAGGGGAAAACAGCTCAAGAAGTGTGGGAAGCTTCCCTCCACACGTTGTGGGTGTTTCATCACTGGAGGTTTTTAAGAAAAGACTAGACAACCATTTGTCTGGAATGGTATAGGGCAGTGGTTCTCAACCTTTTTAATGCCGCGACCCCCAACCGGTTGTAAGTCGAGGACTACTCAACCGGTCGTAAGTCGAGGACTACTCAACTGGTGCAGCACCGTTTGCAGAATGGGACTTTTGGCAGGCTCAGCAGGGCAGAGACAGCCTGGGCAATTCCTATTGGCTTTTGAAAGCCAATAGAATTAGACTTTATTCAAGAGAGTCTATTCTATTGGCTTTTGAAAGCCAATAGAATAAAAGGGAGTAGCACAGCTAAGGAAAAGGGGGAAAAAATGGCTGACTGCGTTGTTTGGCGACCCCCGTGAAATGGTCGTTCGACCCCAAATGGGGTCCCGACCCACAGGTTGAGAACCATTGGTATAGGGTCTCCTGCTTGAGCAGGGGGTTGGACTAGAAGACCTCCGAGGTCCCTTCCATCTCTATACTGATTGATTGAAATGTGCTGTCATCCAGACTAGTCATATATGAATTCTTTCCCAGGTCAACATTTCCTGTGTAAACAAAGACAATTTATGAGGGTAAATACAGAAAATAAAATCCTTTCCTTTGAAATCCTAACTTAGCACAGGCAGGCTAATTTTAATAAGGCACATAGGGCTAATTTTGTATTATTACTGTAAATGTTTACCAAATCATACCGTGGTTGTTTGGGTTTGACCTGGAGTAATATGTAAACTTGTGGCTTGCGAATAATAATTTATGGCTTCAGCATGTTGTATCCTCCTAACCAATTATGGTTTATTCTAGTAAACGAAAATGCTATTTATAACATGTTCCAACTGGGATATTGTCCAACCACATGGAAAATTAAGAAATAAAATATAATAAATATTCTATCTATCTATCTATCTATCTATCTATCTATCTATCTATCTATCAATCTATCTATGCCATCAGTCTACATCTATCTATCTATCTATCTATCTATCTATCTATCTATCTATCTATCTATCTATCTATCTATCTATCCCATCAGTCTATATCTATCTATCTATGCCATCAGTCTACATCTATCTATCTATCTATCTATCTATCTATCTATCTATCTATCTATCTATCTATCTAATCCATCCCATCAGTCTACATCTCTCTCTCTCTCTCCCATCAGTCTATATCTATCTATCTATCTATCTATCTATCTATCTATCTATCTATCTATCTATCTATCTATCTATCTTTCTACCTACCTATCTATATCTATCTATCTATCTATCTATCTATCTATCTATCTATCTATCTATCTATCTATCTCCTTCTTAACTTTTCTTCTTGCCTTTTTTTTTTAATCTATGATGTTGAAAGTATGTGTTATTGAAACTATGTGCCGGTCCATGTGTTGTGATTCCTTAATCTCCTTAATCTCTGAGCCTGTTCATCTGTTGTAACTCCTTAATCTAATACATCCTTCTTTGGTGTAACCGTAGTGGCTTAGTTCTCACCTCATGCAAATTTTAAAAATCCACAATTCTACAAATCCACAGTTTCATTTTAGCCTTAATCCTAACCTGCTATGTGAATATAATTACACAGTGCGGTAGTTAAAATGTAAGTCCTCCTTAAGGTCCTCCTCCTTAAATCTTCCTCCTCCTCAGCCCTCCTTTTTCCTGCTTAATCCATAAAAATGAGATCAAGTAAAGTAGATTAGACAAAACCCTACTTCTATCAAGCACACAGGCACCCTTTTTTGCCACCGTTGTTAAATGAATCACTGCAAGTTGTTAAGTTAGAATCACGACTGTCAAGTGAATCTTGACTTTGCTTGTCAGAGAGCTGCAAAAGGTGATCCACATGATCCCAGGACACGACAGCCATCATAAATATGCGTCAGTTGCCAAGCGTCTGAATTTTGATCAAGTGACCATGGAGAAGCTGCAAGGTCATAAGTGCGAAAAAACATCGCTGCAACAGTTGTGAATGGTTTGCCTTCAGAAGTTGTAGGTCAGACATGTCAAACACAAGGTCCGGGGGTCGGATGCGGCCCACAAAGTGGTTTCATGTGGCCCGCGAAGCCATCCTGGAAACAGTGAGGGAACAGCCTCCCATTGCCTTGGCCCTGGCCCGGGCTGGCTGGGACCCAATGTACAATTTTATGGTTGCCATCTATTCTGAAACGCATTCAGTCTTAGCTCCACAAGGCCGTCTGGAAACAGCGAGGAACCAGGCCCCCACAGGCACCCTTGACACAAATGAAGTAGAGCTGGCCACACCCACCAAGTAGGCCACACCTACTCCATCCACGCTCACCCAGTAGGCCGCACCCATCTGACCCCCTGAGGGCAACCACAATGCTGATGCGGCCCTCAATGAAATTGAGTTTGACACCCCTGTTGTAGGTTCTCCAATACTGGAGGTTTTTAAAAAAAGATTGGCTGAAAGACTTTGGGCCAATCACCAGGAGATGGTGAGTTCTGGTCCCGCTTTAACCAGGAAAGCCAGTTGGATGGCTTTGGCACCATCACCAGCAGACAGTGAGTTCTAATCCCACCTTAGCCATGAAAACCGAGGTGAGCGCAGCAGTTAGAGTGCAGTACTGCAGGCCACTTTAGCTGACTGTGTTCAGCAGGTCAGCGGTTCAAATCTCACCGGCTCAAGGTTGACTCAGCCTTCCATCCTTCCGAGGTAGGTAAAATGAGGACCCAGATTGTTGGGGGCAATGTAAATATATATATACATTGCTTACTGGTGTACACCGCTTAGAGAGTGCTTGCACTTAAAGCGGTATATAAGTCTCATAAATAAATAAATAAATAAAACCAGATGGGTGACTTTGGGCCAATCACCAGTAGACAATGACTTCTAATCCCACCTTAGTAATGATTTCAATTTTCTGAATTCCCCAGACAGCATGGGAAATTTAGACTTTACACATCACTCTAACTCAAGGGTGTCAAGCTCAATTTCATTGAGGGCTGCATTAGCATTGCGATTGCCCTCGGGGGTGCAGGGGGTGCGGCCTACTGGTGGGCATGGATGGAGTGGGTGTGGCCTACTGGGTGGGCATGGCCAGCTCTACATCATTCGCGTCAAGGGTGCCTGTGGGGGCCTGGGTAGGAGTGGGACAGATCTGAGGGTCTCTGGCAGAAAGGGATGGGACCAGAGCAAAGCCCATCAAGCCGGATATGTGAAGTAGGCAAAGACCCATTTGCTGGCCACTTCCAGGCAATGGTGCATTTCTTCATTCCTCATAAAGGGTGACACCTCCCCCAGCATGCACCCAGGGGGTTGGGCCAATGTGGCAGGGGCTGGTTCCTCGCTGTTTCCAGACGGCCTTATGGAGCTAAGACTGAATGCATTTCAGCATAGATGGCCACCACAAAATTGTACATTGGCTCCTGGCCTGCCTGGGCCAGGGCCAAGGTAGAGGGGGCCGTTCCCTCACTGTTTCCAGGATGGCTTCATGGGCTACATGAAATCACTTCGCGGGCCACATCCGGCCCCTGGGCCTTGTGTTTGACATGCCTGCTCTAACTCATACGGTTTGTTTGATTTCTGATTGAATATACTGCACTGACATCCGCCATGGTAACTTCTACATCATGGCTTTGGCTTTGTCATTGGCAAGTCAATGACCTGAGGCAATGATATCATTCAACAAACAGCAGTTTTAAAATGTCTTAGCACGATGAATGAACCCATTTGCTGTCTGTATACAGAATGCTTTGCATTGTGCAAGAACAGCCCTAGATGAGTGGGAAAGCTGATCTCTAGCTTTAGTTGAAAAAATGCATTGTTCATTGGAGTTTTTAATTTCTCCTCTCAGGACAGTGAACTTTTGACGTTTAACATCTCCCAACACCAGTCATGGTGGAGTGAGAATGGTCCTGGTTGCGTAAGGAAGGAGACGCCCATGATCGGCATCAAAGGTCTGGACAACCATTCCTATGTTTCTGTGATCGGTTGCGCGCTGGAGTATCGTTACATCGAGGTCATGCACAGCGCCCTGCAGATTCTGGTGGCGGTGAGTACACCCTCTGGGTTCTTGACTGATGAAGCACTGGAGAATCAGTGCCCCAGTATAAGAGGTGCTCTCTCCTCAAAGGAATTTAATGAAATAATAACTCAAAAGGTGAATTGCTGGGGAAAAAAAGATCTACCAGTGTTCCCTTCAGACAGAAAACACTTTTTATTAAACAAACAAACAAACAAACAAACAGCAGTATTAGAATTGGTTTAGAATGCAGTATTGCAGGCAAACTCTGCCGACTGCCAGCAGTTCAATCCTGACCGGCTAAAGATGGACTCAGCCTTCCATCCTTCCAAGGTCGGTAAAATGAGGACCCCAGATTGTTGGGGGCAATATGCTGATTCTGTAAACCGCTTAGAGAAGGCGATATACAAGTCTAAGGGCTATTGCTGTTGCCATTGCTATTGCTATTCTTTTCTGTTTTGTTCTGTTCTGTTTTGTTCCATTCTATTCTGTTCTATTGCCATGGTGCTACAGGTGGTTAGAAGGCAGTATCGCAGGCTAACTCTACCAACTGCCAACAGTTCGATCCTGACCAGTTGACTCAGGCTTCCATCTTGGCAAGATTGGTAAAATGAGGACTCAGATTGTTGGGGGCAATAATGCAGACTTTGTAAACTGCTTACAGAGGGCTGTAAAGCACTGTGAAGTGGTATTGCTATTTATAGACCACCTTTCTTACTTTCCAGAGTGACTCTGGGTGGCTTACGATGTAATCAAAGTAGAAATATGAAACCCATTGTATTTATGAGAACAATTAAAAAAATTAAATACGTCCTTCCTGGTTTATTTGGTGCCTTATTGGGGAGGCCTGTCTGGTGCTTCAGTTCAACCTGCAAAAGAGCTTTAGAGGGTGTGATGCAGGTTTAAAAAAGAAGCACAGGGTCACAACTACCATTCTGACCTTTTTTGACCTCCCTGTGGACACCTCTAGTTGGTCCTCAGAATGATAAGGATTTGGATCATTGTTCGCTGAAAATTGCTGCAACCCAGGTGTTTCTCCTGTTCACCTTTGCACTGCGAAACTGTGAGAAAAAGACCTGCAATTCTTGGCTGTAGGGAATTCCTTGATTTACAACCATAATCGGAACCAGAATTTCCATCATAAGTCATTAGAGACCTAAGTTGAGTCAGACCTGATTTTCTGATTATTTTTATGGTGATTGCTAAGCGAATCACAGCTTTCCCAATGGACATTTCTTGTGGGAAATTGGGGGAAAAAAGTAACAACTTGCCATCATATGATACGATGGTCATAAGTGTAAGTTATGTGTAAGTGTAAGATGTTGAGACTCTAGAAAACATACAGAGAAGAGCAACAAAGATGATTAGGGGACTGGAGGCTAAAACATAAATAGTAGTTGCTGGAATTGGGTATGTCTAGTTTATATCTGTCTTTGAACATACAGAGTAAAACCTCAGTTTTCTGGAACTTGATACAATAATAGAAACACTGAGGGCAGAAAAAGACCTAGTGGTCTATTAAATCCACCCTTTGAGTTTTTGTTTGCCTGGTTTTGTTTTCTTTTTAATTAATTAATTTTAATTATCAATTTACTTATTTATTATTTATTTTCCTGTTTTATTATTTATGTATTTTTTAATTGGTTGATAATTTTTTGTCAGATGATGGACATGTGTTTATCCCAAGCATGTTTAAATTCAGTTACTGATGACTGATCTGGCAACCTCCGCTGAAACTTGGTTTCAAGTTTCCATTGCTTTATCTGTGAACTAATATTTTTCTAACATGACTTCTTAACTTCCAGCCTGTCATCCCAAAGGTGCTTTTTCCTGAGGCAACTGGACTTCCTTGTTTTTCTTTGAAGATGTTTCGCTTCTCATCCAAGAAGCTGCTTCAGCTCTGAAGCTTCTTGGGTGAGAAGTGAAATGTCTTCAAAAAAAACCCCAAGAAAATCCAGTTGCCTCATGAAAAAGCACCTTTGGGATAATTATGACCTGCATGACTGAGAATCTCCCTCCTGTCCGTTTGAAGTTATGCCTCCTGTGTTCTTGATTTTTGCTTAAGTTTGAAAACGCTGCCTTCTACAGTAGAACCTTATTCAATCATGTCTCTCCTTTTCCTTTCTGTCCTCAGGGCTGTACATATGCAGTTCCTCCAACCTCTTCTGATACGTTTTGTCCCTCAGACCTTCCGCCATCTTTGATGCCCGTCTCTACTCTCACTCTATCTCAGGGGTAGGCAACCTTGGCTCTTTTATGACTCGTGGA
Source organism: Crotalus tigris (assembly GCF_016545835.1). Taxonomy (NCBI): domain Eukaryota; kingdom Metazoa; phylum Chordata; class Lepidosauria; order Squamata; family Viperidae; genus Crotalus; species Crotalus tigris. The sequence continues at coordinate 399,146 of NW_024096641.1, read as the reverse complement.
CTTCAACTCCCAGAATTCCTGAGCCAGCCATGCTGAAGGGAAAGGGAGAGGTTTCCAAGCTGAGCCGTGCTAGCTCAGGAATTCTGGGAGTTGAAGTCCACGAGTCATAAAAGAGCCAAGGTTGCCTACCCCTGCCCAAATACCTGAATTTTGATCACATGGCTGTGAGGAAAAAATATTTAAACCAGGGTTCTTCAAACTTGGCTCTTTTGTGACTCATGGACTTCAACTCCCAGAATTCCTGAGCCAGCCATGCTGAGGGAAAAGGGGGAGGTTTCCAAGCTAAGCCATGCTGGCTCAGGAATTCTGGGAGTTGAAGTCCAGGAGTCATACAAGAGCCGAGGCTGCCTACCCCCGCTTCTATCTTATCAATATCTTTTTTTTTTAAGTGAGGTCTTCACATGGAGTGAAATGTTCCTCAAACAATGTTGTTAACGTGATAACATCCTTTGGTACTTAACAGGCCTTCCTGAATAAAGGACCCTCTTTCCCTCAACTAATTTGTTAAAACCAGATTTTGCTGTCTTTAATTTAGCAAGCTAATGCTTTCCAGCCCTACTTCCATAGAGGGGGAAGGTTTGGGTATATCTGTATGCAGATCTCTGTGTTTGTGTGGGTGGATGAGTGTAGATGTGCATGAATTTGAATCTTAAATTTAGTAGACTCAGGCAAAACAAGGGAAGAAAGCAAGGCTACGCTCGCTAAATGTGGTCTTTTATGGTGGCTGCCTGCCCATCATTTCTGGGATTGTGGCTTTTTTTTAATTTGTTACAAGCAGCGGAACCGTATGGCACATCAAAACGTATTGCTTCTGACGGTCTCTTTGCTTGTTGTTCAGCATGAATTGGAATATATATATATATATTATTTGCTCCAGAAATCTCAAAGCATTGTCTTTTTGCTTTCCAAAACCCCACCACATGCCTTGCAGTTAGAAAATCCTATTTTACAAACAAGCAGAGACTGTGGAGAATTAGAGCTATTTCCAAGTATCTGCTTTCTGCAAGCAAATTTCAAGCGTTTCAGAGTTTCTTTCCAGCTCAAATTAAATTCAGGTCGTACAAAAATCACACTCTCTTGTCCCCTTCTATACAGGAGACTTAAGAAAAACATACACACACCTTCCCAGCCCCAATTTGCTTCTGGAAGCATTTCCTGTGGATAGATAAATCAACTTTTTTATGAACAGTGTCTGCAATTGAAATATTTATAGGTGTGTAGAAGAGAGGCAGCTGAAGGAGGGGAAGGCCATCCAGTTAGACTCAACTTGTACATTTTCTCCCCAAGGATATAATAATAATAATAATAATAATAATAATAACAACAACAACAACAACATCATCAACAACAACAACAACAATAGCGAATTTGTCAACACCATTGGCATTGACAAATTTGCCATTAGTCAATTGCAAAAGGTGGCCTTACTAGGAACCGCTTCCATCCTGCGACGATATCTGTAATACCATCAAACATCCACATCTGCCTATCCCAGGTCCTTGGGAAGGACTCGATAGGTAGACAAAATGCCAAATCCAGTCTGAACGTCTGGCTGACTATGTGATGATCAATAATAATAATAATAATAATAATAATAATAATATTAGGAACTGTTTCCATCCTGCGACGATATCTGTAATACCATCAAACATCCACATCTGCCTATCCCAGGTCCTGGGTAAGGACTCGATAGGTAGACAAAATGCCAAATCCAGTCTGAACATCTGGCTGACTGTGCGATGATCGACAATAATAATAATGTACTTGCCTGAAAACAATGCTTTTTTGATAAATGTCTATGGAGATTCTCAGCCATCCAGGTCATAGTTATCCCAAAGGTGTTTTTTCACAAAGCAACTGGACTTACTTTCTTGTTTTTCTTTGAAGACATTTCACTTCCCATCCAAGAAGCTTCTTCATCTGTGACTGGATGGTGGGGAATGGAAGGATTTATATTCCTTGCAGACAGATGGTCATTTGCATTCTTTTAGAGAGATGTTGAGGCCACTTGGAGGTTTATCTATGTCCTCAGGGTCACCCAAGTAGTGCAAATAGTAGTGTTTAGAGTAGTGAGTTAGTGACCCTGAGGACACATGTAAACCTCCAGGTGGCCTCAACAACCCTCTAAAAGAATGCAAATGACCAGCTGTCTGCAGGGAGTATAAATCCTTCCATTCTCCACCATCCAGTCAGAGCTGAAGAAGCTTCTTGGATGAGAACTGAAACGTCTGTAAAGAAAAACACGAAAGTCCAATTGCCTCCACCTTTGAGATATTCTTTGATATTGACTCTTGGTGACAACATAGGTAGAATTTCTCCAAAATGATCTATCTTCAACAGAATAGAATAGAATAGAATAGAATAGAATAGAATAGAATAGAATAGAATAGAATAGAATAGAATAGAATAGAATCTTTATTGTCACTTTAAATGTACCCTAATCAGCATACATTAAAATGAAAGTTCATTGCATTCATCTCTTTAAAAATACCATTCTGCATATTCCTACACACATATATATGACACAGAGAAACATCACAGTCTAGTTCGAGTGTATACATATACATGGCACACAAAAAAAGAATCCTGCAAATTTACAAGACAGATGGCATAAGGAACAAAACTGTTACAGAATCTAGTAGTTCTGTTATAAATACTTCGAAACCTCCTCCCAGAGGGGAGCAACAGATCGTGAAGTGGGAGTGTGGGGTCTTTAATAACACTTCAAGCTCTCACATAGTGCTTATAAGCAGTGTCCTGAATAACGGGAAGTGAGCTTCCTATGATCTTCTCGGTTGTCCTTACCACACTCTGTATGGACCTTCTTCTATCTGGGGCTCTGCTACCACCAAACCAAAAAGTGATGCAGTTTGTTAAAATGCTCTCAATCATGCCTCTATAAAAAGTGGCCAGGACAGAAGGAGAAAGATGGAACTTCAAGTCTTGCAATGGTGCACATACTGTAAATTAAGTCCCTCCCTACCGTTGGTCCCTGTTCTCGTCTTTTCCCTTCCACCTTTCCCAGAATCAGAGTCTTCTCCAGAGAGTTAGGTCTTGATGTGGTGTGTCCAAAGTAGGACATTTGGATCCTGATAATTTGTGCCTCAAGTGAAACCTCTGGGTGGATTTGTTGGGTGGTCCATTGGTTTGTTATCTTGACTGTCCACAGAATTTTCCAATACCAAAGTTCAAGGTCATTAATACTCTTCCTTCAAGATGCTTTCCCAATACCCTAGCTTGCACAATTCTGATCTTTGTAGGTATAGATGCATCATGGTGTTGTGAGTATCTCTTCCAAGGTTTTCACTGTCACTCTATGAAGTTGCCCACATGGATAAATGAATATGTAAACTGGTTGGCCAGACTTAAGGCAGGCTTCTGATTATGCTGGTTGCTTTCCAAACCTTCCTTCCACCCCCGCTGCATGCTGTAGACATCATTTGCCTGTAAATCTAAATGTCTAAAAATAGTTGAGACATTTAGCAGACTGCAAGAAATGTACAGCTCCTTTATGTACAAACCATATGTGAATTTAGGAATAATCTCCTCCTCCTCCTCCTCCTCCTCCTCGTAATAGACATACAGGTAGGTCTCAATTAGCTCCCTTAATGAATCCCACAAAATGATTGCATTATTTGAATTGACGCTATTCCAGTCATATTTCCATAGAAAAATTGGCAATTGATACCAGCTTGACAGAAATAGGCAGTGAAAAATTCAGGTAACCCAACATCTTGTCCTCTTTCAGCATAGCTATGAGGATTTCATGACATTTAATGATATCAAATGCTTGCTCTAAGGTAATGACAAGTCGATTCTTTAAAAAACAACTTGCATTCTTGTCCTCCAATGGAATCTTCCTTTTCTCTCTTTTGCACACATGTGTAAAACCTCAACCATCACTACTCAAGCGCTCGCCTCAATTGTACACCTACTAGCTTTGCATTTGCTGACTTTTGGGTTGTGTTAAATACCACCTGGTATCAATTTGCAATTCACACTAAATGGAATATCCATTCCTACAAACATCTGGTCGACTGATGCTAATGTAAAGGCACACGATTCATTCATCCAGGTGGTTAAGACTGGTTAATATGCAATATTCTAACATACACCACTATTTTACCTTTTGTGTTGGCCTGATCTGAGTCATTGCATGAACTTGGAAAAGCTCCTGTATTTGCAGGGATAGGAAATTTCCTCCCAGGTGGTTTCCAGTTTCACATTTTCCAAGTCAGTCCCAGCAGCTGCTAGGGCTTGACTTGGCACATCTGTTGCTTCCCAACTCTGCTGCAGAGCAGACCCATAGAAACCTGACACTGAAAAATTTGACACTGGGTCTAATGACAACATATCTCCTGGGTCTAATGGTGCTTTCAGACACAGGGAAAAAAAATCAGGACTGTCATGGGAAGATCTTGTGCTCCTCCCTCCAGATTCTGACCCTGGTTTTCCTTTGCAGCACTTACTGTTTATTATAATCCTCTCCCCCAATCATGAAACATTTGGATGCTTTGTTGATAGCAAAGATGGGATGTTACTGTCCTCCCTTGCAGCCCTGTCTGTTCCCTCTTACCAAGCAGTTTGGTCTAGTCCAGGGTTAGGCAACCTTGGCTCTTTTATGACTCGTGGACTTCAACTCCCAGAATTCCTGAGCCAGCCATGCTGAGGGGAAAGGGAAAGGTTTCCAAGCTGAGCCATGCTGGCTCAGGAATTCTGGGAGTTGAAGTCCACAAGTCATAAAAGAGCCAACGTTGCCTACCCCTGCCCTATACCATTTCAGACAAATGGTTGTCCAATCTTTTGAAAACCTCCAATGAAGGAACATTCATAATTTCTGAAGGCAAGCCGTTCCACTGATTAATTGTTCAAACTGAAAGGAAGTTCCTCTTTAGTTCTAGGTTGGTTCTCTTTTTTGGCTAGTTTCCATCCATTGCTTCTTGTCCTGCCTTCAGGTATGTTGGAGAATAGGTTGACCTTCTCTGTAGCATCCCCTCAATGATTGGAACACTGTCACCCCAGTCCTTCTTTTCAATAACCAAGGGACACCAAATTCCTGCAACCGTTCTTCATATGTTTTAACCTCCAGGCCCCTAATCATCTTTGTTGCTCTTCTCTGCACTCTTTCCAGAGTCTCAACATCTTTTTTTTTACATAGTGGTGACCAAAACTGGATGCAATATTCCAAGTGTGGTCTTACCAAGGCATTATAAAGTGGTACTAACCCTTCAGGTGATCTTGATTCTAAGTCTCTGTCAATGCAGCTTAGGACTGTGTTGGCTTTTTGGTGGCTGACTTGGGCCCAGTCACCAGGAACCTACCAACTGAATACAGATCTTTAAAATCCTCCTTATCAAAATTGAATCCCATTCTTTTTAGCTTTTCTTTTTTACACATCCACCAAGAAATGGTGTCATTATTAAGGGGAGTGTTTGTTGTTCCCATTCATCTCTTCCTTCCCGTGTGACAGATTGAAGCCTTGCAGAAATACGGCTTGTGTCAGTTTGCAGCAGATGACAAGAGTAAAAACTGGAACAGGATCTGTTGACATATGTTACCTTTTCACCCTTCATCATTGCCCTCTAGCAAATACATTTTCGAAGTTAAAGGTTACCAATTGCCTTCTGGGTACCGCAGTTCCATCTTCGTCCAATGTTCCTGCCATAGGTTCGCCACCACTGCCCTATACCATTTCAGACAAATGGCTGTCCAGTCTCTTCTTAAAAACTTCCAGTGTTGGAGCACCCACAACTTCTGGAAGCAGGTAGTTCCACTGGTTAATTCTTCTACCTGTCAGGAAATTTCTCCTTAATTCTAGGTTGCTTCCTAGCACTTCTGAAAATCTTCTCACTAGCTTTTTCTCTGAACATTTTTTTTGGGGGGGGGGGGTTTACATTCACAAGGAATTAAGCAATGCTGGTTAGAATAAGACAGCAAAGAAAAGACATTGTGACCGCATATGAATATAGGACTAACATTTGGATCTCTATCCTGTTTAATTGTTCGAAAGTTTTATCTACAGGTAGTCCTCATCACCGTCCACTTAGCGACTGTTCAAAGTTACGACAAATTTCCCCATGAGTACTTATGACCTGGTTCTGAAGTTCCAAAGGCTGCCTCCCTCTGTGGTCACATGACTGCCTGTTGGGTGCTCAGCAACCAGCCCATATTTGTGGCCATCGACAGCATCCTGCAGTCACATGATTATTTCACAACGTCTTGCCAAAAACTGGAATTTAATCCCAGGTTTCCACAAAATTCGCCTGGAGAAAACATTTGATTGGCTTAATGACTGAGGGCATTTGTTTAACTACTGCCACAAAGAAGGGTCATAAAATCGGGTTGTTGGTGGCGGTCATCTGCTTGGCAACCCTCACAGCTTAACGACCGTCATGGGCAGGCTCCATTACAATCATAAAACGAGGCCTTCTGTATTACAAAGAGGCTTCTGGGATGGGCTTGCGAAACTGCAGATAGTCCTCGACTTACAGGAATTCGGTTAGGGAGGGTTTGAAGTTACAACAATTTAGTGATTGTTCACAGTTACAGCGGCACAGAAAAAGGTGACTTATGTGACTGTTTCCCACACTCAAGATGTTGAGACTCTAGAAAGAGTACAGAGAAGAGCAACAAAGATGATCAGGGGACTGGAGGCTAAAACATATAAGGAATGGTTGCTGGAATTGGGTATGTCTAGTTTAACAAAGAGAAGGACAAGGGGGGACAGGATAGCAGTCTTCCAATATCTCAGGGGCTGCCCCAAAGAAGAGGGAGTCAAGCTATTTTCCAAAGCCCCTGAAGGCAGGACAAGAAGCAACGGATGGAAACTAATCAAGGAGAGAAGCAACGGAGAACTAAGGAGAAACTTCCTGACAGTGAGAACAATTAATCAGTGGAACAACCTGCCTCCAGAAGCAGTGAATGCTCCAACACTGGAAGTTTTTAAGAAGAAACTGGACGGCCATTTTTCTGAAGTGGTATAGGGTTTCCTGCCTGAACAGGGGGTTGGACTAAATGACCTCCAAGGTCCCTTCCAACTTTATTATTATTATTATTATTATTATTATTATTTATGACCGTTGCAGCATCCCCAGGGTCATGTGATCAAATTCAGACTTTTGGCAGCTGACTCATATTTATGATGGTTGCAGTGTCCTGGGAGGATCATGTGATCCCCTTTTGCGACTTTCTGACAAGCAAAGACAATGGGGAAGCCAGACTCACAAGATCCGCATTACTAGCTTAACAACTGCCGTGATTCACTTAACAGCTGTGCCAAGAAAGGTCGTAAAATGGGACAAAAGTCACTTAACAACTGCCTTGCTCAGCAACGGAAATTTTGGGTTCAGTTTTGGTTGTAAGTCAAGGACTAGTTGTAATTCTTTTGTTACCTCAGAATCAAGATGGAGCCAGACTGCAAATACGGTCTTCTCTCAGGAGTAAAATTTTCCCTTGTTTTCTTAGGCTACGCCCGGGGGGGGGGGGTGATGGCCACGAGATTAAAAACCTAAAAAAGGCCCTACTTACTACTACATTAAATTAAAGATCCCTTTAATACAGCAGTATAGAACTTGGAGCCCCAGGGAAATCTTGGACATACTCCCTCCAGGCAACGACTGAGATGTAATCATAATTGGTGATAGAGGAAATTAAATCCCCCAGAAGTAATCACGTTCATGGTATTTACTTTAATTTAATCCAATTCAATTCAATTTTATTACTTTGAAATTCAATCAAAGTTTCTCTTCTTCCTTCATGCTTCTCATTTTGTGATCCTCACACATCCAATTCTTATTTTTTGCCACAGTTCTTAAGCGAATCACTGCAGTTGAGAACAACACAATTCCCCCTTGACTTTTTTTGTCAGAAGGACGCGAAAGGGGGATCACGTGACTCCAGAACATTCCAACCGTCATAAATATTTTTTAGCTTCATCTGCTCTAAAAATCTCTTTTATATCTTCCTTGTAATGACAGCATGCCAAGAATTCTGTCAGGTCAGCTCTATTTCTTCCAGTATTCCACACTCATGTTAGCCAACCAAATTCCTGGGAAACCCACATTCATGACATGAAAGCAGTATGTTTCCATTTCCTCTCCTTTCCCAAAAGTCTTAGCTCTTACAAAGCCTTAGCAAAGATCTTCCATAATTTCATTACCTAAAATATTTTGTTCCCTACTGTACAAGGGCTTCCAGCACAGATATGCAAAGCACATTCTCAGAGTGGATGGATAGATTAATTGCATTGGTATGCTTGCCGGGAACTCTCAGTGTTTACAAAGAGAATGCGAAAGGAATGAAAACCTAGAAAGTCACTAGGAAAAGAAAGAAAGAAAGAGAGAGAGAGAGAGAGAGGGAGGGAGGGAGGGAGGGAGAGAAAAGAGAAAGAAAGAAAGAAAGAAAGAAAGAAAGAAAGAAAGAAAGAAAGAAAGAAAGAAAGCAGCCACCCAAACAAGATGGTAATTAATATTCTAAGCAATCATTATCCTTTGATGGAGGGCACCATAATAGGTTAACTCAAATAACAATCATAGATTATAATGTCTTGAGCATTCTTGCATCTAAGGCTGAGGAAGTTCATTGCTGGGAATGGTATATTTAGTATTATTCAGAGAGAGAGAGAGAGAGAGAGAAACAGACAAAGACAGAGACAGACACACAGACAGACACACAAACAGACACAAACACACACACTCCCAAAATTTGTTTTTCTCACCATGCACATCTATACATAACCCACACTAGACTGTTGTTCCTCTGTGTCATATAATATATGCGGGTATATGCATAATTCTGTATTTATTTTATTTATTTATTTTTGTCATGTTTATGTAGTGCATATCGGAGGTGGTGACCCTCTGAGAGCTGTGTGCAACGAAATTTCATTTTAATGTATGCCGATTAGTGTACATTCAAAGTGACAATAAGGTTATTCTTCTATTCTATTCTTCTATTCTATTCTTATTCCCATATACTCTTTTCCTCCTGTCTGCTCCAAACTTCAGAAGATGCTGTGAGAAAGTAGAACAAGGAAGCCACCGTGAGAGGGTCAGAAAAATCAAAATGGCAGCCCCAGCCACACAAAGCCCTAACTCAGTGATGGCGAACCTTTTAGAGACCGAGTGCCCAAACTGCAACCCAAAACCCACTTATGCATCGTCGGGTGCTGGATGGGTGTGGTCATTGGCTGGGTGTGGCCCATTGGCTGGGCATGGCCCATTGGTTGGGCGTGGCTGCAATGGTAACGGCAGACTGGGTGGGACTAAAAAGTTCAATCAATCAATTCCAACTTTGCAAGATCTTTTTTTACCCGCGAGAAGTTGAAATTGACTGCTTGATTGAACCTTTTTTTTTTTTTTGTACACAGCGATGGAGGCCTAAAGCGAAAAGGTTTTATAAAACCCAGCTGAAGGCCTAGGACTGGGGCAAAGGCGCGCGTGCCCACAGAGAGGGCTCTGAATGCCGCCTCTGGCACCCGTGCCATAGGTTCGCCACCACTCCCCTAGCTTTTTCAACACACATAAGTAGGGTGCATGTCTTATACCACTTTTTAATGCCTCAGCAAGACCACACTTGGAAGATTGCATCCAGTTTTGGTCACCACAATATAAAAAAGACGTTGCGACTTTAGGAAGAGTGCAGAGAATAACAACAGAGATGATTAGGGAGCTGGAGGCTAAAACGTAGGAAGAACAGATGCAGGAATTGGGGATGTCTAGTGGTCTAATGAAAAGAAGGACTAGGGGGTGACAGGATAGCATTGTTTCAATATTTGAGGCACCTGAAGGCAGGACAAGAAGCAATGGACGGAGGCTAATCAAGGAGAGAACCAATCTGAATATGAAATGAGTAAGTTGCTAGGTTATGAAACTGCTGATAAAAAAAGTCATTCCCAATCAGATAAAAGTTCTTAAAGTCCAAGCGTTCAATTCTCCTGGTCAACCAGATGCTACAGCAGTGTTTATCAACTTTGGTAGCTTCCCCAGCCCAGCCCAGAGCAACAAAGGTGATTAGGGGGCTGGAGGCTAAAATATACAAAGAACCGTTGCAGGAATTGGGTATGTCTAGTAGTTTAATGAAGAGAAGGAGTAAGGGTCACATGACAGCAGTATTCCAATATTTGAGGGGTTGCCACAAAGAAACGGGGGTCAAGCTATTCTCCAAGGCAAGAGAAGAAACAATGGATAGAAATTTATCAAGGAGAGAAGCAACCTGGAACTAAGGAGAAATTCTCTGACGTTGATACCAACTCATCAGTGGAATGACTTGCCTCTAGATCTTGTGGTGCTCCATCACTGGAGTTTTTTAAGAAGAGCTTGGATAGCTATTTGTCTGAAATGGTCTAAGGCAGGGGTAGGCAACCTTGGCTCTTTTACGACTTGTGGACTTCAATGCCCAGAATTCCTGAATCAGCCATGCTGACTCAGGAATTCTGGGAGTTGAAGTCCACAAGTCATAAAAGAGCCAAGGTTGCCTACCCCTGGTCTAGGGTCTCCTGCTTGAGCAGAGGGGTTGCAATAAAACAGGGCTTTTCAACCAGTGGTATGGGTACCACCTGTGGTACATTGGCAACTGGCAGGTGGTACGTGACCATCCTAGAAAAGTGGTAGTGGGGGAGGGAAATGAACTGAACTGATGGCAGCATTGCACAAGCCTGAGCAAGAGATGCTTGGAGCTGCAGGGCTGTCAAGGCTCAGCGGAAGTACCAGGATCAGTGCCGCTTTCCAGCTGATTGGCACTTCTTCGGGACTGTCAGGGCTCAGTGGAAACGCCAGGATCAGTGCCAGGCTCCAGCTGGAGCTTGGCGCTGATCCTGGCGCTTCTGCTGAGCCCAGAAGAAGCGCCGATCAGCTAGAATGTTGCAGCATCTCCAGGGTCTTATGATTTACATTCAGATGCTTGGCAACTGATTCATATTTATGACGGTCACAGTGTCCCGGGGTCATGTGAAGTGACCAAAACCTGCTACAACCACCCAGCAGACGGAGAGAATAAAAACCAAACACCCCCACCCCCACTGCCAATCCTCAACAGAAATGCTCACAACAATGAAAACTTCAGACAGAAGGAAGAGTGCCTCCGGGTGAGCAGGCAGGTGTTTTGCTCAGCTGTGGCTTGGGGGGCACTTTTTTCAGTGCCATTGTAACTTTGAACAGTCAGTAAGCGAACTGTTGTAAGTCGAGAACTACCTGTACTTTATCACTTTTTTCCTTTTTTTTTTTTTTTTTTTTGGTCATCAAGTTATTGACACCTTGCTAGGCGACTGGTGGTACTCGGATGTTGCCATATCCTAAAAGTGGCATAATGGGTGAAAAGGTTGAAAAGCCCTGCAATAGAAGACCTCCAAGGCTCCTTCCAACTCTGTTACTCAGTTATTCTTTGATTAAACCCCTTCATTCCACCTTGGCCATTCTTCAAGAGAACCAAGATGTTTATGCTAAGACATTTGATCTTAGTTATTACAAACAGGTTTTAACATTTCCTTCTTGTCCCTTTGACATAAACCTCAAAACTGACCTGTGATGAGCCCTTTAGGAAGCAGCTTCGCCAATCCGCTCCTCCCTTCCTTCCTCCTTTTTTCTTCTTTTTAAGCTCTCCAGTTGCTAGTTGAAATATTTAAATACCAGAACTGAAAGCTTTTAACGTGGGTGAAAATTCAACTCAAACTGCTATTTGAGATACATCACTTATAAAGTCTCAGAACAGCCTGTTTGGAAAGCTGAAGAACAAGAAAGGCATGCAAAGGGATGTAAACTGATTGTATGTTTATCCCTCTGTTTGCAAGAAATTTTAATTTGAAAAGAAGTCTCTCTATAGCAGTGGTTCTCAACCTGTGGGTTGCGACCCCATTTGGGGTAGAACGACCATTTCACGGGGGTCGCCAAACAACGCAATCTGCCATTTTTTCCCCCTTTTCCTTAGCTGTGCTCCTCCCTTTTATTCTATTGCAGTGATTCTCAACCTTTCTAATGCCGTGACCCCATAATACAGTTCCCCATGTTGTGGTGACCCCCAACCACTTATACATCACCAGGTGCCAGGGGCGTGGCCAAAGAAAAGGGAAAAAATGGCGGACAGCCTTGTTTGGCAACCCCCGTGAAATGGTCGTTCGACCCCAAATGGGGTCCCGACCCACAGGTTGAGAACCACTGTTCTATTGGCTTTTGAAAGCCAATAGAATAGACTCGCTTGAATAGAGTCTAATTCTATTGGCTTTCAAAAGCCAATAGGAATTGTCCAGGCTGTCTGTGCCCTGCTGAGCCCACCAAAAGTCCCATTCTGCAAACGGTGCTGCACCAGTTGAGTAGTCCTCGATTTATGACCAGTTGAGGGTCGCGGCATTAAAAAGGTTGAGAACCACTGGACTAGAAGATCTCCAAGGTCCCTTCCATCTCTGTTATTCTTTATTCCGTATGAGTTATGGCAGTGGTGGCGAACCTATTACACAGGTGCCAGAGGCGGCACTCGGAGCCCTCTCTGTGGGCACACATGCCGTTGCCCCAGCCTCGCCTCCCCCATGACCCTCTCCCTCACCACCAGCCCCCCTGAAGGAGAGTCGCCCCCGAGCATGGCCCACGCGGAGCAGCGCAGCCAAGGACATGGCAGCCAGGCAGTGTGGACAAGACTCTGCCCTCACGCCCCATCATGCACAGTTGATGATGCAGGGCGTGGCGAGAGGGCGTGGCCACCATGGGCTGCCTGGGCGGACTGCGACAGGCCCTGGAGGTGGTGAGTGACCCTGCAGGCAGGCGGACTGGGGGCGGGGCAGGGGATGGAGCAGGGCGGGGCCAGTTTTGGGGCACTCAGTCTCTAAAGTCTCTGAGTTATGGTGTTAGTAATAGTAATAGTAGTAAAGTTGGAAGGGACCTTGGAGGTCATCTAGTCCAACCCCTTGCTCAGGCAGGAAACCCTACACTATTTCGGACAAATGGCTGTCCAGTCTCTTCTTGAAAACTTCCAGTGTTGGAGCATTTACTGCTTCTGGAGGCAGGTTGTTCCACTAATTAATTGTTCTCACTGTCAGGAAGTTTCTCCTTTGTTCTAGCTTGCTTCTCTCCTTGATTAGTTTCTACCCGTTGCTTCTTGTCCTGCCTTCAGGCGCTTTGGAAAATAGCTTGATTCCCTCTTCTTTATGGCAACCCCTGAGATATTAGAACACTGCTATCATGTCCCCCCTTGTCCTTCTCTTTGTTAAACTAGACATACCCAATTCTAGCAACCGTTTCTTATATGTTTTAGCCTCCAGTCCCCTAATCATCTTTGTTGCTCTTCTCTGTACTCTTTCTAGAGTCTCAACATCTTTTTTACATCATGGTGACCAAAACTGGATGCAGTATTCCAAGTGTGGCCTTACCAAGGCATTGAAGAGTGGTATTAATACTTCACGTGATCTTGATTCTATCCCTCTGTTAATGCAGCCTAGCACTGTGTTGGTCTTTGGCAGCTGCAGCACACTGCTAGCTCATCTTTAGGTGATTGTCTACTAGGACTCCGAGGTCCCTCTCACAGTTACTACTATTGAGCATGGTGCCACTTATGCTGTACTTGTGCATTTGGTTTTTCTACGTTAGCCTTGTACTACCAAAAACTCAGCTCCAGGTTCAGCCCTCAAAATGTTTGTTCCTGTTACGCCTAACCCAGCTTTAACCAAGAAGGATGTTCTGTCTATTCACCCAGAAACTGTTTATGCAGTTCTTCACTTTGCAAAGAGGTTACATCAGCCTCTCTGCTCATCTGGAAAAAGGAAGATTCCAGAACAGAGGGATTCAAGGAACACACCCTGCTCTTCCACATGATCTGTGCTCAACAATAATTAAACCCAACACCTTAGGGATCTGGTGAACTCCTGAAAGCCGAGTTTGCCTTGCCTTTCCCATGAAATATAAATCACATCAAGCCAAAAGGGATGAAATTTAAAAAAAAGAAAAACCCTAGAAGAAAGTCTACATCAGTAAAATGGCTTCTTAAAGAGGGAAGCACCAAAATTAAGTTGGCTGCATTGAATGGGGTAAATCCATGGCCTTCTTCACATGAAGAAAGAAGGAAGAAGGATCTAGCAGACCAGTCAAACTCGACATTCATTTGGGACATCAGCTGTTGTGCAGTGAATAGTCTAAGACCCAACATAATAATAGGACATAGGAGCCATCTAGATTCAAATCTCCTAGGTCAGTGGTTCTCAACCTTTTTAATGCCGTGGCCCCCAACCAGTCGTAAGTCGAGGACTACTCAACTGGTGCAGCACCGTTTGCAGCATGGGACTTTTGGCGGGCTCAGCAGGGCAGAGACAGCCTGGACAATTCCTATTGGCTTTTGAAAGCCAATAGAATTAGACTCTATTCAAGAGAGCCTATTCTATTGGCTTTCAAAAGCCAATAGAATAAAAGGGAGTAGCACAGCTAAGGAAAAGGGGGGAAAATGACGGACTGTGTTGTTTGGCGACCCCCGTGAAATGGTCGTTCGACCCCAAATGGGGTCCCGACCCACAGGTTGAGAACCACTGTTCTAGTCCAATCCTCTTCTCAAGGAAGAAACCCTAGACATTTCAGCCAGATTGTTGTCCAATCTCTTCTTAAAAACCTCCAGTGTTGGAGCACCCACAACTTCTGGAGGGAAGCTGTTCCACTGGTTAATTGTTCTCACAGGCAGGAAATTCCTCCTTAGTTCTAGGTTTGCTCTCTCCTTGATCAGTTTCCATCTATTGCTTCTTGTTCTGGTGCTTTGCAGAATAGATTGACCCCGTCCTCTCTGTGACAGCCCTCCAAATACTGGAAGACCGCTATCATGTCACCCCTAATCCTACTCTTCATTAGATTAGACATACCTAGTTCCCTCAACTGTTCATTGTATGCCTTAGCCTGCAGTCCATTTGTAATCCTTATTGCTCTTCTCTGCATCTTTCTAGAGTCTCAACATCTTTTTTGTATTGAGCTGACCTTGTGGGTGCATCCCCAATAATTGTCAGAAGCATTCAGAAAAAAATTGGGGAGGCAGCTCCTGGCCCACAGTGCAAATCCAGACAAATTCAGAGGATCCACATAAAAAAAAATATGATTCAGACAAGTGATAGGGTTAGTGTGGTAGAAAGTAGTCTGGATTCCCAAGAGGGAGGGGCTGTGGTGGGATTCAGCCAGTTTGCACCGCTTTGGCAGAACCGGTAGCTACTTTTTTGTTGCCCAGGCCCAGAATGGACTTCCGGAAGTGGCATCCACGCAGAGAACCGGTTGTTCACCTGTTTGAATCCCACCACTGGGGAGGGGCTGCATTCCAGAGGGCAGAGAGGCAGTGAAGCATGGAAAGTTTGGGAGAACGAGGGTTAAGAAGGCTCCTCCTTAGTGATTGCACTGAAAAAAGTGACTCGCTGTTTTTCACATTTACAACTCTTTAATGACCATTCAAAGTTACAACGGCATCGAAAAAAAGGGACTTGGGATCGTTTCTCACACTTACAGCCATTGCAGCATCCCCACGGTCACGTGATCAAAGTTCAGCTTGGCAACTGGCTCGTGTTTATGATGGTTCAGTGTCCCGGGGTCATGTGATTCCCTTGTGCAACCTTCCGACAAGCAAAGTCAATGGGGAAGCCAGATTCACTTAACAAACTGGTTACTATCTTAACAACTGCAGTCATTCCCTTAACCACTCTGGTAAGAAAAGTCAGAAAGTGGTGGAAAAACTCACTTCACTGTAATACTTAGTAACAGAAGTGTGCTTGATTATAGTCATAGATCAAGGACTACCTCTGTATCTTTCCTTTTCAAATAGTTTAGACTGGCAAGATTCTGTCTATAGGGCAAGAACCATAAAGAAAACTATTGAGAAATAACTCCATGTGTCTTTCTTTCTTGGTCCTCGGAGGGCTTTTTCCCCTGCTGTTCCAAACAGATGGCATAAGCGTCACCAGGAATTCTGGGAGTTGAAGCCCACATAGTAATAGTAGTAAAGTTGGAAGGGACCTTGGAGGTCATCTAGTCCAACCCCCTGCTCAGGCAGGAAACCCTACACCATTTCGGACAAATGGCTGTCTAGTCTCTTCTTAAAAACTTCCGGTGTTGGAGCATTTACTGCTTCTGGAGGCAGGTTGTTCCACTGGTTAATTGTTCTCACTGTCAGGAAGTTTCTCCTTAGTTCTAGGTTGCTTCTCTCCTTGATTAGTTTCCACCCGTTGCTTCTTGTCCTGCCTTCAGGTGCTTTGGAAAATAGCTTAATTCCCTCTTCTTTATGGCAGCCCCTGAGATATTGGAATACTGCTATCATGTCCCCCCTTGTCCTTCTCTTCGTTAAACTAGACATACCCAATTCTCGCAACCGTTCCTTATATGTTTTAGCCTCCAGTCCCCTAATCATCTTTGTTGCTCTTCTCTGTACTCTTTCTAGAGTCTCAACATCTTTTTTACATCGTGGTGACCAAAACTGGATGCAGTATTCCAAGTGTGGCCTTACCAAGGCATTGAAGAGTGGCATTAATACTTCACGTGATCTTGATTCTATCCCTCTGTTAATGCAGCCTAGCACTGTGTTGGCCTTTTTGGCAGCTGCAGCACACTGCTGGCTCATATTTAAAAGTCTTAAAAGTCGTCAGGGTGGAGAAACACTGGTCTATAAGTGTGATTGGATTAGTTTAGCTTAGTTTAGTTTAGCTTAGTTTAGTTTAGCTTAGCTTAGTTTATCTTATCTTATATTAGATTAGATTGCCTCTAGGACAGTGATGGCGAACCTTTTAGAGATCGAGTGCCCAAACTGCAACCCAAAACCCACTTATGCATCGTCGAGTGCCGAGTGGATGTGGCCCATTGGGTGGGTGTGGCCCATTGGGTGGGCGTGGCCAATTGGGTGGGCATGGCTGCAGTGGTAACGGCAGAGTGGGTGGGATTAAAAAGTTCAATTCCAACTTTGCAAGAACTTTTTTTTCCCGGGAGAAGTTGAAATTGACTGATTGAACTTTTTTTTTCTTGCACATGGCGGCGGAAGCCGAAAGTGAAAAGGTTTTATAAAACCCAGCTGAAGGCCTAGGACTGGGGTGACGGCGTGAGTGCCCACAGAGAGGGCTCTGAGTGCCGCCTCTGGCACCTGTACCATAGGCTCGCCCCCACTGCTCTAGGATTATACATTCAGCGTGAGAACATGGAGCTGATTATGCAAATGCTATTTTCTGGACCTTTTGGGTATAATAGAAAAAAATGAAGTTATGATCTATGGCAGAGGTCCCCAACCTTTTGGGCACCAGGGACCGGTTCTGTGGAGAGAGATTTTTCCACAGTGTGTGGTTTTGTGTGCTGCCTGCATCCCATGGATGGGGCTTTGCTTGTTTGTGCGGACCGGTTGCTGGCATGCCGCAGCCTGGTACCGGTCCATGGACCGGGGGTTGGGGACCCCTGATCTATGGTGCATCTTAGCAGCTTTAAGATGGTGGACTTCATTTCCCAGAAATCTCCATCCAGCAAGCTAGCTGGAGAATTTTGGCAATTGAAGTCCACCCTATCTTAAAGATATCAAGACTGGGAAACACTGATGTATGGTTTTGACGACTAGATAGGCTAGATCAGTGTTTCCCAAACTTGACAATTTTAAGGCCTGTGGACTTCAACTCCCAGAATTCCACAGCCAGCGTTGCTGGCTGTGGAATTCTGGGAGTTGAAGTCCTCATGCCTTAAAATTGTCAAGTTTGGGAAACACTGGGCTAGATTATAGAAAGAAAAGGGTCCTGGTCTAATTTTAAAGTAAGAGTTAATTTTACAATTGTACTTATAACTGCTGTAAAGAGAATTAGAAAACATGCCTTTATATCTTTTCTCTTTCTTTTCACTTTGTCTTCTACCTATTTTCCGTTTGCCCTTCAGCGTTCTCTTTTATTTCTTCCTTTTCCTATTTCCTTCTTTTTTTTATTAAAAAGTTTTTATTTTCCATTTATTGATACAAAATACAATTCAATTAAAATAAATTCCTAACCATTGGTACCGCCTGCCCATTCCCCCCCAGGCTGCGTCCACCCTCTCTAATCCTTCCCTACTTCCCTCCTCTTTCTCTCCTCCCCTCCTACTCTCTTCCCCTCCCCTTCTCCTCTAACCATCCTACTTCCTGCCTACTCCTTCCTCCCCTCTCATCCCTCTCACACACATGAACGCAGCATAGGGGAAATGCCCAAGCGTTTACCATGACTATATTATCATTACCCACCCACCCACTCACCCACCCACCCACCCTCAACCCTCCCCCCTTTTCCTATTTCCTTCTTATTCTATTTTAGTTTGTATTCCTATTTACTCTTGTTTTTAAAACTTTTGACAAAATTACTTAAAAAAAAAAAGCTATTATTCGATTTGATTGGGCTGTCAAGTGTAGCAGTAATGGGCACTTGGATGCACTGAGTTGTTTAGTTGAATATAATGAGGCATTCTTGCAGAATTGTTGTGATGAGGGGTCTAATAGATCCTGGGAAAGTGGAGAAGGAAACAGGAACGTTACAAAAGAGACAGCTTAGCCCAGCGAAGGGAAAAGCATGAGAATGAAAAACAGAGAAAATCTACCTTAATTATGCTTGGTATAAATTGAGTGGGAGAATTGCTCTGACGGATTTTCAAGATTCTGTCACATTAAGCTAGCAGTAACAAAGATATTTTTTGAGGAATCTAAGTGGAATCTTGTTTCTTGAGTTTATTAACCTCATGGGACCTGCAAAAATTGGAAGCTGGATTGAAGTGGCATCATTTCAACATTTCATTTCATCTTCCACCCACCCCCCCTTGTGAAAGTTGCAAGTATTAGGATTCTATTTTTGAATTACATTTCTCCTTAATGTGAAATAAGGATGAAAGGAAAGACAATTGGAGAATTAGGGGCGAGGGAAAAGAAAAGGGGATGTGAAAGAAAAAAAAAATAGCAGTGACTTCCAACATTTCTTTTGGTGCAGTAGAATACAGAATACAATCCCAGCTTTTTACTTCCGTATGATTAGTAAGTACCAATCAGTTCTATCGCAACAAACCTAATCAAAACCAAAAGTCAAAATTTCATCCCTCCCCACCCCCATCTCTATACCTGAGACAGAAAAATATATATGAAATTTTGACTTTGGGTTTCCAAGCAGTCTCCAACAGAAGCGAAACTAGAAAGGCTTCTTTTCCAATAGTAGTAGTAGTAGTAGTAGTAGTAGTAGTAGTAGTAGTAGTAGTAGTAGTAATAATAAAGTTGGAAGGGACCTTGGAGGTCATCTAGTCCAACCCCCTGCTCAATTAATTTTGCCATCTCTGCCAGGGCTGCCACTTTTTCCATCCATTCCTCCTTTGAGTACATTGACATGCAGACTCACCACCACAACTGCGCCCCCAATTTTCCTCGCTAAGCGAGAGAGTTGTTAAGTGGATCACTGTAGTTGTTAAAGCGCTTTGGAGAATAGCTTGACTCCCTCTTCTTTGGGGCAACCCCTGAGATACTGGAACACTGCTATCATGTCACTCCTCGTCCTTCTCTTCATTAAACTAGACATACCCAATTCCAACAACCGTTCCTTGTAAGTTTTGGCCTCCAGTCCCCTAATCATCTTTATTGCTCTTCTCTGCACTCTTTCTAGAGTCTCAGCATCTTTTTTACACCGTGGTGACCAAAACTGGATGCAGTATTCCAAGTGTGGCCTTACCAAGGCTTTGTAAAGTGGTATTAACACTTCACGTGATCTTGATTCTATCCCTCTGTTAATGCAGCCTAGCACTGTGTTGACAGTCTCTAAATGAACAATCTTTAGTTGAGGACTACTTGTATATCATTTTGTAGCAGTTCCCTTTCAGATGAAATTTAAATTTCAGTCCTTTTGAAGTACTATGATTATATCTGAATAGGGCTTCCGAGTATCATGCTGTTGTATGTTGGAGATAATATAAGCTATAAATACTCTAAAATGAATTAATAAAGGGAAGGATCTGGTTGCTTGCTTGCTTTTCCAAGGACAATGGAAGTGATAACTTTCAGGACCCCAGCTTCGTATTTCGGGACACTGATGAATTTTTAATCCTATGTCTATTGCTTAATATCTTTTGCTATCAGCTTTCCCCTGGGTCAGACGATGGACAAGTGTAAGGTATTTGTTAATAAAAAAAGGATAAAGGAATTGCTCTTTAGCCCTTAGGCTATAGATTTTTTTTTCAGCCCAATTTTCATCTCAAGTTTCTGTTTAAAGGTCATCTTGCTACTGCACAAGGAATGGGGAGCTGATTACCATATGATGTCTCAAGCTATTTATCAGGTCTATATGTGGGTGCATGGATCTCCCCCCCCCCCCAAATTCTCAAGGATTTATTTTACCCATCTTCTGAAATCAGCAGAAGAGATTTTGTTTTAAATTAGCAGTTAGGGTAGCGGTTCTCATCCTTGGCCATGTTAAGATGCATGGACTTCAACTCCCAGAATTCCCCAGCCAGCATGGCTGGCTGGGGTATTCTGGGAGTTGAAGTCCATGCATCTTAACATGGCCAAGGATGAGAAACACTGAAGTGACAAGTTCTAGGAGACAATTAAATGCATGTCAGACTTTGCCATTTCAATTCATATCTCAACATCCAGCTCGAGAATCCAAATAAAACTCCAGGCTCATTCCGTGTCCAAAAATCTTACTGTTTATTGAATACACTGCATTGTTAGGATGAAGTAACTTTGAGGTTCCAACACCAATTCATAGACTTAAACAATAATTCTCCCAGCCAAACCCCCAACATCTTACGTAGTCCTTATAAACAAGTTCACTTTGTTATGGGAACCGTCTGCTTCAAATCCACACCTGTTCTCTTGTCCTTGAAAAGCTTTCAGGCTCTCAGGGTCTTCAGCTGAATCACAGAACTTTCGTTTCTCCATCTAACCCACTTGAAAGTAACCTCTCCTTCTGTTAATCTAAAAGCAAGTTGAAATGCAGAGGCACGTAGCTGCCAAAGTTTCATCCTTGACATCCTTGTTATTTTTCCTGGCCCTAAATATTTGGTGGGCTAAGTCAGTGGTGCCGAACCTATGGCACGTGTGCCAGAGGCGGCACTCGGAGCCCTCTCTGTGGGCACGTGTGCCGCCACCGCCAGCAGCTTACACAGGTCCATTAGGCTGCTGCTGCCACCTGGGGCGGTAGCTGCACCCACCACAAAGGAGGTGAAGCGATCAGCTAGCGAGCTTGAATAGAGGTAGTAGAGCATGCCCACACCCAGCAAGCCAAAGGCCACCCCAAGCAGGGAAAGCCGGATCCCCATTGGCGCCATGGCCCCCCCCATTCCAGCTAGGATTGCATGCCTCCCCCCATCTATGCTGGGCTTCCTGCCCACTGTCCCACCCACCAGAGACCCCCTGGATCTCCCCCAACCCTGCCCGGCCCCCACAGGCATCCCCCCCCCGTGAGTAGCATCGAAGCGGCCATGCCCAACCCAGCCACGCCCACCCAGTGGGCCACACCCTCATGCCCCCCCTGAGGGCACCACAATGCCCTAGCAGATTGTGATAAATAAATGGGTTTGGGGTTGCGGTTTGGGCACTCGGCCTCTAAAAGGTTCGCCATCACTGGGCTCAGCAGTAAACAAACAAATAATTGCACACCATTTTAAGCAGCTAGTCCGGTTGTTTGGCACATTCCTCTCTCAAAAGAAAAATAGTTGTTTATCACCAGTTCAAGGGACTTACCTGCATTAGGTAGCAAAGTCAGAGTGGCATTAGAAAGAGCTGGGTTGATCATAGCTGAATGTGAACTTTTCTTTAGGATATTTGTCTGACTCTTCCTTTTTCCTTGTTATTTTTTTCCCATAGAGGTTCTCAGGATTGAGGGTTTTTGAAAAATAAAATAAAATTAAAAAACAACAACCTGGTGCTAAAATTGCCCTGTATCATATGGTTGGGTAGTATAAACAG
This sequence comes from Crotalus tigris, assembly GCF_016545835.1. Taxonomy (NCBI): domain Eukaryota; kingdom Metazoa; phylum Chordata; class Lepidosauria; order Squamata; family Viperidae; genus Crotalus; species Crotalus tigris. Next base: position 377,273 of record NW_024096641.1, on the reverse strand, counting down.
ACCAGAGTTAGTCGAGCTTTTCCAAGCTTTGCACTAGCCATCTGGATGCTCCTGGATTCTTCCCACCAGCAGTTAGGCAGATGAAAATTGTTGGCTGCTCTGTATATTTATTTAGCAATATTCAGAGCTCAGGAATGTAAATATGCAACTCTCTTACAATGAACTGAGCAGGAAAAACTGTTCTTAGTTTTGTTGTATAGCATCCAGAGTCAATTTTGGCTAGATAGATAGACAAGCAGGCAGACAGAGACACAGACAGAGACAGAGGAAGACAGAGACAGAGACAGACAAGATAGACAGACAGACAGGCAGGCAGACAGGCAGGCAGAGACAGAGACAGAGATAGAGACAGAGACAGACAAGATAGATAGACAGACAGACAGACAGACAGGCAGGCAGGCAGGCAGAGACAGAGACAGAGGCAGACAAGATAGACAGACAGACAGATAGGCAGATAGGCAGGCAGGCAGAGACAGAGACAGACAAGATAGATAGACAGGCAGGCAGGCAGGCAGGCAGAGACAGAGACAGACAGACAAGATAGATAGATAGATGGATGGATGGATGGATAGATAGATAGATAGATAGATAGATAGATAGATAGATAGATAGATAGACAGACAGACAGACAGACAGACAAGATAGACAGACAGGCAGACAGACTAGAGAGAAAGAGAGGGGGGGCAGGCAGGCAGATAGACAGACAGACAGACACAGAGACAGACAAAATAGATAGATAGATAGATAGATAGATAGATAGATAGATAGATAGATAGATAGATAGATAGATAGTCAAAATAGACTAGACAGATAGACAGATAGATAGACAAGATAGACAGGCAGGCAGGCAGGCAGGCAGACAGACAACTGGGTACCCTGGGACCAATCATGATCTCTCATCCCAACCTACCTCTCAGGCTTGTGGATAAAATAGAAAAAGGAAGGAGTATTAGCTATGTCCACTGCCTTGAGTCACTTACAAGCAGGATAAAATAATAGAATAAATAAACACTAAACCATACGTTAATCAGGCAGACACCGGAATCTGGTGTTCTGCATCTTTCCTGTGAGCACAGTTGCCTTATGGCAACTTTCATGAGCACAGGAAAAAAATGGGTTCATCCAATAAACTGTGGATTTTTGAACCATGTTGGAGCATGATAGGTGCACACAGACACTGTTAAAAGATGCAAGTAAAATTTCCATTGGAAAATTTTTGCTGTGGACAGCAATGTCACTGATACAATAGAGCAGGGGTGGGGAACCTTGGCTCTTTTATGACTTGTGGACTTCAACTCCCAGAATTCCTGGCTGGCTCAGGAATTCTGGGAGTTGAAGTCCACAAGTCATAAAAGAGCCAAGGTTCCCCACCCCTGCAATAGAGGATGGTATTCTTGCACCAGCTGTTCACATTTATCATTTATGACTCCCTTTTGCTGCCACAAGCTTTTAAATGTCCCTTAATTGCTTGAAATCTCAAGGTAAGCAGGTGTCCTCCAGATTTGCCATTTTTTTTCCTGGGAGACAGGAAAGCAGCCAACTAAATCTAGCTTGCTGATCACCAAATTAAACTTCACCCCATTCTCTTTCTCCATGGCTTAAAGACAGTGTTAAATTTTTGGCCCTCAAACCGCATAACTGAAGTAACATGTTTTATAAAGGTCACAATCAAGAGCCAAATTGCCCCATGGTCAATGTAAGTAAATGTTTATTAAATAAAGGATTAAAAATAAGATGCCAAGAAGGCATGGGGTACAGAAGTACAATTTCCAGATCGCAGTTTATTATTTAATGTATATAGGCATCCTTATTGTCCACTCAAGTGGGTTAAGTGTCATGGCTGAACAAATTCAGAGAAGACCACATCTGCCAGTAGCTGCATCTCTCCATCTGCTGCTTAAAAATTTGTAGAAACGTCTTGAGGTAGATGGGAAATATCATAAGAAATATATTTTAATTAACAGGAGTGATGTGATGTAAACTTTAGCTAATATTAAGCTTTAACTAATATCAGAATCTGGCTAAATGAAATAACCTGTGTGCTAATTCTATGAAGAAAACATTTTAGAAGAAGTGCTAACTGAAAGTCACAGATGGTGTAAGATATTACCCATGTAGGGCCATGTGGTAAGATAGTCATTTGTGTGAACTTCTCCTTTTCTAGTGTGTGTTCTCAAGATATGAACTTCTCTCTTTTAGTGTGTTAAAGGTAGATAAGAAGTCATCCATTAGGTTAAGCGTGGGCGGCAAGCTGTATAAAAATGACAGCCTGGGAGTAACTCAGGGTTCAGAATTTGTCATATGAATACTCTGAACCTTTGCGCAAATAAAACCTGTTTTTTCCAACCCTTTGTGTCATGTCTTCTGATGTAAGTATCGTGGTTTTTCCACTACAGTCTCACATAATAGCTGGTGGATCTTGCTTTAGTTCTGGTCAAAGAGGGACACCCTCACCTGCTCTGAGTAAGAGCATAGCTGGGACTGTTGGATTTTGGGAGCTCTCTGACCTGGGTTGTTTTCTTGCAGACATTTCACTACCTCATTAGGTAACATCATCAGTGCTAGAAGGGAGCAGGGTTTGTGGCTTTTCCTGTCAGTTTTGTTGGGAGTGCTCTGTTTGTCTGAGTTGGTAGTTCCCTGATTGAGGTATTGCTTACTTCTTGGTTGTTGGTTGGGTATTAATCTTGTTATTAATCTCTACTTGGGTGTTGATTGCTGGTGAGGAAGCGTCTTGGTCTCTGGTTTCCTTTTGCCATTTTTGATTCTCTTTTGAGTGGTATGTCGATGTTGTTTATTTCTATGTGCCTGTTGATGGCTGATATCCAACTAACAATAGAGACAGGATGGTTCAGCCAAGAGGTAGCCAAGTGGAGCAGGACTGGTGGAAAGTCCAAGTAGCAGATGAGAGGACTTGGATTCAGTACCATGGAGAGCAACCCTTCCATCAAATCATAGAGAAATTACTCCCTCACACACCTGAAGCACTGATTGATATTTACAGCAAATTTGGGCTGAATGAGGTATTGTCATCCCCACGAGGTAGACCAGGTCAGGAAAACAGCTCCATAGGAAGGTTAAAATGACTTTTCTTGGGATTGTCTATAACAGGGATCTTCAAACTTGGCCCTTTTATGACTTGTGGACTTCAACTCCCAGAATTCCTCAGCCAGCGTGGATCAAATTTCTGGAGGCAACTCGTTCCACTAATTAATTGTTCTCACTGTCAGGAAATTTCTCCTTAATTCTAGGTTGCTTCTCTCCTTGGTTAGTTTCCATCCGTGGCTTTAATTGTTCTCAACTGTCAGGAAATTTCTCTTTGGTTCTAGGTTAGATCTCTCTTTAATGATCTTCCACCTGTTATTCTTGTCCTGCCCTCAGGTGCTTTGGAGAATAGGTTGACCCCCTCTTCTCTGTGACAGCCCCTCAAATATTGGAAGACTACTATCATGTCACCCCTAGTCCTTCTCTGCATTAGACTAGACCAGGGGTAGGCAATTCTTGGCTCTTTTATGACTCGTGGACTTCAACTCCCAGAATTCCTGAGCCAGCCTGGCTCAGCTTGGAAACCTCTCCCTTTCCCCTCAGCGTGGCTGGCTCAGGAATTCTGGGAGTTGAAGTCCACGAGTCATAAAAGAGCCAAGGTTGCCTACCCCTGGCCTAGCCCACTGTTTCTCAGCCTTGGGTACTTTAAGAAGTGTGGACTTCAACTCCCAGAATTCCTCCCAGAAGTAATCTTTCTCAACGTCAGAACATTGGGCTAAACCAGGGTAGGCAACCTTGGCTCTTTTATGACTGGTGGACTTCAACTCCCAGAATTCCTGAGCCAGCCTGGCTCAGCTTGGAAACCTCTCCCTTTCCCCTCAGCATGGCTGGCTCAGGAATTCTGGGAGTTGAAGTCCACCAGTCATAAAAGAGCCAAGGTGGCCTACCCCTGGACTAGACCAGGGGTGGCAAACTTATGGAACACGTGTCAAAAGGGCACTCAGAGCCCTCTTTGTGGGCATGCGCGCCGTCGACCTAGCCCCACCTCCCCCCATGGCCCCCTCCTCACCAGCAGCACCCCCGGAGGAGAGTTGACCCTGAGCACGGCCCTGAGCACGGCCCGTGCGGAGCAGCGCAGGCAAGGACATGGCAGCCAGGCAGCGGGGACAAGACTCCGGCCTTGCGCCCCATCTCACGCAGATGATGTTGCAGGGCGCGGGCAGAGTCCGTGGCTGCCATGGTGCTGGACAGTCTGCTGCGGCGGGCCATGGAGGTGGTGGGTGTGAGTGGGGTGGGGCGGAGCAAGGTGGGGTGGAGCAGGCAGTGACGGGGCGGTGATGGGCAGGGGGCAGGTGGGGGCGGGTTTTGGGCACTCGGTCTCACTGGACCAGACATGCCCAGTTCCTGCAGCCATTCATCATACACTTTAGCTCTTTAGCTCTTTATCTTTACCTCTTTGTGTTATAAAGATAAATCTTCATCTCTTGATGTTACTTTATTACTCACACCATCAAGAGATGACCAAAGCAATCCATCTGCAGCCTTTTCAAAGCCTATTATCCTGGTCTCTGGAAGGCTGTGCATTGCTGACTCAAGGAGAAGCTCAGTCCCAAAATCCCTGGCACCAACCAGCCTTTCAGTGGGAGGCTAACTTTTTTTTTTTTTAAGGCTACCGTTATCCCTCATTATTTATTTCCAGGGTGCACTCAATCCACTTTAATTAAGAATTAGAAGCTTCACAATTACTCACACCGCAGGAGGACAGTATGATGGACGAGGAAACGCTAGAAAATGGAGTCATTCATTTTTAATAAAGGGGAAGCATACATCACCTAGACACGGAAAAGACGAGGTAATAAGGATTGCAAGGGGGAGCTAATGGCATGCAGCAGGATCCTTCCTGGAAACAAGCTGGGTAATTTTTAAACGTTTTTTGCAAAAAAGAGAGAGAGAGAGAGAGAGAGAGAGGGACAAAAAAGGAAGCTAATGCACCATATGGGTTTTTTAGCTTTGGATTCAGAGTTGCAAACATGAGGGAGAGCAGCATATAAGGAATGGTTGCTGGAATTGGGTATGTCTAGTGCAGGGGTAGGTAACCTTGGCTCTTTTATGACTCGTGGACTTCAACTCCCAGAATTCCTGAGCCAGCCATGCTGAGGGGAAAGGGAGAGGTTTCTAAGCCGAGCCATGCTGGCTCAGGAATTCTGAGAGGTGAAGTCCACGAGTCAGAAAAGAGCCAAGGTTGCCTATTCCTGGTCTAGTTTAACGAAGAGAAGGACGAGGGGGGACATGATAGCAGTCTTCCAATATCTCAGGGGCTGCCTCAAAGAAGAGGGAGTCAAGCTATTCTCCAAAGCACCTGAAGGCAGGACAAGAAGCAACAGATGGAAACTAACCAAAGAGAGAAGCAACCTAGAACTAAGGAGAAACTTCCTGACAGTTAGAACAATTAACCAGTGGAACAACCTGCCTCCAGAAGCAGTAAATGCTCCAACACTGGAAGTTTTTAAGAAGAGAATGGACAGCCATTTGTCTGAAGTGGTATAGGGCAGGGGTGTCAAACTTGCAGCGTCACGTGACGTGTCATGACGTATCGTGACTTTTTTTGCCATTCGCTATGATGCATCCGGCCCGCGGGCCTTCAGTTTGACACCCCTGGTATAGAGTTTCCTGCCTGAGCAGGCGATAGGACTAGATGACCTCCAAGGTCCCTTCCAACTTTATTATTGTTGTTGCTGTTGTTGTTATTGGAAGGGACTTTGGAGATCATCTAGTCCAACCCTCTGCTCAGGCAGGAAACCCTATACCAGTGTTTCTCAACCTTGACAATTTTAAGGCATGTGGACTTCAACTCCCAGAATGTTGGCTGTGGAATTCTGGGAGTTGAAGTCCACATGCCTTAAAATTGTCAAGGTTGAGAAACACTGCCCTCTACCATTTCAGACAAATGGCTGTCCAGTCTCTTCTTAAAAACGTCCAGTATTGGAGCACCCACAACTTCTGGAGGCAAGTCCTTCCACTGACTAATTGTTCTCACTGTTAGGAAAAGTAAACATAAAAGTGTAAAAGTGAGAGCAAAAACAAAAGCAAAAGTTAAGCGAACTTGGCTTTCCCATTGCTTGTAAGGTTGCAAAAGGCGATCACGTGACCCTGGGACACTGCAACCATCATAAATATGTGCCAGTTGCGAAATTTTGATCCCATGATCGTGGGAGATGCTGCAATGGTCCTGCTGAAAAAAGTCATAGGTCCTTTTAAGCACTCATCTGCTTCCTCCTGAAGTTTCCAGATCATATTTTTAGAAGGAAAAAAAATTAGAATTCCCTAAAGATAGCATTTTCTCAAGGTCTTTGGAAGAAGCTCACTTATCTTACATAGTATGTGATCTTAGGCAATGTGGACTGGTTCCTTACATAAATAACAATAGTACATTTGGATAAAATATTTGCATATCATTTCTCAAGGTCTTCCAGACCCCACAAATTCCCCCTAAGCAGTCAGCAGAAGATTAAAATACTGTAAAAATAAGATTATGTTGTACCTCTAAGTATTGGTGTTAAGCATAATGATGTTAGATTCTTTTGTTCTCATATCTGCTGTGTTTTTTATTGGGATCTTGTTGATTTCTTGTAAAACAAGAAAAATGGAAAGCGTTGCCTATTATTTTATTACTGCTGTAATATGGTGATTTGTCGGGCAACCATACACACAAACACACAGATATCACATTTTCCCCCTTCAATGTAAGTAATGCTGTACAAACTGCTGAAAGAAGTAAGTAAATCAGCCAGAGAAATTAAAAGCTTGAGATAAGATAAGGAAATTGAAATACAGCTCCCTTTAGCTTATGCCACCATCAGTTACTAGATTTTTCCATTGTGGGCAAACTGTCTTTAGTCTATGGTAGGGGTCCCCAATCCCCAGTCCATGGACCAGTACTGGGCCACAGTATGCCAGCAACCGGTCCACACAAACAAGCGAAGCCCCATCCGCGGGATGCAGGCAGCACACAAAACCACGCACTCTCTGGTCCGTGGAAAAACCTCTCTCCACGGAACTGGTCCCTGGTGCTCAAAAGGTTGGGGACCTCTGGTCCATGGGACCCAAAAAATCAGAACAAGCACCTTTTTTGACTTAACATATTTTATTAAAAAACTCACAAAGTGGTGAAGTGACCTACAGCTTATGCCTTTTAATAAAATATATTGTACAGATAGTCTTTGACTTACAATCTTTCATTTAGTGACCGTTCGAAGTTACAAGGGCTCTGAAAAAGTAACTTATGACCATTTTTCACACTGATGACCATTGCAGCATTCCCACAGTCACATGATCAAAATTGGGAGGCTTGGCAACCGACTGGTATTTGTGACGGTCGCAATGTCCCCGGGGTCACGTGATCCCCTTTTGCGACCTTCTGACAAGCAAAGTCAATGGGGGGAAGCTGGATTCACTTAACAACCGCGTTACTAACTTAACAAGTCCAGTGATTCATTTAACAACTGTGGGGGAAAAGGTGGGAAATGTTGGGCTCAGTTGTGGGTGCAAGTTGAGGACTACCTGTACATTGAAAAAATGCTACCAGACATCTTCTGATTTTTTTAGATCTCTCCAGAGGTTTCTAGACCATCCTTGATTCCATACATCCACCCAATATTCTGTAGTGTATATTGTAGATATGAGTATATGGAGATTCTCAGTCATCCAGGTCATGGTTGTCCCAAAGGTGTGAATTGAAGAAGCTTCATGGATGAGAAGCAAAATGTCTTCAAGGGAAAAAAATCCAGTTGCCTATTGAAAAAGCACTGTTGGTAGATGAGTAGTAATAAATCAGTTTCATTGGAAATTCACATGTGGTCCTGGTCTTTCATGCCTGACAGCTGTCTCATAAGGTAGTTTCTAGAGTAGATGACCTAACTAGTATAGGAAACATGAACATACTTGTTGTCATGGTTCCGGCAGATGAAACTCTTCAAAGAACTTCGAGGCATTGTTTACCTTAAATAATCTTTATTCGAGTAGCATAGCTTCAGCACGTACATAGGCAAAGCCAAAATCTGAATTTCTCTCCCCTGAGCAAATAGTATCAAAGCACAATTCTCTCCTCTAATTAACAGTCATAAATCACATTCTCCAATTAGTTTGAAATGCAGGCTTTCCCTCCAGTTCTTCAACTGGTCATTTCTTATCATCTCTTATTTCAAAAACCTTGGTTCTCACACACTAGTTACAGTATTGTTATGTCTAACTAAACTCCCATGCACATTCCTCCTCCCCCCAGTATCATCTAATTCAAATTCTAATTCTAAGAGTAAAACATAAGAAGGAAAATGGTTGCATCTCCATATGTTGTCAAAGCAAGAACATCCGATGTTAGCAGCGTTGACACTTGTGCTAAATAAAGCTCTAAAGCTTCCTCCTTCCGTTATGTATTCAAGATGGACAGTGATTAATATTTATATGTTACTTATATGTAGGGGTGTAGGTCTATACATATGTTGTATATAGTATGTTTAAATGTGTGTTGTGCATGTGTACACTTTGAGAGCAAGAAACTGAATTTCATTTTTAATGTGTGCCATTGTGCCCACAGTAAAAAATGACAATAAAGGTTATCTATCTATCTATCTATCTATCTATCTATCTATCTATCTATCTATCTATCTATCTATCTATCTATCTATCTATCTACCTACCTACCTACCTACCTACCACCTACTTACCTACCTACCTATCTCATTTACTTACCTACCTACCTACCTACCTACCTATCTACCTACCTACTTATCTATCTATCTATCTAAATCTGAGCTGTTGTTGCACATGTGACATTATGTGTCCAAGCAGATCATTGCTATCATTACAGTTAGCAGGAAATGCTCCATATGGCCTAAGAACGATTAAGGTTGGTAACCTAGTATGATGTATGTACGAATGAGCTTTTAGTAATGCAGAGAAGATCTAGTCTACATAGGGTGGGGTGAGAGAATGGCCTTGGGAGACTGGAGGAGGACACACAACCTTGGGTACAAGTCTTTCTCCTGTCTTCAAGGTCATTCCCACATCCCATCCCACCTGGGCTACATCTTCTCTACATTACCAAAAAGCATCATGTAGATCAGGGGTCTTCAAACATGGCTCTTTTATGACTTGTGGACTTCAACTCCCAGAATTCCTCAGCCAGGCACGCTGGCTGAGGAATTCTGGGAGTTGAAGTCCACAAGTCCTAAAAGGGCCAAGTTTGAAGACCCCTTATGTAGATGTACTCAGTGTTGGAGAAGACTCTTGAGAGTCCCTTGGACAGCAAGGAGATCCAATCAGTCGATCCTAAAGGAAAACAACCCTGGCTGTTCTTTGGAAGGGCAGATGTTCAAGCTGAAGCTCAAATACTTTGACTACCATTTATTGAGAAAAGAGGAGTCATTGGAGAGGACCCCAATGATGGGAAAGATGGAAGGCAAAAGGAGAAGGGTTAGATAGTGTCATTGACACAATGAACATGAATTTGGGCAAATTCCAGGAGACAGTGGAGGACAGAGGGACCTGGAATCTATGGTCCATGGGCTCAGGAAGAGTCAGACATGACTTAGGGACTGAGCAACAACAACAATAACAAAGATGTACTCAAAGAAGAAGAAACAACTCAACAATGAACAATCTTAGAAGAAAAGGTTCACCAACAAGCCATCTTAGAAGAAAATCTAAGATGTCTAGCTTGTATTTTAAAAACCACACGTGGTGGTTGTCTGCAAGAGGGATTCATAATTCCTGTTTCTCTTTGTTTTCCAGCTGGTGGGATTCGTGTATGCCTGTTACGTTGTCAGTGTCTTTACAGAAGAAGAAGACAGTTGTGAGTATTTGCTGTCAGAGATTGCTGTCAGTGTCTATTGATTAAATGGTTTTCTTTTCAATGTTTAGTCGACTGAAGCTGAAGATGTCGATACACGAGAACAGATACTGTTACCAATGGGGAACAAATTGGTTCAACTGGCATTTCAAGGCAATGTTTAGATGTTCAGATGGGTTTTTTTTTTTAAATGAACTGAAACAAAAGGATGATGCCTTTACAATCAAGTTGTTCTCCATGTCCATGGAGATTCTCAGTCATCCAGATTACGGTTGTCCCAAAGATGCTTTTTCAAAGAGCAACTGGACTAATGGCCGGATGACTGCAAGGAGCAGAAATCTTTCCATCCTCCGCCATTCAGTCAGAACTGAAGAAGCTTCTTGGATGAGAAGCAGCATGTCTTCAAGGAAAAATAAAGTCCAGTTGCCTTCTGAAAAAAAGCACTGTTGGGACAACTTGTTCTCCAGTTAAAAGGTTTGCAGAAAGGCAGCCTTTGATAAAATAATCCACAAAATACATTGTACTGGGGAAAAATATTTGCAGAAAATGTGGTTGTTTAGCAGAATGGCCTTTAGGTGTCATCTGCTGGATCATTTTTTAAGTCTTCAGGACACTTTATTATATAGTGTAGTCTGGTAAACAAAGCAAAAAAAAAAAAAAAGAAAGAGGACAGGAAGAAATCAGGATGAAGTTCAAGCTTTTTCTTCCTTCTTTTTCACAATAACTCTTGAAAGAATTCCCTGATGTCACGCAGATGTGCAAGTAACCATCGCACACTGTTTTTAACATGAACATTAACAGTCAAGGTTCGATTTAACCTATCTATAATGTAGCTCCTTCCTTCCTTCCTTCCTTCCTTCCTTCCTTCCTTCCTTCCTTCCTTCCTTCCTTCCTTCCTTCCTTGGTAGAGGAATTGTAGGAGACTGAATATGGAGGAAGAATACATTCATAGGCAAGTAGAGCAATCCAATGATGCATCAAAGAACGATCTGTCAGAATATATCAGGAAAATAATAAAAAGGAAAGAGGAAAGAAGAAAGGAAGATGGAAGAAAGGGATGGAGAGGGGAGAGGGGAGAAGGAAGGAAGGAAGGAAGGAAGGGAGGAAGGAAGGGAGGGAGGAAGGAAGGAAGATGAAAGGCAGGGAGAGAGAGAGGGAGGAAGGAAGGAAGATGGGAGGGAGGGAGGGAGGGAGGAAGGAAGGAAGGAAGGAAGGAAGGAAGATGAAAGGCAGGGAGAGAGGGAGGGAGGAAGGAAGGAAGATGGGAGGGAGGGAGGGCGAGAGGAAGATGGAAGGAAGGAAGGAAGGAAGGAAGGAAGGAAGGAAGGAAGGAAGGAAGGAAGGAAGGAAGATGAAAGGCAGGGAGAGAGGGAGGGAGGAAGGAAGGAAGATGGGAGGGAGGGAGGGCGAGAGGAAGATGGAAGGAAGGAAGGAAGGAAGGAAGGAAGGAAGGAAGGAAGGAAGGAAGGAAGGAAGGAAGGAAGGAAGGAAGGAAGGTCAATACTTAAGCAGAAGTAGATGTCAGCCATGTCAGCCAATTTGAAACCTTGGTTCTGATTTTTATACCAGAGTTTAGAACTGCTCTCTGAGCTTGGAAGGGGAAAAAAAAAACAACTTTGAACCTGGGTCACTTTCTCAGAGACTCTGGAATTGCAGCTTAAAAATATATTGGCTGGCTCAGAAGATAATGGTATTAGATCATTAATCCTCCACTAAACAATGCATTAACTTTGGTTGCTCTATGGGTATATTTTCTTCCAGCAGATCAGAGAACGAAAATTATAAAACCAGGATTAGGGTTTAAGTATGTCAATTGCTTTTCAGAATTGCCTAAAGATGTGTTCTTGATCGTGGTGTTATTGATCCAAATTGCAGTAGAGCTGACCTCTGGATTTCTAGGGCTTTCAATTAATTGCTTGCATTGTTTTTCACCCTCTTTTCCTGAGCCAAGATAAATAACGGTAACCAGAAACTCTGAAAGCAAATTGCATCCCCTTTCATGTGCCTAACATGATTTATCGACCAATTGGAGACAGGTTCATTTCTGAAAGGAGATGTCTCAACTTCTAAGACATTAGTGTTTGGACTTGTGGAGGCCAATCTTTTTGGAAAACTTTATTTTTTTTCTTTTTTCTTTTAATTTAAAGCAGTGGTTCTCAACCTGTGGGTCGGGACCCCATTTGGGGTCGAACGACCATTTCATGGGGGTTGCCAAACAACGCAGTCCACCATTTTTTCCCCTTTTCCTTGGCTGTGCTACTCCCTTTTATTCTATTGGCTTTTGAAAGCCAATAGAATAGACTCTCTTGAATAGAGTCTAATTCTATTGGCTTTCAAAAGCCAATAGGAATTGTCCAGGCTGTCTCTGCCCTGCTGAGCCCGCCAAAAGTCCCATTCTGGAAACGGTGCTGCATCAGTTGAGTAGTCCTCGACTTACGACCGGTTGAGTAGTCCTCGACTTACGACCGGCTGGGGGTCGCGGCATTAAAAAGGTTGAGAACCACTGATTTAAAGCATCCACAGGGTCACATGAGCAAAATTTAGATATTTGGCAACTGGTTCGTATTTATGACGGTTGGGGTGTCCCGAGGTTACGTGACCCCCCTTTTGCGATCTTCTGAGAAGCAAAGTCATTGTGACTAAGTTAACAACTGCAGTGATTCACTTAGCAATTGTGGCGAGAAAGGTCATAAAAGGGGGCAAAACCCACTTCACAAATGTCTCACTTAACGACAGAAACCTTGGGCTCCCTTGTGATCATAAGCCGAGGACCACCTATATAAAAATGAAACATTTAGAACAGACATATCAAACACAAGGCCCGGGGGCCGAAGTGATTTCATGTGGCCCGCAAAGCCATCCTGGAAACAGTGAGGGAACGGCCCCCGCTGCCTTGGCCCTGGCCCAGGCCAGCCGGGAGCCAATATACAATTTTGTGGTGGCCATCTCTGCTGAAACGCATTCAGTCTTAGCTCCACAAGGCTGTCTGGAAATAGCGAGGAACCAGCCCCTGCTGCATTGGCCCCGTCCCCTGGGTGCATGCTGGGGAGGTGTCACCCTTTGTGAGGAATGAAGAAATGCACCATCGCCTGGAAGTGGCCAGCAAATGGCCCTCGCCTACTTCACATATCCGGCTTGATGGGCTCCGGGGGAGGGGTTTCGGCAGGCAGTGAAGCTCCTCCAGCGGACCATGCCTTGGCACTTGCCCCGGTCCCACCCCCTTCTGCCAGAGACCCTCAGATCTGTCCCACTCCTACCCAGGCCCCCCCAGGCACCCTTGACGCAAACAATGTAGAGCTGGTCACACCCACCCAGTAGGCCACACCCATTCCATCCACACCCACCCAGTACGTTGCACCCACCCTGGCCACACAACCCAGCCCCCCAGAGGGCAACCGCAATGCTGATGCGGCCCTCAATGAAATTGAGTTTGACTCCCCTGATTTAGAAGGAGGCAAGAATGATTACACACTGTTAAAATGAGTGAAAAGGGTGTTTAAAAGTTTAAAAGGCATGCATTTTTATGTCAGTTTCTACAAACCTACACTTTTATACAGATGGCTGCTTGCAAAACTATTTTTCTATTGGAATGTCACTTCATACGTTAATTTTGCAGAGAGACACAGGTAATCCTCTACTTGCAACCGTTCGTTTAACAGCTGTTGGAAGTTAGAACAGCATCAAAAAAAATGACTTACAACCAGCCCTCGCATTACAGCCATCACAGCATTCCACAGTCAGATGAAAGTTGTGTGCTTGGCAACTGGCATGTATTTACCACAGGCAGCACCCCAAGGTCATACAGTCACCATTGGCGACCTTCCCAGTTGGCTTCCAAAGTCAATGGGGGGAAGTCGATTTGCTTAACAACGGTAACTCACTTAACAACTGGAGATGCTTCCTTACCAGCTATGTGGCATTATCCATGCCAGGGACTTACTGACTGTTTGCATAAAGACTACAGATAGTCCTCGACTTACATCTATTCACTTCTTGTTGTTAGTTGCGAAGTCGTGTCTGACCCATCGCAACCCCATGGACAACGTTCCTCCAGGCCTTCCTGTCCTCTACCATCTTCTGGAGTCCATTTAAGCTCATGCCTCCTGCTTCAGTGACTCCATCCATCCACCTCCTTCTCTGTCCTCCCCTTCTTCTATTGCCCTCAATCTTTCCCAGCATTAGGCTCTTCTCTAGTGAGTCCTTCCTTCTCATTAGGTGGCCAAAGTACTTGAGTTTCAACGTCAGAATCTGGCCTTCTAAAGAGCAGTCAGGGTTGATCTCCTCTAGGACTGACCGATTTGATCGCCTTGCTGTCCAGACTCACAGGAGTCTTCTCCAGCACCATAGTTCAAAGGCCTCAGTTCTTTGGCGCTCAGCCTTTCTTATGGTCCCACTTTCACAGCCATACATTGCAACTGGGAAAACCATGGCCTTGACTATACGTACTTTTGTTGGCAGGGTGATGTCTCTGCTTTTTAGTATGCTGTCTAGATTTGCCATAGCTTTCCTCCCCAGGAGCAAGCGTCTTTTAATTTCTTGGCTGCAGTACCCATCTGCGGTGATCTTGGAGCCCAGGAAGATAAAATCTGTCACTACCTCCATTTCTTCCCCATCTATTTGCCAGGAATTGATAGGGCCAGATGCCATGATGTTGGTTTTCCTAAAGTTGAGTTTCAAGCCAACTGAACGCCGAAAAAAGTGACTTAAGGCCATTTTTCACACTTACGACCGTTGCATCCCCAAGGTCACGTGATCAAAATTCAGATGCTTGGCAGCTGCTTCACATCTATGACGGCGGCAGTGTCCCCGGGGCTCATGCGATCCTCTTTGACACCCTCCTGACAAGCAAAGTCCACAGGGAAGTCAGATTCGCTTAACAACCGGGTTACTAACTTTACAACTGCAGTGATTCACTTAACAACCGTGACAAGAAAGGTCGCAAAATGGAACGAAACTTACTTAACAACTGTCTCACCTAGCAACAGAAGTTTCAAGCTAAAGGATGGTTGCAGATCGAGGATTACCTGTATATTTAGAAGGGATCCTAAGGGCAATTTGAGATTTACCCAGCACCATACTCATTGGTTGGCTGTCCTCCAAATTAACCAATAGAGACAGGAGGCAAATTTAAGCAGGTTTTCTCTTTCTTCCATTCTCTCCTCTTTGACTGTCGACTCCTCTCTCGTCCAGTTGTTCATTTAATACACGGGACGGCATTTTGCAAGGCCAAGTGGCATGGGACAGGAAGCAGAACTGGAAAGAGAAGAAGGCATCCATGTTGGAGGGGGAGAAAATCTGTATTTCTCAATAACTTCAAAGAGAAAGCAATGATGCAGGGGCGATTTATCAAGAAACCCATAGCTAATTTCAAGCTGTTTCCTCTGCTGTCATCCTGCAAGGTGCCAAGTCCCCAATGCCAATCCCGGTAATTAATACTTAAAAACCACCAATATTTCAATCTCGGAATGAAAGGGTTTTCCGTTGACCAGAACTAATGGGTGGTGTTTGTTTTCCCGGCAATTCTTTGAAATTGTTCCTTTGATATGAATCAGAGGAGACAGAGAGGCACCCTGTGAAGTGATGTCAACCCCACGAGATGGGCCAACACCAGGAAATCAACTCCACAAGGAGACAACTTTTATTGAGATGGGCTGTTGACAGTATCTTATGAATAGAATAGAATAGAATAGAATAGAATAGAATAGAATAGAATAGAATAGAATAGAATAGAATAGAATAGAATAGAATAGAATCTGTTAGGAATTTTCCCAAATATCTGCTTCTATAAAATGAAACACTGCAGATGCAGACTTTCGCCATAGGATGCTACTCAACCTATTTAACTAACAGGATAAAAGGGATGGGAGGGACCTTGGAGGTCTTCTAGTCCAACCCCCTTCTCAGACAGGAGACCCTATACCATTTCAGACAGTCTCTTCTTAAAAACTTCCAGTTTTGGAGCACCCACAACTTCTGGAGGCAAAGCTGTTCCACTGGTTGATTGTCCTCACTGTTGGGAAGTTTCTCCTTAATTCCAGGTTGCTTCTCTCCTTGATCAGTTTCCAACCATTGTTTCTTGTCTTGCTCTCTGGTGCTTTGGAGAATAACAGGACCCCCTCTTCTTTGTGGCAGCCTCTCACATACTGGAACACTGCTATCATGTCTCCCCTATTTCTTCTTTTCTTTAGACTAGCCAAACCCAAGTCCCGCAGCCGTTCTTCCTATGTTTTAGTCTCCAGGCCTTTGATGAGTCTAAATCCCCTGGAGAAAAAGTAGCATGTCACTCTAATAGGTGGTAAATGTCTATGGATATTCTCAGTCATCCAGGCCTTGGTTGTCCCAAAGGTGCTTTTTTCAAAAGGCAACTGGATTTTCTTTGTTTTTCCTTGAAGACGTTTCGCTTCTCATCCAAAAATCTTCTTCAAACAAGCTAACTTTTGAAAAAGGTCCTTTGGGTCTAAGAGGTGGTAGTAATTCTTTGTTCCAAGAATGCACAATTTGATTGGAACAATAATAATTTCAACAATATGGGGCAGGGGTAGGCAAACATGGCTCTTATATGACTGGTGGACTTCAACTCCCAGAATTCCTGAGCCGGCATGGCTCAGCTTGGAAAACCTCTCCCTTTTCCCTCAGCGTGGCTGGCTCAGGAATTCTGGGAGTTGAAGTCCATGAGTCATAGAAGAGCCACGGTTGCCTACGCCTGATATAGGTCATCTTTGACTTGCAACCATTTGTTTAGTGAATGTTTGAAGATACAATGGCACCGAAAAAAGTGACTTATTACTGGTTCTTGCACTTAACGGCCGTCATACCATCCCCACATAATCAAAATATGGGTGCTTGGTCCCTGGCATATATTTATAATAGTTGCAATATCCAGGGTCACATGATCACCGTTTGCGACTTTCTCAGTCAGATTCCAACAAGCAAAGTGAATGAAGGACACCAGATTTGCCTAATGACTGAAGGATTCACTTAATGGCAGCGATTCCCTTAACAAACAAGCGTGGTAAAAGGGGTCATGAAATCGGGTGTGACTCGCTTAGGAATGGTGTCACTTAGCAACAGAAATTCTGGTCCCAGCTGACAAAATGGCTGCCACCTATTTCTTAAAATGAAAAACCGCATCTGAGAATTTTCCAACCAATTGGAAATTCCAAATCCCTCCCTGCTTTTTCAGGAGGCAACTGGACTTTCTTGTTCGTTTCGCTTCTCATCCAAGAAGTTTCTCCAGCTCTTGATTGGATGGCGGGGAATGGAAGGATTGATACTCCTTGCAGACAGCTGGTCATTTGCATCCTTTAGAGAGTCGTTGAGGCCACCTGGAAGTTCTTCTGTATCCTCAGGGTCACCTGAGTGGTGCAAATGAGTGTGGAGCCTCCTTGGAAGTGCTGAAAGGACTGTGTAGTAGACTGTAGATAGATGATATCATATCCCTCCCCCTCTGTTGAGAGAGGGCTGCTCAATTTTGACCTAGATGGCCTCTTTGACCCTTCTTTCAAACCAGGGGTCCTCTCTGTCCAAAATGTGAACTTTGCTGTCTTTGAAAGAGCGGCCTTTGTCCTTTAAATGCAGATGGACTGCTGAAACTTGTCCTGATGGGTTTGTTCTCCATGTGTTTATGAAGTGGTTGTTTTGTTTCCCCTTGCTGTCTGCAAGGAGTATAAATCCTTCCATTCCCCACCATCCAGGCAGAGCTGAAGAAGCTTCTTGGATGGGAAGCGAAGAAGAACAAAGAAAAACAAGAAAGGGCAGTTGCCTCATGAAAAAGCATCTTGGGGACAACTACGACCTGGATGACTGAGAATCTCCATAGACAAACGAATTGGATAAAGAGCAGGGAAAGAAGCAACGGATGGAAACTAATCAAGGAAAGAAGCGACTTAGAACTAAAGAGGAATTTCCTGACAGTGAGAACAATGACCAGGGGAACGGTTTGCCTCCAGAAGTTGTGGGTGCTCCAAAACTGGAGGTTTTTAAGAAGAGACTGGGCAGCCATTTGTCCAAAATGGTATAGGGCAGGGGAAGGCAACCTTGGCTCTTTTATGACTCGTGGACTTCAACTCCCAGAATTCCTGAGCCAGCATGGCTCAGCTTGGAAACCTCTCTCTTTCCCATCAGCCTGGCTGGCTCAGGAATTCTGGGAGTTGAAGTCCACGAGTCATAAAAGAGCTGAGGTTGCCTACCCCTGTCTGAGAAGGGGGTTGGACTAGAAGACCTCCAATGTCCCTTCCATCCCTTTTATTCTGTTAATTAAATAGGTTGAGTAGCATCCTATGGTTAAAGTCTGTGTCTGCAGTGGTTCATTTTATAGAAGTAGATATTGTTTGCTTAAACAATAAACAATTTGGGAAAACTCCTAGCACTATCATGTTCTAATTATAAAAATGTAGAACAGTTAAGCATTTGTTTGATTCTCGAAATCAACGGGACATTTGCATGCTTAGATGAGTTTATGCCCTTTTATTTTGCACCTTTGGTTTCATTTTGCTTTGTGTTTTACACCCACGTCTTTGCATCCTCTTATGTGCTGTCCTCCTCGCCTTCCTCTCATTATGTTTCAATTGTTCCATTGTTATTGCTTGTGTTGTGGATTTTTTTTTTCTTTCAGTTGATTTCATTGGTGGATTTGACCCATTCCCTCTCTACCATGTTAATGAAAAGCCTTCCAATCTTTTGTTCAAGCAGACGTATCTGTAAGTATGCTGTAGCAAGGCTCCGATGCGCTTTTCTTGGTGATTCTTGAAATAAATCAAAGAATTTTATTAGAGGTGACTACAGGGTATGATTTTAAAAAATGCCAAAATGGCTTCCACAATGGTACAATCCAAATTCCCTAAAGATAGGTTGCTGACAGAGCTTGGATCTGTCTAGCTGTCTGTCTTTCTATATGTGTCTGTCTGTCTATATCTGCCTCTTTCTATTTATGTCTCTGTGCCTATCTATCTCTGTATCTATCTCTGTATCTATCTATCTATCTATCTATCTATCTATCTATCTATCTATCTATCTATCTATCTCTGTATCTCTGTATCTATCTATCTATCTATCTATCTATCTATCTATCTATCGCTGTATCTATCTATCTATCTATCTATCTATCTATCTCTATATATCTATCTCTAAATCCATCTATCTATCTATCTCTATATCTATCTCTATATCCATCCATGTCTGTCTATCTATCTGTCTGTCTGTCTGTCTGTCTGTCTGTCTCTATATCCATCCATCCATCCATCCATCCATCCATCTCTATCTATCTTTCTATCTATCTATCCATCCATCCATCCATTTCTATCTATCTATCTATCTATCTATCTATCTATCTATCTATCTATCTATCTATCTATCTATCTATCTCTATATCCATCCATCCATCCATCCATCTCTATCTTTCTATCTATCTATCCATCCATCCATCCATCTCTATCTATCTATCTATCTATCTATCTATCTATCTATCTGTCTATCTATCCATCCATCCATCCATCCATTTCTTTCTATCTATCTATCTGTCTGTCTGTCTGTCCGTCCGTCCGTCCATCCATATCTATCTATCTATCTATCTATCCATCCATCCATATCTATCTATCTATCTATCTATCTATCTATCTATCTATCTATCTATCTATCCATCCATATCTATCTATCCATCCATCCATCCATCCATCTATCACATTTTTAAATGGGTAGAGCTTGGACTGACCCTTGTGGCTGCCATCTTGACTTCCACCCAAGGCCACCTCTGAATGTTATGATCACAAAGATTCCCTAACTAATTTCGCTGATTTTGCCAATTTTTCTGACCTTGAAAATCCTGCACAGACCAAGGGATTGGATTAGATTTTTCCCAATCTGTGATTCTAACCTTTTATCTGGTATTGTGCCTGAGAAAAAACTTGCAGATGCATTTTAATTTTGCCTTACCAACATCAAAGTAGTTAAGGGAAACATTAGTAGGTTTCATAGATTCTCTCACCCGCTCAAATGAAGGTTAGGAAATAAATAAAAATCAGTAAATCATGGTCATGGATGCACTGTAAGAATGTGATAAGTGAGATGCATAATATGCTGGTCTAAAAACCAGGAGACTGTGAGTTCTACTGCTGCCTTAGGCATGAAAGCCGGCTGGGTGACTTTGTGCCAATCACCAGGAGACTGTGAGTTCTAGTCCTCCTTAGACATGAGAGCTGGTCAGATGACTTTAGACAAATCAGCAGGAGACGGTGAATCCTAGTCCTGCCTTAGCTATGAAAGTCAGATGCTGGACCCAGTCCTCATTCTCAGCTCAACCTGCTTCACAGGGTTCTTGTGGGGGGAGGGGGAGGGCGGAAGAGAAGGAGAAAGTAATTATAAAGTAATAAAGACAGGATAAAGATATAATAAATAAAAATACGTTTAGATAGAATACTGAAAAAAAGAAAACAGATTAGGCAAAAGTACGATTCATAATGTTGTCTCTGTTCACTTTGCAATACAGTATAAGAGGAGAGAAATCACCATCCAAATTTTTAGGGACCCTATTAATACTGCTGGGGTAATTTATTAATTAATAAATAAATAAATAAGGGAGAATGCTGGATATTGCTGTAACCCAGCTCCCCCCCCCCTTCTGAATTAGCTGGGTGGAATGCAAAGCCAGTCAGCCTTTTGGCAGTTGAATTGCATTCCTGTTGCATTCCCTGGGCCCTGCGCTTAATGTACGAGAGAATGAACAGGGTGAGCTAATTTCACAGAGCTCAAGCAGTGTGGGATTTGGAGAAAGAAAAAAAGGAAAGGAAAGGAAAGGAAGGGGGAGGGGGAGGGGAGGGAGGGAGGAAGGAAGGAAGGAAAGTGGGTGGAGAGGGAGGAAGGGAGGGAGGGAGGCAGGGAGGGAGGGAGGAAAGAAGGAAGGAAGGAAAGTGGGTGGGAAGGAAGGGAGGAAGGAAGGAAAGCAGGGAGGGAGAAAGGAAGGAAAAGGAAAGATGGAAGGAAAGTGGGTGGGGAGGGAGGAAGGGAGGAAGGCAGAGAGGGAGGGAGGGAGGGAGGAAAGAAGGAAGGAAAGTGGGTGGGTGGGTGGGAAGGAAGCGAGGGAGAAAGGAAGGAAGGAAGCAGGGAGGAAGGAAGGAAGGAAAGTAGGTGGGAAGGGAGGGAGGAAGGAAGGAAGGAAGCATGGAGGAAGGAAGGAGAGAAAGAAGGAAAGTGGGTGGAAAGGAAGGGAGGGAGGGAGAAAGGAAGGAAGGAAGTGGGGTGGGAAGGGAGGGAGGGAGGAAAGAAGGAAGGAAGGAAGGAAGGAAGGAAGGAAGGAAGGAAGGAAGGAAGGAAGGAAGGAAGGAAGGAACTAGAAAGGTTCTTGCATGATAGTTGAAGACTCTGGTTACAAAAACAGGACTCCTTCCTAAGCACTGGATCTGAGACGTTTGTTTTAACAATTAATCAGTGGAACAGCCTGCCTCCAGAAGCAGTAAATGCTCCAACACTGGAAGTTTTTAAGAAGAGACTGGACAGCCATTTGTCCGACATGGTGTAGGGTTTCCTGCCTGAGCAGGGGGTTGGACTAGATGACCTCCAAGGTCCCTTCCAACTTTATTACTATTACTATAGTAACCCTTGGAAAAACAGCCTGATACTGTATAGAACTGAAGCTCCCATAAGCTTCATAAGCAGCTTGGGCAGAGAGACGTAGTCTACTTCCACGGTGAGATGCAAGGGGTCTAATTAGCTTCACCCAACGCTCACCTCAAGGCAGCCCTTCAGGTGGTCACAGGTAGCTCTGAAGAATGACAGAAGAAATTTTTTCTCTGGCCAAAGTGGCTTCCAGCCTTGCTGGCTGCAGGGCTAGCTGTGGCTTTTGTCAAAGCCGTCAGGGGGGAGATCTTCAATGCATACAGAAGACACTCCGGGCTGGAAACCATCAGCACACGCTGGGCTATCTCATCACACACGCCCAGCCTGGGATCACATTCATGCTGCTTTCTCCACACGGCTTTCTTAAGTTCTGGGATCCTTTTATATCCCTTGCCTCCTTCTGTTGGCAGGAGAGAAGCAGTAAGCCAATCCTTTCATGCAGTGGTGGGATTTAAATATGTGAACAACCGGTTCTCTGTGTGGATGCCACTTCCGGAAGTCTGTTCTGGGCCTGGGCAACAAAAAATTAGCTACCGGTTCTGCCGAAGTGGTGCGAACTGGCTGAATCCCACCACTGCTTTCATGCCCGAAGGTTTCCTCAAAGTCTCCGCAATTGGCCATCAGCTGGAAAGACCCAAGTGACAGGACGTGAGATTTTTGATCTTATTAGTCTCCATTAGCTTCTCAGAGTGGTTGTGAGAAAAATGAAAAAGCCAGAGATTGGGAGAACCAGTCTCCCAATTAGGCCAGTTTGGTCTAGTGCAGGGGTCCCCAAGCTGGTAAACATTGGTTTATCCTAGATCAGGGGTCTTCAAACTTGGCCCTTTTATGACTCGTGGACTTCAACTCCCAGAATTCCTGAGCCAGCATGGCTCAGCTTGGAAAGCTCTCCCTTTCCCCTCAGCATGGCTGGCTCAGGAATTCTGGGAGTTGAAGTCCACGAGTCATAAAAGACCCTAATGGGAGGGGGAAAAAAGGAGATAAATATTCTTTTGAATTTCAGGATTGAATGCTTTCCAAATTGCTCCTCGTTTGGAAGGAGGCAGCCGGAGATTAAATATCGATTTCTCACTTTCTTTTTGCAAAGTGGGGATACACAATGCCTCTGTGGAGCAATGGCAAAGCTGCTTGATTTACTAATCCGGAGGAAAAAAGCTCACGGTTAGGGAAGAAAAGACGGACTTGAGGACCCGGGGGGTGGGGGGGTGGAAGGAAGGTGTCTGATCATTTTGCAAGAAAGATAGCATAAAAAATATTGGTGACGAATCATCCCTACCACCCAGAGTAATGCTTACATCCTGGAAACATCTGAGTCCTGAGCACGGTGGTAAAAGCACCCTGTGAAAATCCTTCCCTAGGGACAATGGTGGGCATTTAGGCATCACTCACTAGCGCAACCAAGAGTGTTCAGCATTATAAGTACCATGGGGTTTGACACTGAGTGATGTCTTTCTATGGGGAACAGAAAGTACAGCGTTTCGCAGATGGACTCCCGCTTTGCACAACCAGCCCTGGTAAACCGCAGGGATTCTGCACTCTGCAAACTGACCAGCCATCAGTTCGCAATGAGCGTGCTTTTCTCTCTAATGCTTGTGGGTTTCTGGTGAATAAACCCTTTACATATATCATAATTCCTTTAGTGTAGCAGAATTCTTTCTAGCATGTCTAACAGCCTCCTAAGGGATGCTGCAAAATGTAGAGAGTCGAAGAAGAAGAAAGGCGCCTGAAGGCAGGACAAGAAGCAACGGATGGAAACTAATCAAGGAGAGAAGCAACCCAGAACTAAGGAGAAACTTCCTGACAGTGAGAACAATTAACCAGTGGAACAACCTGCCTCCAGAAGCGGTGAATGCTCCAACACTGGAAGTTTTTAAGAAGAGACTGGACAGCCATTTGTCTGAAATGGTGTAGGGTTTCCTGCCTGAGCAGGGGGTTGGACTAGATGACCTCCAACACCCCTTCCAACATCATTATCATTATTATTATTATTATTATTATTATTATTGACAAATTACTGATTTATTGGTAATTACTAACTTAATTACTTATCAATCTATAAAGCATGTACAGCACGTGTGTCTGGGGGACAAACTAAGTTTTAAAAGAACAACATAACAAATAAACTGAAAAATCACAACAACCCCAAGCATGAATTGCAATAAAAACCATAACACAATTTAGGGAAGAGTGTAATTCGATTCCCTATAACTATAACTGTAAATCATATTGAAGGGATTTTATTGCGCTTATGATTTTAGTATGTTTAAAATCCCTTCAATATAATTATATTATTTTATAATTATGGAGACTTTTCCTGACAGTGAGAACAATGAACCAGTGGATTTTCATAAGGAAGTGAATTCATGGTTGCAAAACTCGGCCCTATAGGCCTGAGAGCTGTTGCCTGGTGACTAGTCCTTAAGACTAGTCAAGTGACTAGTCCTTAAGACTGGGAAAGACATGCAGCCTACTTGAGAAATTCTCAGCAGAGAAGTTGAGCAGAATTTCCAAGGACGAGGAAGCTGCCAAGCTGCCCCAAAGCTTCCCTGCTCACTCAAGTCAAATACCCCTGCAAAGAGGCAGGAATGTGAGTTGATTTGCTTAACTTACAGATTTCAGCATCCCGCCTGGAGCTTTTTAGTAGAGAAGGAACTTTTTTTTTTATTGTCATGACTAGTTTTTAACTATGTATAGTATCCAAGTCCTGCCAACCTAACAATTTGAAAGCATGCAAATAATAATAATAATAATAACAACAACAACAACAACCTGGAGACAGCAGAATAGATGAGAAAGAACTGGAGAAGATAACAAAATACAAAGGCCTACAAATAGAAATAGAAAGACTGTGGCAAAAGCAAGCAAGAGTAGTACCAATAGTGATAGGCTCCTTGGGTGCAATCCCAAAACAACTGGAGCACCACTTGAATACCATTGGCATTGACAAATTCGCTATTAGTCAATTGCAAAAGGCGGCCTTACTAGGAACTGCTTCCATCCTGCGACGATATCTGTAATACCATCAAACATCCACATCTGCCTATCCCAGTTCCTGGGTAAGGACTTGATAGGTAGACAAAATGCCAAATCCAGTCTGAACATCTGGCTGACTGTGCGATAATCCATAATAATAATAATAAAGTTGGAAGGGACTTGGAGGTCATCTAGTCCAACCCTCTGCTCAGGCAGGAAACCCTATACCATTTCAGACAAATGATTGTCCAGTCTCTTCTTAAAAACTTCCAGTGTTGGAACATTCACCGCTTCTGGAGGCAGGTTGCTCCAGGTTAATTGTTCTAATTGTCAGGAAGTTTCTCCTTAGTTCTAGGTTGCTTCTCTCCTTGATTAGTTTCCATCCATTGCATCTTGTCCTGCCTTCAGGTCCTTTGGAGAATACTTGACTTCCTCTTCTTTGGGGCAGTCCCTGAGATACTGGAAGGCTGCTATCATGTCCCCCCTCGTCCTTCTCTTCATTAAATGCAAATAGGTAAATAGGTACCATTTCAGTGGGAAGGTAACAGCATTCCGTGATGTCATGCTGGTCACATGACCGTGGAAATGACTTTGGGACAGTGCTGGCTCAATGGCCTTGAAATGGAAATGAGCAGCGCCCCCTAGGGTCAGCAATAACTTGCAGAGTAGAATCTGCAGGGACTTCGTTATCTTTTTATCTTATAGTATCCAAGGCCTGCCTCGCAGGATGTAATGGTATGTGAGAATGACCTTGGGAGAGAGGAAGAAAATGTTGCAGACTCAGCAACAGTCAGAGAAGAGGCAGCTTAGCAATGAAGGTGTAGCAAATGGTTTTTTATTATTATTATAAAGGTGATGGGGAGGGAGAGAGATTTGGGTATGTCTACTTTAACTGAAAAGAAGGACTAGGGGTGAGATGATAGCAGTGTTCCAATAGGGGCAACCATAAAGAAGAGGGAGTCAAGCTATTCTCCAAACCATCTGAGGGCAGGGCAAGAAGCAACGGATGGAAAGTAATCAAGGAGAGAAGCAACCTGGAACTAAGGAGGAATTTTCTGAATGTGAGAATGATTAATCAGTGGAAGAAGTTGCTTTCAGAAGTTGTGAGTGTGCCAACACTGGAGGCTTTTAAAAAAGAAACTGGACAGCCATTTGTCTGAAATGGTCTAGGACAGGGGTAGGCAACCTTGGCTCTTTTATGACTGGTGGACTTCAACTCCCAGAATTCCTGAGCCAGCCACGCTGAGGGGAAAGGGAAAGATTTCCAAGCTGAGCCATGCTGGCTCAGGAATTCTGGGAGTTGAAGTCCACAAGTCATGAGGGGCCATAGTTCCCCATGGTGGCTCAGGAATTCTGGGAGTTGAAGTCCACGAGTCATAAAAGGGCCAAGTTTGATGAGCCCTCTTCTATCTAATTGCAGGGCTGGGCAACCTTGGCTTTTACGGGACTTGAGTTTCAGCTAGTCCAGGGGTAGGCAACCTTGGCTCTTTTATGACTTGTGGACTTCAACTCCCAGAACTCCTGAGCCAGCCATGCTGAGGGAAAAGGGAGAGGTTTCCATGCTGAGCCATGCTGGCTCAGGAATTCTGGGAGTTGAAGTCCACGAGTCATAAAAGAATCAAGGTTGCCTACCCCTGGTTTAGGGTTTCCTGCCTGATCAGGGGGTTGAACGAGAAGACCTCCAAGGTCCCTTCTAACTCTGTTATTCTGTTAGAGATGCTTTTGGAATCTTCAAGATTCTGTTAAGGCAGCGGTTCTCAGCCTGTGGGTCGGGACCCCATTTGGGGTCAAACGACCATTTCACGGGGGTCGCCAAACAACACAGTCCGCCATTTTCCCCCCCCCTTTTCCTTAGCTGTGCTACTCCCTTTTATTCTATTGGCTTTTGAAAGCCAATAGAACAGACTGTCTTGAATAGAGTTTAATTCTCTTGGCTTTCAAAAGCCAATAGGAATTGTCCAGGCTGTCTCTGCCCTGCTGAGCTCGCCAAAAGTCCCATTCTGCAAACGGTGCTGCACCAGTTGAGTAGTCCTCGACTTACAACCGGTTGAGTAGTCCTCGACTTACGACCTGTTGGGGGTCGCGGCATTAAAAAGATTGAGAACCACTGTGTTAAGGTAACATCACCATACATTTAGACTTGGGTACTTTTGGATTTTGAGTGCTTTTTATCTGGGCTACCTCGCAAGATTGGCAGCAGCCTTGCAAGTCTAGGAGTGCATTTCTCCCCCTCCCCTTCGCACCTTTATAGCCCAAGACACTGGGGAGGGTCCCTTCTGAGACATTTGCCCGGCTCCCATTCCTTCTGCAGATCCAGCTGCCGCTTGTCTGATGTTGTCTTGTCTGCAGCTCTTCCCCCTGTCTCTCGAAATCGTCCTCCCATATCTTTTCACAGTGTCCTTGGCACAGATTAGAAACTTCCAGGCCATTATGGTGTTGCATGAACATTTCTTGAATGATGGTGTTGTAGAAGTGAGAGGCTTGAGTCAGCTCTTTCAAGGAAAGGGAAGTTTATTGCGCAGGTTCAGAGAGCTATCATAGCAAAAAGAGTCTGAACACCAGACTAGGCGTAGATGATCATTTTTATAACCCTTAATACGTCAGTATTGCCTGATCAAGACATATTCCATACATGGTTACATTCTATAGTTCCTTATTCTAACAGAGGAAAGTTACTAGACATGGTTATAAGCTATAGTTCCTCTTTTAACATAGGAATGCTTTTAGCAATATTTCAAGCAGTTTTCAATACACCATGTGATAAACAGTTTGCAATATATCATGTGCAGAGCTGAGAACAGGATGTCTGGCCATTCTAATTTTAAGGGTTGTCTAGTAAGCAGGAAAACCTCCCTTTCACCCACAATTTCTGTCGGACAATCAGTATTTTTCCAGCTTCCCACTTTAATGGCAAAGCCTCCAGGTGGCTGGCTGTCTCTAATTCTGGGCTCTTCTCTGTCTAGTCATCTAAACATGTTGTGTTCACATTTTTCCTAGGCCTGCGTAAGTGACAAGGATCCAGCATCCGGAGAGGTGGGAACATCCATCCCTCCATTGAAATGCCAAATGTTCAGCTGGGTGCTGGAGGCAGCCAGGGAATGGGAGATGCCTTCCACTTGAAAGAGTACGCCTCCATGGGATCCCTATTCTCTACTTGGTGCTTCAGGCTTGCTGGCATCTGCTCAGACAATGCCTCATTAGTGGATTTTGTAGGTTTTGTTATGAATGAATATTTCCTTCTTTCTCCTCCCTGCCCATGCCCTATCTTTACTCTATTGGGACTACGAAGAGAGCATTTGGGAAATACATATTTGACTCTTTTCTTCTGTACGAAAACGAACTGCATCACCTCTGGATATTTCGAGGCATAAACTCGGTTATTATCAGTGGACTAATTCTCACTCCCCTTCAATCCCCGTCTACCCCGAACAATCTCAATTTTGTTGTTTCTATTAATGGACAAGCTGTTAATTAAAATTATCTGTATCTGGGAATTCTTCTAAGTGTTGCAGAAAACAGGATTTGGAACAGCCCGGTCCTTAAATTCCCCACTTTGCTCTCTTAACTATTCTTCACTTGGGGACAATTAAAATTGGTTGGAAGCTTCAACCGGCAAGCAAAACAGGGCAATTAGAACCGTAGACAAAATGTCAGTTTTAGCTCCAGCCCATTGAGAAGGTCCCGACTTACTTGTCGTTTATTGCATTTTCATTTAAAAGAAATATGTGTTAGTTGAAATGTCTCAAAGGTGCTTTCTCGAAAGGCAACTGGACTTTCTTAGTTTTTCCTTGAAGACGCTTCACTTCTCATCTAAGAAGCTCCATCGGTTCTGCCAGGGATGGTGGTGGTGGGGGAATGGAAGGATTACCGTATTTTCCGGCGTATAAGGCGACCCGGCGTATAAGGCGACCCCCGACTTCGGCGCTGATTTCCATGCCTAGAAAGTCATCTTATCTGCCGGAAACTACCCGTAATTTCCAGCGTATAAGACGACTCGGCGTATAAGACGACCCCCGACTTCGGCACCGATTTCCACGCTTTAGAAAGTCGTCTTAACGCCGGAAAATATGGTATATTTCCTGGCAGTCATCTAGTCATTTGCACACTCTCTCAGAGCCATTGAGGCCACTTGGGGGTTGTGCCCTCAGGGTCACCCAAATCAGAGGGCAAGCGGGTGTGGAACCTTCTTGTAACTACTAACAGAACTGCGTTGTAAACAGGAGATAGGTGGAGTCTTATCCCTCCCTCTCTATTGAGAGAGGACTCTTCAGTTTTAACCTATAGTAATGGCCAAAATTGTGGAAACCTTTTGGGAAAAGTGTACAGTAGACATGCCACCTTTGGTTCAGTTTCCACCCATTTTTCTTCTAATTCCTTTATAACTGTAGCCTTGTTCACTTAATAATACTGTTTCACATCGCTTTCTGGGCAACCAGTCAACTCTTGGCACCATTACTTTTATTTTATTACATTTTACAAGCTCACTCAATGAAAGAACACAAAAAAACCCAACCAACTTGATAGCGATCACATAACACACTGACAAATGTCCTCCTCTCAGCTTCAATACAGGACATCAATAACTGAATCCTACTGTGATCTGACTGGCTCATGGCCAAAACAAGATGACACCTGATTGGCTCTCTAAACACTCATGCTCATTGGCTACAATCAGATGAAGGAAAGCTACCTGAGATCAACCTAAGCAAGTTGTGCTTCCTTTTTCTGGTTATTTGGCTATAACCTTTCATAGAATACAGTACAGATAATTGAACAAACTTTGTTGCATTACATTCTTGATTAAATTATCTTTCCATTGATATATAATTTTATGGTACTGCTCCCAAAAAAGGGGTGTTATTAGCCATCAAACCTCAAAAATACACTTTTCCCAAAAGGTTTCCACAATTTTGGCCACTACTGTAGATGGCCCCTTTTATCCCTCTTTGAAACCAATGGTCCACATCCTGGACAGAGAGGACCATCGGTTTGAAGAAGGTGGACTTCAAGTCCTAGAATTCCCCAGCTAGCCATCTCTTTTAAAGTTGCATGGCATAGCTGGCTGAGGAATTCTGGGAGTTGAAGTCCACCTATTTTAAAAGTTGCCCAGGTTGAGAAAAACTGATCTAGGGGAAGAATTAAAGTCACATACATAGACCACAACACTTCATACTGTCTTTTGCACGGGCTGTTTCAATGTTGAACTCACAACATCTCTACCACCTTTTAATTGGAGGTGTCAGAAGCTGGACCTGGGACCTTTTGCAATTGGTATCACAAAGCTGTGTGAGCCAACTGCAGATATTCTAGCACTGGGATGATAGAACTGCAGCCTTCCGCAGTGTGTATTGCCGTGAATCTTTAACGGTGAAGGTGGAGGACAAGAAGAGAGAATGCCGAAGTGGTATATGGTTTTTAAAGGCGGCATTAGTTAAGATCCCCATGAATTGAGATCGACTCTTTTATGTTGGCATGGACACAACTGTGTACATTTTCTTGGCAAACCTACTGAAATGCTTTATTAATATATTTGTTCAGTATGTTCTATTGCAGACATGTCAAACACAAGGCCCGCGAAGCCATCCTGAAAACAATGAGGGAACGGCCCCCTCTGCCTTGGCCCTGGCCCAAGCTGGCTGGGAGCCAATGTACAATTTTGTGGTGGCCATGTATGCTGAAATGCATTCAGTCTTAGCTCCATAAGCCCCTCCTCCCGCATGGCCTGAGAGGAACAGTGAGGCTCCTCCAGTGGACCATGCCTTGGCACTTGCCCTGGTCCCACCCCCTTCTGCCAGAGACCCTCAGATCTATCCCACTCCTGCCCAGGCCCCCACAGGCACCCTTGATGTGAATGATGTAGAGCTGGCCACACCTACCCAGCAGGCCACACCCACTCCATCCACGCCCACCCAGTAGGCTGCACCCACCCTGGCCACACCCACCCGGCCCCCTGAGGGCAACCGCAATGCTGATGCGGCCCTCAATGAAATTAAGTTTGACACCCCTGTTCTATTGACTTCCTACTTGAACCAACAGCCCTGAGTGGTTTCCCGCCCAAGTCTTAACCTGGGATGATTCTACCCGATTGAGTCCCAAGAAAAACAGCTAGATGCTGCTGTTCATTGACATGCAATCTTCATTTTGACTAGCAACATATATCACCATCTAGGGTTGTTGGACCTGTGGTCAGTTGTGCAACCCAGAGCGCTCCATGCTACAATTCCGACTGTCCAGTTTTTCCATGACCACAACCACATCACACCACTCTCCACAGCAGTGAACATTGTCAGACTCTATCTCCCTTTTCATCACCATATTTTCCTCCTTTTTTTTTTTTTTTTTTACTTCTACCAATCTAGGTATTTTCTCCCAATCCCATTGATATCTCCTTCTTCTGTGTGCATAGATTAAAATGTTGACTGTGTAAGTGACAGCAGTAGGAGCTTGGATAACACCCGTTCGTTGGACAATCAATAAGTTTGATGCATTCTTTAATCTTTGGTTTTGCATCGTAAGACTGAAGAAGACCACCTACATGTCAGACACTCATAAATCCCCCCAATTTGCTGCAGGCTTCCAACTCAGGACCATGCAGGTTTGACATTATGGGAGTCGCAGCCGATCAAGATGGGGAAGCTATAATAAAATCTATAAACTTGATTAAAATCTCAAGAGTCTCTCTACTGGATCCAGCCTTGAAAGCAATTTTAGATGGCTCACTCAGAAGACCTAACCATGTGGATTTGCACAAGCCTATAAAATTATTGTACGGTTTGACCTGTAAGGTGATGGTCGTTTTCTAACTTATATTATATCTTTGTAGGGTTTTGTGGCTCATGGCAAACCTCTAAAGCAGGGGTCTTCAACCTCGGCAACTTTAAGACTTGCGGACTTCAACTCCCAGAATTCCTCAGCCAGCTGAGGAATTCTGGGAGTTGAAGTCCGCAAGTCTTAAATTTGCCAAGGTTGACAACCACTGGTCTAAAGCCTTTAAGGCTAGGTAATGCCCAATAACGTTCTTTTATCTGACTTTCTTGTCCTCTTCTATAACCAAATTAAACAAATGCATTGACGTTACCTGTATACCAATGGCTGTTATGTTCCACGTTGTACTACAACTTTCAGTCGATGGGCAAAAAAAAACAATTGGCACATTGTCTTGTGAAGGCAGCCCTCTCAACTTACACCCATTCGTTTAAGGACTGGACAAAGTTACAGCGGCACTGAAAAAAGGGTCTTACGACCGTTTTTCATCCTTAGGACCATTGCAGCATCCCCGTGGGTCACGTGATCAGAATTCAGGCGCTTGGCAACTGGCGTGTGTTTGTGAGGGTGGCTGAAATGAGGGATCCTTGGTGCTCTCTGATCCGGGTGGTTTTCTTGCAGACGTTTCATTACCCAACTAGGTAACATCATCAGTGCTAGAAGGGAGTGGGGGATATGGAGGGAGGAGGAGGAGGAAGAGGAGGAGGAGGACTGTGGGGTCCTGGGTGCTCTTTGAGCTTGGTGGTTTTCTTGCAGACGTTTCATTACCCAACTAGGTAACATCATCAGTGTTAGAAGGGAGTGGGGGGTATGGGGAGGAGGAGGAGGAGGAGGACTGTGGGGTCCTGGGGGTCCTGGGTGCTCTCTGAGCTGGGTTGTTTTCTTGCAGACGTTTCATTACCCAACTAGGTAACATCATCAGTGCTGACACCATCCTTAGCACTGATGTCATTACCTAGTTTGCTAATGAAACATCTGCAAGAAAACAACCCAGCTCAGAGAACACCAAGGACCCCACAGTCCTCCTCCTCCTTTTCCTCCTCCCCTTCCCAAACCCTGCTCCCTTCTAGCACTGATGATGTTACTTAGTTGGATAATGAGAAGTCTACAAGAAAACAACCCAGCTCAGAGAGCATCAAAGACCCCCTCAAATCTTTCAGCTCAACCTATCTCACTCCCACGGATTCCTGAATGAAAAGCAGGATGTAAATCTAAGAAATAAAGAAATCAAATATAAATTGGAGGCAATCCCTGGAATAGCTTGCCTCCCGGAGTTGTGAGTACTCAATCATTGGAGGTTTTTTTTAAAAAAAAAATAGACTTGACAATCCAGGATAGTGTAAGAGGCGTGGACTACAATGCTGGCTGGGGAATTCTGGGAATTGAAGTCCTGGCTTTTTCAAGTGGCCAAGGTTGAGAACCATTGATATAGGGTTTCCTGCCTGAGCAGGGGGTTGGACTAGATGACCTCCAAGATCTCTTCCAACTTTTTTATTATCATCATCATCATCATCATCATCATCATCAAGTGTTGGATGGCGCAAAGAAATGTTCCCAATGGAGGGTATTCTCCATAGAACAGGATAGCAGGATCGCCTCTGCGTGTGTATTTACGAGCGCAACCTCAAAAACCCTCCCTTAGTCTCCATGCTGGTGGGAACACTTTGCTTCATATTTCAAGAAAATTCCTGGGCGATACGATGCTTGATTTGTCCAGCAGCCAAGAATTACAAACTGGACACCGTTTACATTGGGGACTAGGCAATTGCAAACTTCATCCAAAGTGCTAATGGGATGGATGCTATATAGATTCTTTGGCTTGTTTGGAACTAAATAGAAATATTTTGTTTTGGGGCGTGTATGTTTTGGATCCTGGCCAAGGGGAAAGAATCTTGACAAATTGCAAAGTACAATCTGGGTTTCATTGTGAGGGTTGGAGAAAGACGGGGAATTTGGCTTTTCTGGGTCTCTAAGCCACCTCTAAGTGCATGGAAAATTGGCAGTAGGGTTTCTCTCCACAATGATGCAGGAAACACAACTATTGTAGTGTAAATACAATGGTCAGTTTCTAGAGACTGATAAAGATTTGGGAGACTATTGGGCAATGAGTAACTAGGAAAATAAAACGGACGGGACCTGGGAGGTCTTCTAGTCCAACCCCCTGCTCAAGGCAGACCTTATGCAACCCCAGTCAAATGCTTGTCCAATCTGTTCTTGAAAACCTCCAGTGACGAAGTACCCACAGCTTCTGGAGGCAAGTCATTCCATTGATTAATTGTCAGGAAATTTCTTCTTAATTCTGGGTTGCTTCTCTCCTTGATTAGTTTCCATCCATTGTTTCTTGTCCTGCTCTCTGGTGCTTTGGTGAATAAGTCAATCTTCTCTGTGACAGCCCCTCAGGTACTGGAAGACAGCTATCCTGTCCCCCCACCCCAGTCTAATACAATCTAATACAATCTTTGGTTGTATAAACAGAGACACAGAATCAAAATCACATAAAGTATTAGTACCGCTTTATAAAGCCTTAGCAAGGCCACATCTGGGATACTGCATCCAGTTTTGGTCTCCACGTTACAAAAAAGATGTTGAGACTTGGGAAAAAGTGCAAAGAAGAGCAACTAAGATGATTAAAGGCCTGGAGAATGGTTGCAGGATTTAGGAATGGCCAGTCTAGAGAAAAGAAGGACTGGGGGGGGGGACATGTTAGCAGTATTGCAGTATTTGAGGGGCTGCCACAAAAAAGAGGGGGTCAACTTATTTTCCAAAGCACCTGAATGCAGGACAAGAAACAATGGATGGAAACTAATGAAGGAGAGAAGCAACCTGGAATTAAGGAGAAACTTCCTAACAGTGAGGACAATTAACCAGCTTGCCTTAAGACGCGTCATTCGAGGTTTTTAAGAAATGATTAGACAACTACTTGTCTGAAATGATATAGGGCAGTGATGGCGAACCTTTTAGAGACTGAGTGCCCCAAACTGCAACCCAAAACCCAGTTATGTATCATCGGGTGCCGGGTGGCCGTGGCTCATTGGATGGGCGTGGCCCACTGGATGGGCGTGGCTGTGGTGGTAACGGCAGACTGGGTGGGACTAAAAAGTTCAATCAATCAATTCCAACTTTGCAAGATCTTTTTTTTTCCCCGCGAGAAGTTGAAATTGACTAACTAAACCTTTTTTTTTCTTTGCACACGGCGGCGGAGGCCTAAAGCAAAAAGGTTTTATAAAACCCAGCTGAAGGCCTAGGACTGGGTTGACGGTGCACGTGCCCACAGAGAGGGCTCTGAGTGCTGCCTCTCGCACCCATGCCGCAGATATAGGGGCTCCTACTTGAGCGGGGGGCTGGACTAGAAGACCTCAAAGGTCCCTTTCAGCTCCATTCTAATTGAAGTAGTCCTTCTCTTCAGCAGGTTAGAGATACCTAGATCTCTCAACCGTTCTTCATACAATTCAGCCCCCAGGCCGTTTATTACCTTTGTTGTTCTTCTCTGCACACTTTCCAGGGTCTCAGCGTCTTTTATGTATCATGGGGATGAAAACCGGGTGCAGTAGTCTTTGTTATCCGTGAAAATTCTCTGTTAACCACGAAAAAAAGCTGCCACCTTTCAGGATTATAGGAAAAAATGTTAGAAAGACTATCAGAGAATTTCCACTCTTATATCTAGCTTGATCTTATAAATTAATCCTAGTTCAGGGCTTTTGAGTTTTTGTGACTCAACTGTATTGCCTTTATAAAACTTGCTAAAAAGAACTGTGTGAGAATCGTGCCTGGAAATTTTTCGCATTTGGTTTTAGCCGCTGCCAAAAAGCTTAACGGAAAAGTCAAAAGATATTTAAAATAGCTCTTTAACTGATCAAAAAAATGAGCAAAAGAAGAATTCCTGGCTCCATGCCTCAACAATGTAGGTTTCTCCTACTCCTATCTCTACCGAATAGGTAGATATTCTTTATTAATACAGCATTATCTGGCTTTTTTAGATGTCATTATCGAGCGGTGTAACTAGTGAGGTCCTCCAGCATTGATCTTAGGGCTTCTGCTTTTAAATATATTTATACATGATCTGGAATTAAGCGCAGCTAATGGACTGGCGAAGTTTGCTGATGGCACTAAATTATGCAGAGCGGTTAAAACAATAACGGGTTGCAAAGGGCTCCAAAGGATTTCTGCACATTGAAAGGGGTGGGTGTCAAAATTGCAGATGTCGTTCAAAGCAAGGTGTAAAGTGATGCACACTGGTGCCAAAAAAAAAAATAAAAAAAAATCCCAACTGTAGTTGCGTTAGGTAATGGGATCAGAGCTAGCAGGGGTTGATAAGAAGAGAAAATTTGGAGTACTGGTAAACAGTTCGATGAAAGTGTCAATACAGTGTGCATCCATTGTGAAAAAAGGCCAGTGGCCTATTAGGGATAATAAGAAACAGTGCACAAAAATGGAGATGTCGATAAGATTATGCCCTTATATAAATCAATGGTGCAACCATATTTGGAATATTATGTGCAGTTGTAGTCGCCACCCGTCAAAAGGGATATACAGATAGTCCTTGACTTACAACCATAATTAAGCCCACAGTTTCAGTCATACGTTTTATTGCTCATAAAGCAGATCACAACCCACAATTTCAGTCATAAGTTGCGATGCTCCTAAAGCAGTTCACCACACCAGCTATGACCAATTTTGTGAGGGTTGGTTTTTTTTTTTTTTTTGCAGCGGTCATAAAGCAAACATTGCAATCATTAAATGAAACCATTGTTGTTACGGGGCATTTTTTTTTACATAGATGGAAAATGGAAGTAAATGTCCATTTTTGGCCCCCAAAAAATTCATAGTGATTTTCTGACGGGAGGGTGCTTCTGGGTCAGTTGTCAAGTAGTTCTTAACCTGGGCGATATTGCCCCCCAGGGGGCGATTTCATTTTTCAGGGGGATGATGGAATGAAAAGGGGCGACACGGGGGCGAAGGAACGAAAAGCGGGCGATACGGGGGTGATGGAGCGAGAAATTTTGGGGACACTTTTGAGACTTTTTCGTACAGTGAATGGCTGTATATCTGTCATACAAAAACATCAGTTTGCTCGCTATTAGTGGATCGAATTGTTTTCAAATGTTCCTCCAGCTAGCTTCAGTACAGAACGCTGTACGTATGTGAATATGCATCCCTTATCTTCATGCGCGTTGCGCAGCAGCCTCTACCCATACAGTGGCACGCCATTGGCCAGAATATGGGAGATATGGGAAAAAGACTGGAAATAAATTATTTGCATCGATATGAGCCGAGGTGGCGCAGCAGTTAGAGTGCAGTACTGCAGGCCACTTTAGCTGACTGTGTTCAGCAGGTCAGCGGTTCAAATCTCACCGGCTCAAGGTTGACTCAGCCTTCCATCCTTCCAGGGTAGGTAAAATGAGGACCCAGATTGTTGGGGGCAATGTAAATATATATATACATTGCTTACTGGTGTACACTGCTTAGAGAGTGCTTGCACTTAAAGCGGTATATAAGTCTCATAAATAAATAAAAATAAATAAATGTCCTGATGACAATTTTAAAGAAAACAAAAAATAAATTGAAGAATTATTTCCTATGTTGTGATTGAGAGGTTATGTTGGGGGAGGGGGGCGATGACAACTTCCTCATTGGCTCAAGGGGGCGATTCGTTCAAAAAGGTTAAGAACCACTGGTCTAGACTCAGACACAATGACAGGGAGACCTTTACTTTTAATCAGCATTCAACACACTCTCCAAAATTCAGAGGGAAGGAAGCAAGTTTACATTCTAAAGACTGAGGAGGTGCTACTACAAATTTAGAGCAATTCTTTAGCGTAACAGCTTTTCTGGATGGCATTCAATGGGGGGGGGGGCTTTTTTTTCCATTGAGTATTATTAGCTAGGTGGATTCTGCCCTCCAGTGGAAAAGACTGGCTATACTTTTTTCCAAAGATTTTTGCACACCTTCTGTCCAACTCCAACCAGCACATCAAGAATTACCATTAGAGCAGCCTGTATGTATACAAAAGGAGCTCCTACTGCAGGTGTTTCATGGGGTAGGATAAAGAGTCAAGATGATGGCCATGATGGTGTGATCAGCACACACACACACACACACAGAATCAGGTAGAGTCAAGACCAGATGTTAAGTTCCAGTTAAGAAGATTTATTGCTCAAATCTGTACTCAAAAATCTAGTCAACTAAAGGTCAGCACTAAATTGGTGCTAGATAAGGGCCAGCAGAATTCAAGAGAGAATCAGGTAGAGTCAAGACCAGATGTTAAGTTCCAGTTAGGAAGATTTATTGCTCAAATCTACGGTATACCCAAGAATCTAGTCAACTAAAGGTCAGCACTAAACTGGTACTAGATAAGGGCCAGCAGAATTCAAGGGGGGACTGGACTGGACCATTTGTGGACATGTAACGATTCTAGGCTGAACCCTCTCTTGACTCTGTCTCCAAGCTAAGGAGATTTTTTCTGACAGTGGGAAAAAAATTAATCAACGGAATAGTTTGCCTCCTGTAGTTGTAGGTGTTCCATCACTGGAAGATTTCAAAAGCAGACTGGACAGCTATTTGACCAGGATGGTATAAGATCTCCTGCCTTGGGCAGCGGGTTGAACTAGAAGACCTCAGGGTCCTTTCCAGCCCTATGGTTCTTGTGAAGACACCATAATAAGATGCAAGTGAGGATGGTGAAAATCTGCATTATAATATGAGAAACCTGCCTGCTGAATGTCTGCAAATAATGTATTGGACTAATGAATAAATGAATTGGGCGCTGGACTAGAAGACCTCTAAAGTCCCTTCCAGCACTGTTTCTATGTTCTCTTCTTCTCCTACACACCGTTTTTATACAAGTCGCCCATAAGTCTATACCGACTGCTCTCTTGACCTTTTTTGACTATAGCAGGGGTCTTCAAAGTAGCCCTTTTATCACCTGTGGACTTCAACTCCCAGAATTTGATGAGTTCCCCATCTATCCCCTCATCCAAATCGTTGATGAAGATGTTGAAGAGCACTGGGCCCAGAACAGATCCCTGGGGCACCCCACTACACACTTCCCTCCATGTAGATGAGGTTCCATTGAGGACCACACGCTGAGTACGGCCGGTCAGCCACCTACGGATCCATCTGGTGGTAATGCTGTCTAACCCGCATTTTTCTATCTTATGAAGTAGTAGATTGTGATCTACTTTGTCAAATGCCTTACTGAAGTCCAAGTAAATTATATCCACAGCATTCCTTTGGTCCACTAATTTTGTCATTTGGTCAAAGAATGCAATAAGATTTGTCTGGCATCATCTGTTTTTGACAAACCCATGTTGGCTTTTAGTAATGACTTTGTTTGCCTCTAGGTGTTCGCTGATTCGTTGTTTGATTATCTTTTCCAGAATCTTCCCAGGTATTGAGGTCAGGCTGATATGTCTGTAATTTCCTGGGTCCTTTTCCCCCCCCCCTTTTTTTGAAGATGGGAACTACACTAGCTCTTTCCAGTCCTCTGGCAGTTCCCCAGTGCTCCAGGATCTTTGAAAAATATAGCTCAGTGGCTCTGAGATCACATCTACCAGTTCCTTGAGAACCTTGTGGTGTAATCCATCTGGTCCTGGTGATTTGAACTCATCTAGGCTGAACAAGTGCTCACTTGCCATTTTCTTGCCTATCTTGTTTCTATTCTGTTTTGAATTGAAGTTGAAGCCCACAAGTCATAAAAGGGCCAAGTTTGAAGACCCCTGGACTACAGCCTACAGATATGCTTATCCTAACCATTGTAAATGTAGCTGAGAACTATTGCATTTTTTTCATATCTACTGCAAGTAGATACTCAGAGCCCCATTTACAGAATATGTGTGATGTTGGCTAAAGTAAACTTCTCTCAAGCTCATACCTTAACAGACAACCCAGCTATCTTATCTGGGTAGAAGGGATAATTGCAATAAATAAATCCAATGAGAACATTGCAGTGAGGAAGCTTGAAACTATCTTCTCTACTAGCCGCCATAAAGAGGACACCAAAGACACCTCTTCTACTGACCCTCCATTTTTAGTGGTGGATTCAACGCTGTACAACTTAAGTGGTTGTGAAAATAAAGTCTCTTAAGACCTCCTCAAGGTTGTCTGACCAGCCTTCTAGGACAGGGCTTTTCAACCAGTGGTATGGGTACCACCTGTGGTACATTGGCACCTGGCAGATGGTACGCGAGCATCCTAGAAAAGTAGCGGGGGAGGGGAATGAGCTGAACTGGTGGCAGCACCGCACAAGCCTAAGCGAGAGATGGCTGGAGCTGCAGGGCTGTCAGGGCTCAGCGGAAGCGCCAGAATCAGCGCTTCTTCGGGGCTATCAGGGCTCAGTGGAAGTGCCACGATCAGCGCCAGGCTCCAGCTGGAGCTCGGCGCTGATCCTGGTGCTTCCGCTGAGCCCAGAAGAAGCGCTGATCAGCTGGAATGTTGCAGCATCTCCAGGGTCTGGTGATTTACATTCAGATGCTTGGCAACTGATTCATATTTATGACGGTCCCAGTGTCCCAGGGTCATGTGAAGTGACCAAAACCTGCTGCAACCACCCAGCAGTTGGGGGGGAGGATAAAAACCAAACACCCCCCCCACCCCACCTCCGCTGCCAATCTTCAACAGAAATGCTCACAACAATGAAAACCTCGGACAGGAGGAAGAGTGCCGCCGGGTGGGCAGGCAGGTGTCTTGCTCGGCTGTGGCTTGGGGGGCACTTTTTTCAGTGCCATTGTAACTTCGAACAGTCACTAAGTGAACTGTTGTAAGTTGAGGACTACCTGTACTTTCACTTTTTTCCTTTTTTGGGGGGGGGGTCATCAAGTTTTTGACACCTTGCTAGGTGACTGGTGGTACCTGGATGTTGCCATATCCTAAAAGTGGGTACAATGGGTGAAAAGGTTGAAAAGCCCTGCTCTAGGAGACTGCTATGTCTACGGAATGCACTCAGATTGTTCACCCAGTAATCCATTCTCCAGTTTCATGTAAATACATTAAATAAGCTCACCAGAGGTTGGATTTGTATGGGAGGCTAAGCAACCAAAGAGCAAATAAAATCTAGCCAAATTTAAAACAACCCAGAACGTTTGTCTACCACCCAAAGCCATGCTTAATAATTAGTCAGTTTGATCTAGCCTGGTACTAGAAACCAGGAGACTGTGGGTTCTAGTCTTGCCTTAGGGCAGGGGTAGGCAACCCAAAACACTGAAAGAGCCACTTGAACCCGTTTCCCACTGAAAACAAAACACTGGGAGCCGCAAAACCCTTTTGATATCTAAAATGAAGGTAACACTGCATATATCCTTTTTTACCTTTATTTTGTGTGTGTGTGTGTGTGTATATATACATATATACGCATGCACACACGTACATACACATACACACACACACATACACACACACACATACACACACACACATACATATATACACACACCTATAATAAAGGTAAAAAAGGATATATGCAGCGTTATCTTCATTTTAGATGTCAAAAGAGTCTCTGTCTCTTTCCCTCCCTCCCTCTTTCTCTTTTTCTTTCTTTTTCTCTCTCTTTCTCTCTTTCCTTCTCTCTTTCCTCTCCCTCTCCCTTTCTCTCCTCTCCCCCTTTCTTTCTCTCTTTCTCTCTCTCTCTCTCCCTCTCTGTCTCTTTCTCTCCCCCCCTCTCTCCCTTTCTCCGATCTTCTGCTCACCTGGCAAGCTGACTTCAAGCTGTTCTCCAACAAGCTCAGGGGTAGGCAACCTCGGCTTTTATGACTCATGGACTTCAACTCCCAGAATTCCTGAGTCAGCGTAGCTGGGCTAGCTAGCTCTGTCCTGCCCTTCCTGCTTCCTGCAGAGACGCAGCAAAGGGAGGAGCAAGTGCCTCTCTCTGTCTCTGTCTCTCTCTGCAAATTGCAGAGGAGGCTGGGAGCCATAGGGGGAGGCTCAAAGAGCCGCATGCGGCTCCGGAGCCGCAGGTTGCTGACCTGTGCCTTAGGGCATGAAAGCTGGTTGGCTCTGTCTGTATTCATGTCAGAAGCACTGACAAAGCTAACCGAAGGGTGCTTCTAGGTTGAATGGATTTGCCGGGGATAACACGGTTGACCATGCCAAATTGCCAAAAGTGATGCAATCTTCAGGGAAGCTCCTTTGATGACCCCCAGCTGGTTGGGTGAATTTGGGCCAATCCCTCTCTCTCAACCCAACTTACGTCAGAGAGTTATTGTGGGCAAAATAGGAAGAGGGAAGAACGAGACTCGTTCACTGCCTAGAGTCATTTTTTTTAAAATAGAATAAAGGTGGGAAATAAATAACAGGGAACAGGTAGTTTATAAATTTAATGCCGTACTAAATCCATACCTTCTTACAGAAAGGGTTAAGAAATGATTCCAGAAAGTTATTTTATTCTCTTAAAATAAAAAAAAACATGGCAAGTCCAAAACGCACACATTGTACACTATCCTTTTCACTCAAAATGATCTGCTTTAAAATCTTATACAAGTTAAGAATTGGGACGAGCGTTTGCAAATATGCTTTAAATAATTCTCCCCCCCCCTCTCCTCCCCATAGGAAGCTGCCAGTCTCTCAACAAGAGAAACCTCAAAATGGTTTTATCTTTCGTCTTTTGAAATCACTGGAGTAGGAGGAGATCTCCAAGAAGCTACATCCAGACGTTCGGCAAAATTGTTGGGTTCGGTGTAGGATGCAGAGGAAAGAAGCGAGTCTTTATTTTTGGGAAACGGGCAGCCTATCATCAAAGTCAAATAAAGAAATAATGAGATAAAGAAAGAAAGAAATGAAGCACCCCCCAGTACATTGATTCAAGTCCTCATTTGGCTCCTTGTTCCCTCCATAGGCAGAGTAAAAGGAGCTGGTCCAGAGGGAAGAGGTCTTCGTTGAATGTTCTGAAAAAGGCCAGAAATTTCCTTGTGACAGATTTGCCTGCCGCCTCTGGGCCTCGCCTTAATACAGGCCATCCTCGACTTACAACGGTTCATTTACAACAACAGTTCAAAAAAGATGTTGAGACTCTAGAAAGAGTACAGAGAAGAGCAACAAAGATGATCAGGGGACTGGAGGCTAAAACATGTAAGGGACGGTTGCTGGAATTGGGTATGTCTAGTTTAATGAAGAGAAGGACAAGGGGGGACATGATAGCAGTGTTCCAATATCTCAGGGGCTGCCCCAAAGAAGAGGGAGCCAAGCTATTTTCCAAAGCACCTGAAGGCAGGACAAGAAGCAATGGGTGAAAACTAATCAAGAAGAGAAGCAACCTAGAACTAAGGAGAAACTTCCTGACAGTGAGAACAATTAATCAGTGGAACAGCCTGCCTCCAGAAGCAGTAAATGCTCCAACACTGGAAGTTTTTAAGAAGAGACTGGACAGCCATTTTGTCTGAAATGGTGTAGGGTTCTGCCTGGAGCAGGGGGTTGGACTAGATGGACCTACAAGTCCCTTCCAACCCTTTACTATTATTATTATTTATTATTATTATTATTATTATTATATTATTATTATATTATTATGATTATTATTACAATCATTGCACACAGTCAGCCAGTTCAGACTGGATTGGCCATTTTGCCTACCTATCGAGTCTTACCCAGGGACCTGGGATCCTAGGCAGATATTATTAGTATTATTATTATATATCATCATTCGCAAGTCAAGCCCAGAATGTTCAGCCTGGAATTTGGCATTTTGCTACCTATCGAGCCTTACCAGGTACCTGGGTAGGGCAGAGATGTGGATGTTTGATGTTATTACAGGTATCGTCACAGGATGGAAGCAGGTCCTAGTAAGGCCGCCTTTTGCAACTGACTAATAGCAAATTTGTCAATGCCAATGGTGTTCAAGTGGTGCTCCAGTTGTTTTGGGATTGCACCCAAGGTGCCTATTACTATTGGTACTACCCTTGCTTGCTTTTGCCACAGTCTTTCTATTTCTATTTGTAGGTTTTTGTATTTTGTTATCTTTTCCAGTTCTTTCTTGTCTATTCTGCTGTCTCCAGGCACTGCCACGTCCACTATCCAGACTTTTTTTGTCTTTCTTATCGACAATTGTTAAGTCCGGGGTGTTATGTTGCAGGTGCTTGTCTGTGTGAATTCTGAAGTCCCAGAGCAGTTTAATTTTATCATTTCCTATGACTTTCTCTATTTTATGATCCCACCAGTTTTTGCTTACAGGCAAATGATATTTTTTCCAATGCACCATTGTTGCTACTTGTTTCATGCCGCTGTTGTTAATCAAGTTCTGTGCAATCTTCTTGAACAGCTATTAAACCAAGTGGTCCACTCTGTTTCTTCAGCTTCTTTGCATAGGGGGCACTTACTGTCTGTTGCTGTCTTCTC
This sequence comes from Crotalus tigris, assembly GCF_016545835.1. Classification (NCBI taxonomy): domain Eukaryota; kingdom Metazoa; phylum Chordata; class Lepidosauria; order Squamata; family Viperidae; genus Crotalus; species Crotalus tigris. The sequence goes on along the minus strand of NW_024096641.1, from coordinate 333,774 downwards.
AATTTTGCATTTGTCCTTAAGGCTTGGTCTTGTGCAACCAGAATTAGTCCCTCGGTCTCTTTCTTCAATTTTCCTGCTCTTAGCCATTGCCAGGTCTTGTTATTATCTGCTTTCCCAGCTATTTTTTTAATGTATTGGCCATGTAGTGCTTTGTTTTCCCATGCCTCTATTCTGTTCTTCATTTGTCTTTCTTGTAGGCCAGTTTGGTCTCTCCAGTAGTTAGTAAGCCTTCATGAGTATACTAATTTCAGTGCATCTTCATCATGGTCTTCCCAGTATTCTTCCAAAGCCATTTTTTTATTCTTCAACCATCTGATGTACTTGTAGCATTCCACGCCCCACCTATTTGCCTGGTAGATAAAGTCTGTCAATGTCACTGCGTGGATGAAGGGCATGATTCATTGTCATTATTTTTCTGGTCTTCCTATCCATTGCTTTTAGTTCTGCTTGAGTCCAGTCCACTATTTCAGCTGTGTACCTAATGACTGGACTTGCCCAGGTGTTGATTGCCTTTATGGTATTTCCTCCATTGAGTTTGGACTTTAAGATCTTCTTCACTCTCTTGATGTATTCACCTCTAATCTTTTTCTTAACTTCAGTGTGCTTGATGTTGTCAGCTTGAGGATACCCAAGTATTTGTAGTACTCTTCCTCATCCAGACTCTTAATGTTATTTTCGTGGGGCATCTTGATTCCTTCAGTTTTCACTATTTTTTCTTGTTTGATCGTAAGTGTGGCACATTTGTCCAAGCCAAACTCCACTACAATATCTTGGCTATATATACGGACAGTGTTGAGCAGCGATTCTATTTCAGATGATGTTTTTCCATACAGCTTCAGATCATCCATATAAAGGAGGTGGGATAGTCTAGCAGATGTTTTTGCTGTTTGATAACCATGTCCTGAGTTATTTAGTATTGTTGACAGAGGAAACAGTGCAATAACAAATAGTAATGGTGATAATGAATCTCCTTGAAATATTCCTCTCTTGATATTAACCTCTCCCAGCTTTTCACCATTGATCTGCAACTGTGTCTTCCATTGTGCCATCGATTTTTGCACAAATTTTCTGATGTTTCTACTTACTCCTGTTATTTCTAGGCACTTGATTATCCAGTCATGTGGCAGAGAGTCAAATGCCTTTTTGTAGTCAATCCATGCCACATTCAGGTTGGTCTTCCTTCTCTTGCAGTTTTCCAAGATCATTTTGTCTATTAGGAGTTGATCTTTTGTTCCTCTGCTATTGGGGCGGTTTCCTTTCTGCTCAGGTGGAAAGAGATTGTTTTCAACTAGATGCTGTTGTACTGCATCAGCTACACCACCAGTTAGTAATTTGAATGTTGTTGGTAAGCAGGTAATTGGCCTGTAGTTACCTGGTGTTGCCCCTTTTGCTGGATTTTTCATTATTAGGTAGGTTTTCCCAGTTGTTAGCCACTTTTCAATTTCTCCTCCTTGTAGTATATTGTTTATTATTATTATTATTATTATTATTATTATTATTATTATTATTATTCAGTATCCAATCCCCTTGATATAAAAGACAGCTTCATATGTTGTCTAACAATTTGTGACACTACAGTATTAAGGAACAATTGTTTAATTCTTCTACTGAAAACTGTGGGATTTAAAATTGAAAGGATCACACCCACCATATTATAAAATGGATGAATGATTTTTTTTTCTCTTTCTGTTTTCTCTCTTCAGGACAAGAAAGTCTTCTTTTATGATATCATTTCCTACCCAGCAAAGGCTGCCCTTACCAGCATAATGTGTGCTTCTTATGCAGCACTAATTTTTCTGGTGGGTTAATAAATAAGTGTTACTCTAGCTTTTTTCATACAAAATACCATCTTATTCTCAGCAAGTAAACTCATAATCAATAATTATAGAATCTTAGCAATAGACCTCATATCTCTTTACTAATGAGAAAAAAATGAGTTCATCACATTAAGCCACAAAATGGTTTGGTTCTAACTTAGATGTGTTTAGTAAATTGTGAATAATAAGCCTTACTTTATTATTGCTTTATAACTAATGTGTTTTGGCAAATACAACCAACTATAGACTATCCCATATGCCATGATTGTTACAAACCATGGTTACAAATGACTTAGCTTGATGAAGGAACTGTCAGTGCAAAGAATCAGGGCCATACGTTAAGTTGCAGTTCAGAAGATTTATTTCTCAAACCTATACATGAGAATCTAGTCAACTAGACTTCAAAACTAAATTGGCATCAGATAAGGATCAATGGATTCAAGAGGGATTGGATTTAACTCTGTCCCCAGCCCTATCTGCTCTTCTACAAGAAGCCAGCCAATATACTTATAGTGTTTATGTCTTACCATAACAATGAGTAAGAATGAATAAAATAGTTATAGCAATTATGTCTTAAGAAATGTTAAGATACAGTCTAATCTTCTTTCAAGGTTCTGGTTGAAGTCATAAATATAAATTTCATTTTTTTAATTTTTCATATTTTTAAATTTATTCTCTGCTCCATGTGGGTTATAAAGGCAGCTTATAAAATATAAAATGTGGCAGCAAAATTTTAATTAAAATTAAAATAAAATCAATTATAATCAACAGTTAAAACTTAGGTGAAAAGAATTCATTGATTTAACACTAGAACTGACCAAGAATGGAACTATTTGCAGATCATTATACTTTATATTAAAGTCATTAAAATGCACAAAACATTAATTTGCTTTATATATCAGCTTTCTATCAACAATTATACTGAAGGTAGGTAACATCAGAACAAAATACAATGAATATCTTCATATAAGAGCACAACAGCCTAAACTAAGTTGTCTCATCTGATCCAGAATCTCAGCTAGCTCTGGATTTTACTGATCCCCTAGTATATAAATTTACTTGTTGGTTCTACAAAGAAGTGGGAGGCTGTAACAACCACAAAAATAGAGCTGTTCCATTTCTCCAACTTTTTCATTCCTCCTCCATGTAGGCTTGAAGAAGGAAAAAGAGAATGGGGAAGATAAAGCCACCATTATCCCTCTCAATAATGCCTCCAAATTTGATCAGGCCACTGCATTTTTTTAAATGCATTTTTTTCAGTTGTGAATCAAAAAAGAAGGAAGTGACAGCCAAACAGTCATCACAGATGATGGTAATCTAGTATAGGTCAGAAAAGTCAAGATGGCAGCCACAACTACACAATCAAAGACTATCCCTTTTTCATGATGTGCAACATACATCTTGAGGTTTTGACTCCCCATCCCCAGTTATTCAAGGGGGAACAGTTTCAGTTCAGTTTTTAGTTTATACCACCTGGTGTCAATCTTCCCTATTCATTTCTGTCATAGCTTTACTGTTCCAATGATTTATTATTTTGCTGTAATTAAGGCCCAGAGTCACCTTATGGGGGAGATGAACAGTATATAAATTTAATAAATAAAATTAAGGCAGTCCAGCCAGTACTAAAACTACAGGGCAATACACTCTTCTTAAATTAGAAAAAATGTACTATGCCAAACTCTCTAAAGTTAATTAAACAAAAGTATCTCTTTTTATGTAAACAGGCAGTCTCCATTAACAAATTGCTGGCAAAAATAAAAGGCATCAGTCAAACAGAAGACACTTCTAGGGAAAGCAGCAGTGAAGATGTGGATGAAAATGGATTTTCCAGAGCTATTGAAGCAACTCCCCCCCTTCAACAAGAGTCTTCAATGTTTCCTGTTAAAGCATCACAAAATAGTGGAAGCATCCATACTCTACTTGCAGCAATGGATCAAGAAAGTGAACAATAATGGTTCTTTTTATATAGTATAGGCCCAGCTTGGACTTTTCAGCCTATATCCACATTGTTTTATTAAATACACAAATATATAAACATGGTTCTCAATTTCCATTTGAGAATTACCAAGTTTTTATATGCTTTGAGGCTGTGCAAAGCATACAGAAGATACATTTTGCAAAGGCAGAAGTCCAAATGAAGTATTTTTTTCCAGGCTGATAATAAAGAGAATGCAACTTTTGTAAGTCCTGGCATGACTGCTTTAGAAGCTGCTTGATGGAGGAAAAAAAACTGAATTATGAATAAATGACTTGTCACGTCTCACGTAAAAGTTTCAGAAAGTTTTCATCTCAAAACAGGAAAAAATATTATTAAATAAAAAGGTACATTAAATGTTGAAAAAATAATCACATTACCTGGGCAAGGAAAATTTATTTTAAAATATTTGATAACATCCATGGATTGATCAGAAAACAAAAACCAAGTTAAAGTTAAAAACTGAAGAATGAGCAATTATAACAAGTTGATCATTAGAAAACCATTTGGGAAATGCTGATGTTTCTTTTAGTTGACTTTTGTCCGGAAAGCTTGTAATTTCATAGGTTTCATTTTCTTTGCCTCTTAACTCATCTTCTATGCATATACATTTTTCTCACAGGATCATTTAAAAACAACTATACTTTAAAAAAGAATTCCATAACTTACAATTCCAAAGAGCAGGCAATTGGTTGTTTGGATTCTCTCCCTTCAGAAACCTTACTTGCCAGACAACAACATACTGTGTGGAAGGCATGTTGCTCTGAAAAAGCCCCTCCTACACAGCAGTGTGTGCCAAGTGGTTCCAAAGCTACTGTGTAAAGAGGTCTTTGTTACTCACAACCTTTCTAATGGACAAATTCCGACCATTAGAAGAAAAGGGCTCTGTTTGCAGCAAGAGGAAAAAGAAAAGTCTTGTTTGCAAAAATCCCAGTCCTGATTAAGCGTTACAGATACCGTGTGACAGCTCCTTTAACCAGGCCCATGAACTCCATTTCCTACAGAGTCTGTTCCCAAATCCACCAGATGTTTACAGTGCTGATGCCACAGTTGACTCCTCTACCTATCCTGGCCTGGATTTTAACACATGTAAATGAGTGGTTGGTTAAAGAGAAAATAGGGAATGGTACATACACTAATCAGAAAATCCTTACAAAAAGGCTCCACTGTGCTTCCCGTGAACTGTTTAGCATTCCTAATGGCAAATTTGTACTGTAAATAGTTTGTTACATCTTAATTGTGTATACAAAGCTCAAAGTAAAGCATCTGTTTACTTTGGTGTAAGTATGAAATAACTAGTTAATTTTGGTAGTCATTAAAAGACCTTCTGAGGCATAGTAGCAAATTACAACCCACCAAAATATAAATTAGCACTAAACTGTCTGTTTAAAATGGTATTTACAATTAAAAACACACAGCAACAAAACATGTACACAGGTGTCTTGGGAAAAAAAAGGTAGGATTAAAGAGAGTCTATTTGAACAAGCGTAAGGACAAGTCTGTGTTAGAATATATTCTTTCCTGGATACTGAAATATTTCTTCCCATATCTTCCAGCCAGCCAGCTGAGATTCAAAAAAAGAAAAGTCTCCAAAATCATCTGCTTCAAATGACAGGGAAATGTGTTTGTGCAGGAATTCAGCTACTGATCTGATAGGTTTACCATATTAGAGATACAAGGTATTACTATAGCCTATAGGTCTACTGTGTGTGTGTGTGTGTGTGTGTCCTAATCTCTGGAAGTTTGCTTTCCTAGAAGGGCCTGTAAAGAATTCCTGATTAATGCAAATAACCTGCTTGACTCACATTAAGCAGACTTTTGTGGTCTACCTGCTTTACTAAGAGGCACTATACTGCAAAATAATTGGTGTATTACAAGCCATTACAGCAAGAGTCAATATGTATCAAGCTTACCATTGTGGGATGAAATAAATCAAGTACAAGATAAAGGATGAGAGTTTCACAGCAAAAATTATTTCTTTAATTAAAGATCCCTAATACATAGCATGGAAAAAATAGTATCCCCATTTATTTACACTGATAATGCTTTTAAATGCATTTTTCATACAAGGCAATCCCTGGGTTACACAAGGATTCCATTGCAAGGATAATCTGTTTTGGGGAAAACAGACATTGTAATTTTTAAGCTCTAGGTGAGCCAACATTGTCACCCTGATGCCCTCTTAAGTATGTGAGGAGTATTTCTGTAACCCTGAAGAGAAGCAGAAGGCAGTGCATCCAGTCTGTCCAGAGTGAAGAGTCAGCAAAACTTCAGACTGTGATAGAAGAGAGGCAGGAGGGTGGATCATATCCATTTGAAAATCATATCCATGTCTTGCAAGACAGGGAACCACAGAATCATTTGAAGATCTCAGGTACATTACCTAGAATGCTTCTGTTTTCAAAGGCACTTCAACAAGAGAGTTAGAGAGTAACATTTTCAACCTTTTTAACCAGGTTGAAGAATCAATGGCAGACATCAAATTCATTGGGAAACATGCTTACATTAGCAATTTTTAAAAATGATAGGACCAGGCTCTAGCATCCACAGAGACTAAGCCTATATCTAAACATAAAGCAGCATTTGTAATACATCCTGGGACTAGAAGAGTAGCTCTAATATGCTTAAATTGAATGGTTTCAAGGATGTCACAGACTTGGCTATTGTATACAAGTTGGGAGGCAACCTTGAATATAAAACCCTTTCAGGGATATAATGAGCTTTCTCCAAATGAAAAAAACACCTCAGAATAATTAGAAGCTTCACTGAACAATACTTACCAATTATCCAAAAGTTCTCCTCAGGATACTAAAGTTTGAAAAAAAAAAGGTACTTGTAAGGGTATACCTACTTGATAGCATTCTCCTTAATTTTCTTATTATGAATATTATGATAATGTCACACAAATACTGTGATTTAAATTTTCTGATCTGATTTTACTAGTTTTTCCTCTGAGCAGAAAGTGACCAAAGTCCTCAGTTCTCTTCTCATTACTGAGAGATGACCTGATCATGACCTCCTCTGCACATAAAAAAGCTGGACCAAATAATAAAGGGAAGTGATGAATGGGGGGAGGCCCTAGTTTATTAATATGTAAGTCAAAAAGTAAAGAAGCTAAAATACACCTCTGTCTCACCTTCTCTGATCAGGGATAGTCCCCAGTTCATTGTCAGCCATTCAGTTGTATCTGACCCTCCGCCACTCTATGGATCAGCACTCTCTGTGCCCCTCTGTCTCACACCATCTCCTTCAGATCTGCCATGGTCATTCCGTCCCCAGGAGAAGCATCTAACTCTCAAAGTAGTGTTGGAGTGGAGGAATTAAATGAAAAGAAGCTACGCTTCATCTATTAAGATTCCCTTAGTTTTTCTCATATCCTCTCCCTGGGAATTAACCCAAAGGCTTTGGGCTGGAAAGAATATTTCTCAGTAAAACAGTGGATGACCAGATGGTGGTTAAGAATTGATTAGTCTACATTAAAATGTGTCTTCTCCTCAACTAAGACGTTTTCACTTGCAGCCTGGTTCAATAGTTGTAAGTACATTTATTATTTAGTTTGCTGACTGATGGTCAAAAATGGCAGCCTAATCTAGTTTCTTATGTCATAGGATTGGATAACAATGACAGCTCCACTTAGGAGGAAAACACACTGAGCTGTTAATAGGAGTGAATAGGAGCATTGACCCTAACTCACCAGTCCTTGTTCTCCCTTAATAAATCTGGGGGGAGATAGCAATTTCTTCCAAGCCTGTTCTGGGTTTTAATTGTGAAATGAGGTTCTTGATCTGGACATGGGAGGCTGAAAAGTTAAGTCCCAGCTGAATTATTTTGTTTTGAAAATATTCTGGAAATAATTCTCCCAAGATCCTGCAGATACTGGACAAAACCTCTATCACTGAGGGATTGTTACTAAGTGAATGTATCACCAAGGAACAAAATGCCTTTTAGATAACAAGACCAGAATTTATACAGGTAGTCCTCGACTTACCACAGTTCATTTAGTGACTGTTCAAAGTTACAACAGCACTGAAAAAAGTAATTTATGATTGTCTTTCATACTTATGACTGCTACAGTATCCTATGGTCATATGATCAAAATTCAGATGCTTGGCAACTGACTCATATTTATGATGGTTATAGTGTCCTGGGGTCATGAGATCATTTTTTGCGACCTTCTGACAAGCAAAATCAACGGGGAAGCCAGATTCACTTAACAACTGTGTTATTAACCTCATAAGTGCAGTGATTCACTTAACAACTGTGGCAAGAAAGTTCCTAAAATGGGGCAAAACTCATTTAACAAATGTTTCACTTAGCAACAGAAATTTTGAGCTCAGTTGTAGTTGTAAGTCGAGGACCACATATATTCAACAGTTTTTTAACTCAAGTTCCTATGAAGCAAAATGTTATTTTAAAAAGATTATTTTTCTGCATTTTTTCCTGTTTTGTATTTTTCAGCATAGTAGTCAGACTCTTTATACTCCATTAAATCTGAAAGAGTCACATAAACATTTCCATTGTCCACAGTGACTCTGTGAGTCCTTTGTTTTGGTCCTTTTGATTTCCACTTGGGTACGGCAGATGGCTCTTTGGGATTTATTGCTTGATACAATCCTTCACCTGTATTCAGAGTTATTTTATACTTATGCCAAGGACAAATAATACACGGTTGTCCATTGATGTCCTATAGACACAAGGGGAGAACAAAAATATTTTTCATTATCTTATAAACATTAGAAATATATATATTGTCTATCTACAAATTGTCTCTGATCATTTAGTTAATTGTATTTGCAATGTTCCCGCACTTTGATACTTTCATTTATATCAGTGGCTCCCAACCTTTTCTATACCCCGCACCCCTAGAACTCTTCTGATATATTCTCGCACCCCTTACAAAAGTAAGAAATAACGAATTATGCATATACACTATAATTTTGAAACTTCTAAACCCAGGTTTTCGTACCCCCTGGAATATTGTCTCACACCCCAGGGGGTGCGAGCACCCCTGGTTGGAAACCCCTGATTTATATGAAAATATTGATTATCACCTTAGCTACCATATTAAGTGGTATTGTGTTTACCTACCTCTATTTCACCAAGATGTAAGGGACCTCCTGCATCTATTAAAAGATAAAAATATATTAGATCAGAGCTATTAGTTAGGGTGGTTGTATCTCACTTCTAGTTTCAGAGGTATTATAGCTCTGAATACAAATGGCTGGGGAACATAAATAGGTATGTGATACACCATGCATTCCCTACTTGAGCTTCCCAATTGCATCTAGCTGTCCAAGATGTATACAGGACTAAAGAACATATGCATTAACCCAACAAGGGACTTGCTTTGTTCTCACTGTAGCTCTATAAGCCTCAATGCACATCATTTTAAAGTTCTTACGGTAACAGCGGCAATCCAGAGCATAAAAGTGTCCACTATGGTAGAAAATAACAACTTCTCTCTCATAGACAGTGGCTGTTGTTCTCTTGAGCTTTTTAATATCATCTTCTCTACCAACATAAATTGGACTAGACATTTCTTTCCTTTTAGATGGTTTGGCCACACCACTTTCATTAATATCCTGCAACAAAAGAATTACATTAAAAATTAACTTGATAATAAAAACAATTGACATAAGGGGAAAATCCAACAATGCACCGTAAGAAATCTGCTCTCTTCTTCCTCATACGGTCTTCCAGTTCTAGATGAAAATCTTTTTGGGAGGGTCTCTCAACATACTGCAGTTTTTGAGAAAACTTTTTGGACTACAGGGAAGTAGTGGAGAACTTTCCTATCTACTGAGCTGTTCCCTTGCAAAATATATTGGATTGGATGCCGTCATCAGTGAATTCACTTTAAAGCAGATTTGTAAACATGAGACCCACCAGTCCTTTTAGGTGGAATCACAAGGGTGACCCATGTTTCCTGCTCATGTGAAATCTACAAAAAAACGAAGGAATCAAGTCTTTGGCAGTCAGCTCCATTGGTCCGCTGCATTTAGCTAAAAAGCAGAGATGGTCACAAATTCTGCAGGTAAGATTTATACATTCATCAATCTATTGTGAAAGAGAAGAGAAAGAAAATAAGCATTATTCATCCAAGAGTGGTTGTGGTTAATGAAATAAAATTGTTTTAAGGTATCTCATTCTGATCCATATGGTGAGTCCCTGAATGTAATTAACTTATTGAACTAATTCAGTGCCAACATGCAGTCATCTAAAGAATTCTTGAAGGAGGAAATATACTGCTCAAAAAAATAAAGGGAACACAAATGTATAGGATCCTATACGTTTGTGTTCCCTTTATTTTTTTGAGCAGTATATATTAAATGTGCCCTTTGCACCAGATGAGCAAAGTTAGCAGAAAATTCACCCAGAATCAATCCCCACTACCCCAAGATCTTCAACCTAGACTTACCAGCACATATACCCAGTTTCTATGAAATAGTGCTGCTAGAATGCCTATCAAAAGGCAGAGTGAAACCAAAGTGCTCAGTTGCAAGGAAAAATGTTACGAGAAAGACAGGCTCAATGTAGCCAGATGGCCTTGGAACCAGACCAAAAATAATGAGCATCAACTGAGAAAGAACAAAGTATTGACAGCTTACCATATAACGTTCTCCATCTGAGAGTAATTCAATGCCCTAAGAATGTATTATTTACCATTTGTGATGTATGCAATTGGCTAACAGTATGATTTAAGCCTTGCTAGAAGATATGCTCTGATGACAAGTAGTGTTGAAAAAATACTGAAAGAATTACAAAAGGCCCCATTAAAAATAAATTGTTGAAATCATTTTTTGTGGAATTCAAGAATGGGCTTAGCCCAGCTGTCAATAAATGTTACTTAACATTTGTTGCATTAGAAGGAAAAATAGGTTTATTAAAATATATATCAAGATAACATGGTGGTGAACCTATGGCACACGTCCCAGAGGTGGCACTCAGAGCCCTCTCTGTGGGCACATGTGCTGTTGCCCCAGCCTTGTCTCCCTCCGTGACCCCCTCCTCACCAGCAGCCCCTCTGGAGGAGAGTTGCCCCCGAGTGTGGCCCACGCGGAGCAGCACAGCCAAGGACATGGCAGCCAGGCAGCATAGACAAGACTCTGCCCTCATGCCCCATTGCGCACAGTTGATGCTGCAGGACGCAAGCAGAGGGCGTGGCCACCATGGTGCTGTTTGCCTGCCTGAGTGATCCGTGGCAGGCCCTGGAGGCAGCGAGTGGCCTGCAGGCAGGCAGGGTGGGAGCAGGGCAGGGGGTGGAGCGAGGGCTGGGCCAGTTTTTGGGCACTCGGTCTCTAAAAAGTTCGCCATCACTGGAGTAGGATTTCCCATAACTGTTCTTCTTTCCTGCTGATATTTGTAAGAGCTTTGTTTCAAGCTAAAAAAGACTGATTTGTAGATGGCTGATAGTCCTCTTAAATACTCCTCTATTTAAGTCAATCCATGTTAAATCATTACTATTAGGATTGTGTAATACAAGAGGCCATGGTTTGCAAATGATGTTATTAGAGTCAATTTAACCTAGTACAACAAAGACAAACTGCATTGTGGCTTTATAGATGTGTAAACCCTGTTCTTCAGAAAACGCATCCTACAGAAAATCACTTCAAAGTTGAAAAGGACTGCTATTTTTTTCTGAACTAAAATTACAATTATAAATTGGATGCAGTAGAAATATACACGGACAAACACATGCAAGGTCTTATATTTTATTAGCAAACAAGAAAAGGGGGAAGCAGAGCCTTATCTGAAAAGAAGAAGCAGGTGTTAGCTGGAAAAGTGACGATTTCTATCAGAAAGAACAGACTAAGGACTGTAAGCAGTTTACGTATTTTGTTATACTGAAGGGATTTTATTTTGCTTATGATTTTAGTATGTTTAAGTTTGACATTAGCATTTATTTTATATATAGTAACCATTTTATATTGATACTTATAGTGTTATCATGTAATCATTGTTTTGTTATTTTGTAATCATTATTTTGTAGTTAATTGCTTGATCAGATGCTTTATATATATATTGGAAAAGGGCTTCATGCTTTAGGTATAGGTGATTGCTTATATGAAAAGGGCACAGTAAGGGGAGGGGGAAAGGAGTTACGGATGGAGCCTGGGTTGCTGTGTATGAGTCATCATCTAGGAATTATTTTTTTATGCCATCTTATGCCTAGTACCAAGACCTGATCTCTTTGTTCTGAAAAGGTATAAAAGGTGGAAGACATCTTTTCTGGTTGTTGCCTTCATCTCTCTACCAGCCACGAAGAGAGATGGGGTCACCCAACTCTGTTTTGATCAAAATAAAAGTTGTTTGCTTGCTGAAACCTCGACTCAGGAGTTTCTTTGGCTCTTTTAAATTCCTGAGTAATGCTGGGGCAATTGTGAGGTTAAGTGGAAAACCTTACAATACAAACTATATTATTGATGTTTTATAAAGAAAGGCATTTTATAAAGAATGAACACTATTCAATAAAGCAATGTTTCTAAGCAGAGCATTTTCTTAAAATGAGCTTCAGCAAATAAAATAGAATATCACACACCAATCTTTCACACACAGTGGATTGGAACCTGATTATCCATATTAGCTGATAAACAGACCAATAAATTACACTATAGATAACTGAGAGGATTTCAGCTACGGGAGCAGCAATTAGCACTTGCCAATGTCTGTAGAAAATCCTATTTGATATTTAGTTTGCATTTACCAATCCTCGTTCTTCTTGTGAGTCAGCCTTCCTATTGCCCAGCAGCCTCTTAACAAGCGAAACAAGAAAAATGGTATGTGGTGTACTATGAAGGAACTGGCTGAAAGTAAAGCTACTGGCACAGCATTAAGAGCTGCAGCAGGCTCAGAATACAAAGATGTGAAATCTAAGGGAGGAAGTGGGGGACAAAAAAGAAATCTTTAATGGCTGGTCACTTCTCTGCTAGGGCCTAAAGGCTCTTTTATGATCCAGTGTTGTTCCAAACTAGCTCTCACCATGCTGCTATGATTATGGAGAATTATGAACTCTCCCTATGATTATTGTTGTGGTTATGGAGAATTATTAACTCTCTCCATCAAATAGACAATGGGCATTGCTCATTTATATCTCTATATGTTTATATCTGCATTTTTAATTAATTTGCTACCTAATACTTGAAAAAAAAAATCTATTCTGCTTTAAAACAGAAAATAAATAAATAAATAAATCCTTACACATATCCTCTTGATAGACAGGTAGTCTTTGACTTATGACTGGTCATTTAATGACTATTTAAATTATGATACCTCAGAAAGGGTGTGTTAGGGCCCATAAACCATTTCTGGCCAATATAAAACTGCCCCCACTGTGGTCACATGACTGCATTTTGGGCACTTGGGAACTGGCTCCCATTTACAACCAGTTGCAGCATCTCACAGTTATGTTACTGTGACCTGAAATATTTTTTTTGCTGATTTTCAGTTTTCTTTCCCCTAGGAAAATAGATTCACTTAACGACCATATAACTTGCTTAATGACTGCCATAAAAATGCTTGAAAAATCAGATCTGGTCTTGTCTTATGACTGCACCAACTTATGAACACAATGACTCATAACCAAAATTACGTCCAGGACTACCTATACATCTATTCAACTGATAGTGTTTCTTGCCTTAGACAATGGAAGTACAGGTAATCCTCAACTTTCAAGTTCATTTAGTGACCGTTCAAAGTTATAATAGCACTTTAAAAAGTGAGTTATGACCATTTTTCACACGACTATTGCAGCATCCTCGTGTGACCAAAATTCAGAACCTTGGCAATTGACTCATATTTCTGAAATTGCAGTGTCCTGGGGTGATGTGATCATCTTTTGTGACCCTCTGATAAGCAAAGACAATAGAGAAGCCACGTTCACGTAACAAATATGTTACAAACAACAACTGTAGTGATTCACTTAACAGCACTGGTAAGAAAGGTTATAAAATGGGATAAAATTCACTTAACAACTCTCACTTAGCAACAGAAATTTTGCGGCTAAAATGCAGTCATAGGTCAAGGACTATCTGTACTTGCAATGTAATATTGAAACCCCAGAATTTTTTTTATTAGATTTTTAGCCTCCCTTTGTTACTTTATAGATAACTCAAGGCAGAGAACATACGCCTTCCTCCTATTTTTCCCACAACTACAATCCTGTGAGGTGAGTTGGGCTTAGAGTAAGTAACTGGCCCAAAATCAATCACTTTCGTGCCTAAAGCAGAACTAGAAATCACAGTCTCCTGATTTCTAGGCCAGTACCTTAACCACTACACTAAGCTGGTTCTCCATAATTTGTATTCTCGGAAAATTTAACATTCACAATAAGGCTGTGTGTGTGTTTGTGCGTGTGTGTGTGAGAAAGGGAGAGGGAAAGGGAGGGATGGTGTGTGTGTGAGAGAGAGCACCTTTAACTCAGTCTTGACTAGTCCATGCAACCTTTTTGGCAACATCTTTGCCTTCTTAGAGCTGAGAGAATGACTGGCCTAAGGTCACCCAACCCAGCTGGCTTTAGTACTTAAAGCAGACCTCAGTCTCCCAGCTTTTAATCCAGCACCTTTAACTACTACATCAAACAGGCTCTCTGCTACTCAGATTCCTACCTTTAAAAGTGATAGATTGGCAAAATACTTTTCAGCATTGATTCGCCCCTGGTGGAACTGCTTCAGTTGATATCTCTCAAACCTGGATCTAAGTAGTCATCTTGACTTATAAGTGAATTATATTTCTCTTGTTATACAGGGCTAACAATTACTGTTTAATTTTATCATTACTTTTCTATTTATTTATGCTTCATGGCGCATTGTCTTAAAAGATACATTATAAATATGCCACATACAAAATAAAATAGCAAACTGAGCCTACAGGTGCTATTTATTCAAAATACTGTAAACTCCCCTTCAAACTTGACTCCTGGTTACCTCATTAATACATCTGTACAGTTTTCCTGGCAGCAGTTCTGAAATGGCTTGCCATGCCCTTGAGGATTGTTTTGAACTTCCCAATTTGCAACTCTTTACAGGAATCCCATCTATATTAAACATGCTTTACTTCTGCTGCTCAGACTATTATTATTAGGTGCCTGAGTCAAGTGTTGGCAACTGCTTGACAAGAGCCTGCAGTTTTATAAGCCAGGGGTCCCCAACCCCCGGTCCGTGGACCAGTACCAGGCTATGGCATGCCAGCAACTGGTCCGCACAAACAAGCAACACCCCATCTGCAGGATGCAGGCAGCAAACAAAACTACACACTTTCCGGTCCATGGAAAAACTTCTCTCCATGGAGCTGGTCCCTGGTGCCCAAAAGGTTGGGGACCTTTGTTCTAGGGCTAGGCAATTTCAGAAGTGATTTGCCATTGCCTGCTTTCTAGGGCTGAGAGAAAGTGACTGGCCCAAGATTACCTAGCTGTCTTTGTGCCTAAGGCAAGACGACTCATGATATCCTGGTTTCTAGCCTGATGCCTTAACCTCTACATCAAATTGGCTGTCAAGACTCATTATTTTAGATTTAAATTATAACTGGGTTCAATTGTAGATGGAGCTAGAAGTGGAGCAAAAGAAACATTTTTTCAGACATGTAGTAACTCTTCAGTTCCTGGATTCTCTAAATATAACAGTTGTGTAGTAGATACACGCATACACAGATATTTATTTCAGGCTGTAAAATTATAATTCTATCAAGCATCGGACTATAAAATCCGGGCTGCAAACATCCCGACAACTCAAACGAAGGGGAACTAAGTCTTCCTATTCGGCTTAAGTTTGGCGCCAGCTAGTGGTCAGAAGGATTTTTCAGTCCAAAGAGCACAGATGTAATTGGATTTCAATTCAAAATATAGAAGTACCCAAAGATTTGGAGAATAGTAATCTAAGGAAGGCTGAGAGTCAGATGTCATACGGAGATATTACTTAAAACTCCTACGATGGGCCAAACACAGCAAGATTTTTTTTTTTTTGTATCGCCCTACTACAGCCTGCCTGGTCATATGAAACTTACTCCCACCTCACAATCTTCGCCGCCCGCAAGGAGGCGATCAATCCAGACGTTCTTGCTGCATCAAGCGGGAGCTTATCCGCAGTTGCAAAACCACAACGCCCAGCAGCCTTCGCGCTCCAGAAGACCACAACTCCCTGCAGGCGCTGCGTTCAGCCTTCAGCCCTTTCCTATTCCCTCTTCTTTTCACGTGTCCCTCGTACGGGGAGAGAAAGAGGGGACTTTTATTTAAAGGAAGACCAACCTGTTCCATTTCTCCAGTTGAGAAGGATACCATTCAAGTCAGGCTGCGAGTCCCGTGCTGCAAGATGATTTCTCCGAGTTGTTTTTTTCCCTGCTCGTGCGTCACATCTGAATATTACTGGTGCTATAAAGCGTCACGTGATAAAACCTAGCCTGCTGATTAGTGCTTCTTTATGACTTGCGTTGATTTGAAGGAAATTTACACGGATCTTTCTTGTTTGCAAATCCTTAATACTTGTTTCTGCCTAGCGTTGTTTACTAAAGAAACAAAACCAGAAGCAAAATAGTGGATTTTTTTGGAAAATGCCCCAGAGTTCGGGAGGAATAAAGTTAGGAAAAGCCTGATACGAAGAAGAGACCCTGAAGCTTCAGGATCACCCCATATGCAAAAGGAAGAACAAGAGAAGTTTCGGGGGTGAGGGGGGGCAGATTAGCCTCATTAGATCCCGAAGAGGTTGAAGGATACGCAGGTTTCGTAAAACACGGGAAAGTACTGTGATATTTATATTGGCCAAAGCTTGCCATGGGCTAGTGCATTGTGAGAGTCAGTTGAAATAAAACATTCTCTCTTCTCTTAGAACTTCTAGCGCTTTTGAAGAACATGAAAAAAATTATTGCAGCATTTGGCTTTTACCTCCTATTCTGAATCTTATGTTCTTTTTCAATATCAAATTGGCATACACGAGACCATGTATTCCATCATGGCTGAGACTAGTATATAAACAAACCTGTCAGTTTTGTAATTCTATAATTATGTTATTTAATTAATTAGAAACAACAGCATAATGCAGCAGACCTGGTTCTATGCAATAAGCTGAATATTTGTACATTTAAATTGGATTTGGGAAAAAAAATATATCTTTAGGGAGCAGTAAGAGCTGATTATACAAATGCAGCTTTCCTTTCCAATCCAGTGGAAAATGCAGAGGTTCATTTTCAGCTAAGCATCCTTGTCAGCAAGCGAAGTTAAGCAATATGTGCATACATGTAGTATATCAGATTTTATAATGTAGTATTTCAGTATGTCAGATTTACTCATCAACATACCTATTACTTTATTCTGTTTTGGATATGTAGTTACAATGTAAAGTGTAAAAAGAGTAAAAAAAGTCCAAAAAATTAAAGTTTAAAAATGAAAGATATATAAGAAAAATACAACACACGCTAATTTACACCTACATATTTAGTATATTGTTCCCCTCCATAGATTTATGTCCTTACAAATGATACATATGTCCCTATACCACTTCATGAATTGTTTTTGTTCTTGAAACCTATCACTTATGGATGATATCATCAATTCCATATTATTACAACTTTTGGTCTTCCTTTTTTTTCAGTCTAACCACTGTATACTAGTTTTGCGATTCGTTCTTCAGCATCTAGTAGACAAACTGGGCCTTTTAGGCTTAAACACTCTTCTGTGCAACTGGATTCTTGATTTTCTTACCAACGCCCCAATATGTGCGAGTTGGAAAAAATACCTCTAATACCATTTTCTTGAGCATAGGTTCTCCTCAGGGCTGTGTCTTAAGTCCATTGCTGTTCACCCTATTGACCCATGACTGTTGTGCTAGGTTTGCCACCAACCATATTGTAAAGTTTGCAGATGATACAACAGTAGTGGGCCTTATTCAGGATGACAAGGTGGAAGCTTATCGCAAGGAGGTTGAAGGGTTGGTGAACTGGTGTAAGGAAAACAGCCTAGTTTTAAATACCGCAAAAACCAAAGAGATCATTGTTGATTTCAGAAAAGGCAGGCACAGCCACACTTCTGTGTGCATAAATGATTCACCTGTGGAGAGGGTTACCAGCATCAAATTCCTGGGTGTGCTGCTAACGAGTAGGCTGACTTGGTCGCTCAACAATGAGAAACTGGTGAAGTGGGCACAGCAGCGCCTGCATTTTCTGCGCTGCATGAGAAAAGCACATCTTCCTTTCCCTCTCCTGACCACTTTCTACAGGGGGGCAATCGAGAGCATCCTGTCATACAGCATCACAGTCTGGTTTGGAGGCATCACTGCTTCAGACAGGAAGGCGGTGCAGAGAGTGGTGAGAATGGCTGAAAAGATCATTGGCAATTCCCTCCCTCCCACCCAGGACATAGCATAGAAGTGCTGCTTGAGCAGGGTCCGTAAGATTATCTGGGACACTACACATCCTCTTCATGACCTGTTTTCCTTCTGGGAGGAGGCTTCGTGGTATCCAAAGCAGAACATCCAGATTCAGCCAGAGTTTCATTCCATACAGCATTAACCTTGCGAACTCTCAAGCTTCCTCCTTCCGTTATATATTCAAGATGGACAATATTTAATATTTATTTGCTACGTATATGTAGGGATGTGGGTCTATACATATGTTGTTCATAGTATGTTTAGGTGTGTGTCATGTATGTGTTTTACTTTGAGAGCGGGCAACTGAATTTCATTTTTGATGTGTGCCATTGTGCCCACAGTATAAAAATGACAATAAAGGTTATCTTATCTAATTCTGTATGGCCAAACCACATCTACGTACTTCTTTTGAATCAGTCACTCACTATTGCACTCAGTCACCTTCATTAATCACTCATTTGTTCTGGTTTTACCACACAGACGTACGGTATTCCCGTTCCATTTATTTTGTTTTTGTTGACATACTTAACTCTCACGCCATATAGCAAAGTCAACAAATGGTTTAACAGAAAATTGTTCTTCATTTTTTGCAACAAGAATATAATACCTACCAGCATTTGCACATCTTTAAAACTTCGTGCAATTTTTCCATCTTTTATTCTGTCAAACACAGCTACTTTGATTTTTAATGTTTCAGTTTTCCTCTTCAATCTTGTTTTTGCATCATTCTATTTAATAAATCATTTGGATTCTTAGCCAATCATAATCACATTCATGCCCCTATAAACTGTCTTCTAACATCACCATAATTTTCATTATTTTTATTTGTATCTCGCCTTTATTATTTTTACAAATAACTCAAAGTGGCAAACATTGCCAATGCACCTTCTGCCTCCTATTTTCCCACAACAACCCTGTGAGGTGGGTTGGGCTGAAACAGATTGGTCCAAAGTCATTATGCATTATATTCATGAAATCAAATAAAGGGCAATACATATGCACTCAATGATGAACCATCATTTACTAAGCATCCCATTTATTCCTCAAACATGCTTAATGTCATGGTTCCCACAGAGACGAATAAAGCAGAACTCCAAGGCTTGCAAATTACTCAAAGAACATGTTTTTTAGTTACAAAGTATCGGCACGTCAAAAGTGAAACCAAGTCTGAAGACACACGTAACAGTTCTCCAGTACAAAGTTAAAAAATCCCTCCCCTAAAACTATGCAAGCAACTAGGTTACCTCAATACATCTTCTTGGCGGGCCTTTTATGCAACACCCAGCCTGCAGTCTTGGGAGCAGCCGATGACCTTGGTTCCCACAGGACAAAAGATTATTTAGACTAGCGAAGCACCTGGGCAACCTCTCTCCCTCCGTTTTACATGGCAACTGAAAATGAGTAGGGAAAAGGGCTGCAGCCATGCTCATTTGTTGAGTTGACACTTTTCTTCCATTATACATTGTTCTAACTACATTCAGCAACCAATCTTCCACTCCATATTTTGCAAAACATTCAAGCCTATTCATGTTATCTTATACTTCCTCAAATATATAGTAAACCAACAAATATATAGTAAGTTGATTCAGAATAGTTACTAAATATATTTTTATTTAAATTGTTAAATTATATAGCAAATCCTATTTGTTTTAATTTTTAATGTATTAAAATATATTTTAATATTTGTAATATTCCTAAATCCAAGGAATATTTCATTTAAACAAAACTTAATAAAATTTCTAAACTGATTTTTTTTATTCTTAGTTTATATTTCTTAATATAATAAAACTTGGGGTCACTTTTAAAATATTTTCTGCTTATTTTGTCTTTTATTTAATGAGGGTACCTGTGGGAAAGTTAAAAGTATATGAAATCTTTGATTTGGGATGAAAATATAAGTGAATTAATATTGCAGTAAGAGGTGATAAGCCACCTGGGAAAGCCAAGGGAAATCATCAAAACAATTAAAAAATGAAAGTTAGAATATTTCAGACATGTGATGTGATACCCAGAAAAATATGGCATACTCCACTTAATTCTCCAGGGAAAGATTGAATGCAAACGAGGTCCAGGCAGAAGAAGAACATTGGGGCTTCAAAATCTAAGGGACTGGTTTGGACAAAACTCAGCAGCACTTTTTCGTGCGGCTGCTAATAAAAACAGGATCGCCAACATGATTGCCAATGTCCGATAACGGATATGGCACAAGAAGAAGTATTATTCTATAGATTACCTTCCTTCTTTCTGTGTCATTATTTGTTTATTTATCCCCAAAACTAAATGTTACTTTTACAAAGCTCAAGTTACATTAGCAGCTTACTTTTAATACAGCTGTTCAGAAGTAAATTCCATTCAATTCAGCTGGGCTTATTTTAACAGGATAGGATTTCAACATTGTCATCCAAAAGCTTAGGACTTGGACAATGTGTGTGTTTGTGTGTGTGCTATGAAAAAAAACTTAACTTGCTAATTTTTAAAATCAAATTGTATCCCAGACAGCTATGGTTTGTTGTTTTAACCAATTGGTACTTTTTCCCCTCTGATAAGCTTATGAAAAAATATGTGATTCTGTTTCTATGAAAGCAGTTGCAAACCTTTAACAGATTTTAATACATCAAGATTTCAAATCACTATATATATATATTTTAAAAAAGATTCTCTTCAACAGGTTTCTGATGCGTGGCCATATTTTTGGCAGATACACCACTGAGCAAGCAAACAAGCATTGTGGAATCTGTAGAAGAAAGTGGGGGCTAAGGGGAGGGTTTCATTCAGACGTGAAGGCAGCTTCACAAAGTGTGCGGAGAAACCTGGGCTCAGTTCAGGTAGGTGTGAAAGATTTTCACTGTCGCTGGACTGGAGGTGGGGAGAGGCTGAGGGGGTGGGCAGAGCACAGGCGCGAAGGCTCTATCTATCCTGGAGTGCCCACCCACGGTGAGTGCCAGGTGACAGGCAGAGCCCCTATATATGCTGCCGTGGCACATCCATCCACACACAATCCTCGCGGCTGCTTTTTAAGACTAAAGTTTGTTCCCAGTTTGGCGGCTAGAGGGAGCCATGGATGATGCGCTCGAACCAAACAGCCAAGCTCTGGGAGCCAACTTGTCCAGCCCTCAGCATCCCGCCTGGAACTTGAATCTTTCTTTCCCCTCTCGCTGGGCTTTGGCCGGACAGTCTGCGCAGACCATCGGGGCGGGCACGATCATGCTGCTGGCGCTGGTGGGTAACTGCTTGTTGTTGTACCGACTCCGTTGCGGAGGATGCTGCTGCGGAGGTCGGTTCAGGAGGCGGCGGAAGATGGATTTCCTCCTGGCGCACTTGGCTATAGCCGATCTCTACGGATGCGGACTAGCGTTGCTCTCTCAGCTGCCTCCAGCAGAGGACGATCACGTTGCAGAGCCGGGAGACTCGGGATGGCTGGCCGGAGACACCACCTGCCGTTTGCTCCGCTTCCTGCAAGGCTCGGGATTGCTAGCGCCGTCGCACATGCTGATTCTTATTGCGCTCGAGCGACAGCGCTTGGCGAAGGGGCCTCCGCCCCCTCAGGAATCGCTGCCGCCTTTCGTGCTCGCCCGGAGCGCCCTGGTCGCTCTGGGCTGGCTCTTGGCTTTGCTGCTCGCCCTGCCTCAACTCTTCGTTTACAGGCTGGCCCCGTCGCAGCCCGGAGGCCGCTGCCTCAGCATCTTCCCTCAGCTGCCCCGATGGCACGGACAGGTCTACGCAGTGTACGAAGCCATTACGGGCTTCGTAGCTCCCGCCTGCCTCTTGGGCAGGACCTGCAGCCGCATCCTCGCCATTCTCAGCGCTTCTGGAGCCGAGGAAGAGGAGCCGTCGCAAGAGGGGCCCGGCGGCAGCGCCGGACCCAGTCGCGTTGAGCTGCCTGGTGTCGCCGGTCCCGCTCCGCCACTTCTTCTGAGGCTTCTGCCGATCTCCAAGTGCGCTTCCCGGTCGCCGTCTGCGCCGCAAAGCCTGCCCCGCGCACGAATCAGGGCACTGCAGCTGACTTTGGCGCTCGCCGCGCTGTTTGCGCTCTGCGGTTTCCCGCGTTTTATTTTGGAGCTGGGCTTAGCTTTTGCCTTTCCCGAGGGCGCCACCCAAGAAGCCCGGACGACCCTGAACAACATGATGGCAGCCACCAACAGCGCCATTAATCCCTACGTTTGCCTCTTATTTCATAGCTACCAGCCCTGGGCGCGGCGGCTCCAACGTAGCCTCTGCAGGTGCCCCGATGGACAACCCAGACGGCAAGCTCGCCACCGGCAGCGACTGTCACCAAGGGCGGCCGCGGATCGTGCTGAACTTTGGCTCTGCCCCTGTCAGACTAAGACGCCTGCCATCGCAACAGCCATCCAGCTAGAGAAGGAGGAGAGCCGGGCTATTTGCGAGAGCAGATTCTAACTTGGAGGGTCGAATTTGAAGGAGGCTTCATTTGCTGTTACCATCCACGAAGAGCAGAAGGTTGAAGAAAGGAGAAAGGACCTTTTGACACTTAGGATGGCCTTAACTCTGTTTGGGCCTTTGATACCATGTGCTCCACTGACCTAAGAGTAAAATAAAAGATTCCAGGGTACTTGCTTGCCTGCGGGTCATGTTTTCAAGGCTTTACCCTGAAAAACAGAGAAAGGAAAAGATACTCTGCACTTGCTCAAGAGCCCACTTTAAGCTCTTTAGTTCTTTTTAATTGCTTATCCAGTTGTAGGAATTTAAGCTCATATAAAATTACATTACCATTGTAAGTTAATTCTAGCTTTACTGATCTGAATGTACACGAATCAGAAATTGTGTTTGCTTGTTTTGTTCATAGAACAAATATGGGAAGGTTAGTCAGACAATTCTAGGTAGGCCATAGAGCTGCGAGAGAAAATACTGTAGGACTTGTGCTTGTTTAACTTTTGGGGCAAAGCTACGGAAGCATCTTACTGGCAAGGAGGAAAGGTTGCTGCATCTTGGCCTTGTCTCCCTTTCGTTACACAATTTGAGGGCCAGCCCATCCACCAATCTACCTGAAGCCTTTACCACTCTGCTGCTGTACTTCTATCAGTCAGTCCTTTGGTCCTCCCTGGATCATTTCATCCTCTTTTTCACTTAGTTCTTTCCAATTGCCTGGCATTTTCCTTACTATCCCCCAATCCAGAATGTTTCTGCCCAAAGGGTATTCTGGCATAATAACAACAACAACAACAACAACAACAATAATAATAATAATAATTAAATAATAATAATAATAATAATAATAAAAGTTGGAAGGGACCTTGGAGGTCATCAAGTCCAACCCCCTGCTCAGGCAGAAAACCCTATACCAGCGGTTCTCAACACTGGGATCGCCAAACAACGCAGTCCGCCATTTTTCCCCTCTTTTCCTGAGCTGTGCTACTCCCTCTTATTCTATTGGCTTTTGAAAGCCAATAGAATAGACTCTATTCAAGAGACTCTATTCTATTGGCGTTCAAAAGCCAATAGAATCTATTGGCTTTTGAAAGCCAATAGAATAGACTCTCTTGAATAGAATCTAATTCTATTGGCTTTCAAGAGCCAATAGGAATTGTCCAGGCTGTCTCTGCCCTTCTCAGCCCGCCAAAAGTCCCAGTCTGCAAACGGTGCTACAAGTTGTCTGCAGCTAAGGCGAGCTTTCTGGATGTTTCCACCCCTCCCTGCTGAGCCAATACTAAATGTAAGTAAAAGAGGGCCAGGGGTGGGAGGTGGGAGGCCGGCGGGTGCCAGGAGGATTGCTGGCACGTGTGGGGCCCAGCGGGTGCCTTACCTCCCTTGGGCTGGGCCAGCTGGTGGCCCAGCCGGTGGTCGGCCTGCGCCGTTGCTGCTGCTTGCCAGCTACGCCTCGGCCGGCGCAGGGGGCAGCACCATGCATGTGCGGCGCTCCCGGGCCGAGGCGGTTGCTGGACAATGGCCTGTGTGCACCCTCGGCCTGCCCAGCGTGCGCTCCAGCCGCAGGAGAGGAGGCGGAGCATGCATGCCTCCTCCTGCCCGCCCGCAGGGAAATACAGGTAGTCCTTGACTTACGATCACATGGTTGGGGGTCGCGGCATTAGGAAGGTTGAGAACCACTGCCCTATACCATTTCGGACAAGTGGCTGTCCAGTCTCTTCTTAAAAATTTCCAGTGTTGGAGCATTCACCAATTCTGGAGGTAGGTTGCTCCATTGGTTAATTGTTCTAACTGTCAGGAAGTTTCTCCTTAGTTCTAGGTTGCTTCTCTCCTTGATCAGTTTCCATCCGTTGCTTCTTGTCCTGCCTTCAGGTGCCTTGGAGAATAGCTTGACTCCCTCTTCTTTGTAGCAGCCCCTGAGATATTGGAACACTGCTATCATGTCCCCCCTCATCCTTCTCTTTGTTAAACTAGACATAACCAATTCCTGCAAAAATTCCTTATGTGTTTTAGCCTCCAGTCCCCTGATCATCTTTGTTGCTCTTCTCTGTACTTTTTCTAGAATCTCAGCATCTTTTTTACATTGTGGTGACCAAAACTGGATGCAGTATTCCAGGTGTGGCCTTACTAAGGCATTGTAAAGTGGTATTAATACTTCACATGATCTTGATTCTATCCCTCTGTTAATGCAGCCCAGCACTGTGTTGGCTTTTTTGGCAGCTGCAGCACACTGCTGGCTCATATTTAAGTGATTGTCCACTAGGACTCCGAGATCCCTCTCACAGTTACTACTATTGAGCAAGGTACCCCTTATACTATACCTAAATGTAGAACCTTACTTTTTTCACCATTGAATTTCATTTTGTTAGATAGCGCCCAGTGTTCAAGTCTGTCCAGGTCCTCCTGTATCTTAAGCCTGTCTTCTGGAGTGTTGGCTATTCCTGCCAGCTTGGTATCATCTGCATCTATCCCCTCATCCAAATCATTGATGAAGATGTTGAAAAGCACTGGGCCTAGAACAGAGCCCTGGGGCACCCCACTACACACTTCCCTCCATGTAGATGCTGAGTACGGCCGGTCAGCCAGCTATGAATCTGTCTGGTGGTGATGCTGTCTACCCCACATTTTTCTATCTTATCGAGTAGTAGGTTGTGATCTACTTCAGGGCTTTTCAACCTTTTCACCCATTGTACCACTTTCAGGATATAGCAACATCCGAGTACCACCAGTCGCCTAGCAAGGTGTCAAAAACTTGATGACCAAAAAGGAAAAAGTGGTAAAGTACAGGTAGTCCTTGACTTACAACAGTTCGCTTAATGACTGTTCGAAGTTACAATGGCATTGAAAAAAGTGCTTCCCAAGCCATAGCCGAACAAGACACCTACCTGCCCACCCAGCGGCGCTCTTCCTCCTGTTTGAGGTTTTCATTGTTGTGAGCATTTCTGATGAGGATTGGCAGTGGGGGTGGGGTGGAGGGGTGTTTGGTTTTTATTCCCCCCATCTGCTGGGTGGTTGCAGCAGGTTTTGGTCACTTCACATGACCCTGGGACACTGTGGCCGTCATAAATATGAATCAGTTGCCAAGCATCTGAATATAAATCACAAGACCCTGGAGATGCTGCAACATTCCAGCTGATCAGTGCTTCTTCTGGGCTCAGCAGAAGCACTAGGATCAGCGCCGAGCTGCAGCTGGAGCCTGGTGCTGATCCTGGCACTTCCGCTGAGCCCTGACAGCCCTGCAACTCCAGTCATCTCTCGCTCAGGCTTGTGCAGTGCTGCCACCGGTTCACCTCATTCCCCTCCCCCACTACCACTTTTCTAGGATGGCTGCATACCACCTGCAAGGTGACAATGTACCACAGGTGGTACCCATACCACTGGTTGAAAAGCCTTGATCTACTTTATCAAATGCCTTACTGAAGTCCAAGTAAATTATATCCACAGCATTTCTCTGATCCCCTAATTTTGTCACTTGGTCAAAGAATGCAATAAGTTTTGTCT
Organism: Crotalus tigris; assembly: GCF_016545835.1. NCBI lineage: Eukaryota > Metazoa > Chordata > Lepidosauria > Squamata > Viperidae > Crotalus > Crotalus tigris. The sequence goes on along the minus strand of NW_024096641.1, from coordinate 307,747 downwards.
GGCATAGTCTGTTTTTGACAAACCCATGTTGCCTTTATTTGTAGTGATTTTGTTTGCCTCTAGGTGTTCGCTGTTTTGTTTGATTATTTTTTCCAGAATCTTCCCAGGTATTGAGGTCAGGCTGATAGGTCTGTAATTTCCTGGATCCATTTTTTTTTTCATTTTTTGAAGATGGGAACTACATCAGCTCTTTTCCAGTCCTCTGGTAGTTCTCCAGTGCTCCAAGATCTTTGAAAAATATAGTTCAGTGGTTCTGAGATGACATCTGCCAGTTCCTTGAGAACCTTGGGGTGTAATCCATCTGGTCCTGGTGATTTGAACTCGTCTAGGCTGGACAGGTGCTCACCATTTTCTTGCCTATCTTAACTTGTATTTCTATACTCTTTTTATGGCACTATTTTTGATAGGTTGGTCTGTTTTTTCCCTTTGTGTAAAGACAGATGCAAAAAATGAGTTAAATAGTTCTGCTTTCTCCCTATTGCTTGTCACCTTCTTGCCACTTTCACCCACTAATGGACCAATCATTTCCTTCACTGTTTTCTTTTACATGTTAAAAGAAGCTTTTTTTCTTATTTTTGACTTTGGTCACAAGCCTTTGTTCATTATGAGCCTTAGGTTTCCTCACTTCATCTTTGCAGGCTCGGGCTATTTGTTGATATTCTGATTTAGTTATGTGCCCCTCTTTCCACTTTCTATTCTTGTCCTTTTTATCTTTCAATTTATCAGAGAGTTCTTTATGCAGCCATGCTGGTTTCTTTTGAGAGCTGTTATTTTTCCTCTTTGTTGGTATTGAACTAGACTGGGCTTCTATTATCTTGCTTTTCAAAATTTCCCAAGCCTCTTGAGTTGTTTTCCCCTGGAGGATTCTCCTCCATGGAATCCTTCCCAAGCCCTCTCTAAGTTTATTGAAATTAGCTCTCTTGAAGTCCAAGACTCTAGTTTGACTGTGTTCTATTGCTTGTGCTTCCATAATATTGAATTCCAATACTGCATGATCACTACCTCCCAAGGTTCCTGTGGCTTCAACACCTTCTATCATTTCATCTTTGTTAGTGAGAATTAGATCCAAAACGGCTAATCCCCTAGTTCCCTTCTCTACTTTTGGGGAGACAAAGTTTTCTGCTAGATTTGCAGGAATCTGTTTGATCTTCCACTTGGTGCAGAGTTTGTCTCCCAGTTGATGTCAGGGTAATTAAAGTCCCCCATTACTATGGTGATGTGCTTCCTACATACCTTAGTTAGCTGACTAGCAAAAAGTTCATCTATTTCCTGGCGTACTAGTATACACCTATGGCAATGTCATTTTTTCTCCCTTTTATATTGACCCAAATGCATTCAAGACAGTTTTCGTCATTGTTGTGCTCTATTTCTGTGGAGATGTAGTTATTTCTTATATAGAGAGCAACTCCACTTCCTCTTTTATTTGGTCTGTTTCTTTTAAATAATTTAAATCCCTTGTGTTTAAATCAAACACAGAGAAATGCTCAGACTAAACACATATATACCAATGTAGGCATTGACCATCAATACAACATATCTCTAGTTTTATTTTTCATATTTCCAGACAGAGCTAGAGAAACAAGGACTACTTTTGTTGCTATGCAGAGAGATTGTATTATTAATTCCTTCTGACATTTAGTCATATTCCACATATTTATTGCAAATAAATGTCCAATGTAAAATGAGACATACAGTTTATTATAATAAAAGTACTTTCTGGTCATTGTAAAGGCCTTTACCTAGATATTTACCTAGTATATATTATGAATCCAAGTAAAGGCTGCATTATTGATATAAACGCATATGTAAACAAAGACAAAAATTAACAGATATAAAATAAACTGCAGAAATTGAAAGCTTTCAATAATGTTTTATAGAAATCCATCTCCTTTGCAATTAAATATTAGTAGCATTACTTCAGCTATAAAGATATGTCTTGTTTATAAGCAACCAACATTGGCAATTGCAGATAGTATAACAGAGTATTTTTACTTCTGAAAGCTAAGATTGAAGGTAGGCTACAAGATTTAAGCAAATATTCTTGGAAATCTACATGACTATAAAGCAGTATCAAAAGGAATTCATCCTGTTAGTCATTTTTTAACAATTTGCTTCTGAACTGAGTATAATATGGCAAGTTAATGTTCTACTTATATTCCCCCGCCCCGGCCCCAACGTTTTCCACAATAAAAAGGTACAATACAACAAACTTTTGTGCAGGTGCTCTTAACCAGACTTGTTCTCTATCCTTTCTGTTTTAATCACTCTATATCAAATGGCATTAGAATGGCTACAATGGTACATTAAAAATAGGAAAAAATAGAATATGTAAAACGGATAAAATCAAATCCAGGATATGGAAGCATATTTGTACTGGAAGTGAACATCCACAAGAGTTACTAAGGATGATTGAAATCAATTCCAAAGGTGCTTTTCAAAAGGCAACTGAACGTACTTGGTTTTTTTCCTTGAAAACGTTTTGCTTCTCAAAAAGAAGAAGCTTCTTCAGTCTTCTTTTTCAGAGAACTGAAGAAGCTTCTTGGATGAAAAGCAAAATGGTTTTAAGGAAGTCCAGTTGCCTTTTGAAAAGCACTTTTGAGACAACCATGACTTGAATGTTTGAGAATCTCCATAGACATTAAAATGAATCATTGACAACAAATACTGATCAGGACAAAATCCAGCTTGCTTATTAATGTTGAAATCAACGTCAACTACTGATTCATATGTTCCTTTCAGAGGCAAAATTACACATTTTAATACATCTAAGATAAGATTTTGGGAAGTAGAGGATGATGGCAGCTCAGGAAGAACAGAAATTATTTTTCTCATAAAGAAAATTTTTTGACATGGCTTTCCTTTCCTATTTGCTTTCTTTTTGAAAGACAGGACTGACTTGACCAATGATTTTATTCCCCATGTTCAAATAATTATTAGGTCCAATATCATGGCCATGTAAGCTAGAACATGAATTCAGATTTTCCCAGCCAACTAGTCTTGGAATCCCTAAGATGGTATTATGAGTATCAATGGACTTGTAGATATCTCCTTTAGGGCCTACCATGGCCCCAATTCCTCACTAATGTTGAAATAATTTATTATTTTTAAAGAAGTAAATAATAGCTGTATTTTGCTACAAAGCAAAGTGCTATTTTCCAGTATTTTTTCCCCAAGAATCCCATTGGTTGCTACATGGAGCTCATAAATATTTCCAGAACATAAACACTGCATCCAACTGCAGTTCAGTGTGTGGCTTGGAAGCATTTTCCTTCCGCCCATTAAATAGGATAAAAATAAGCTGTGGAGTTGGTAAGATACTATACACAAAGGAAAGAAGGGCAGGAAGCATTACCACCTATTTGCATGCTATAAATGAATACTTCTTGGTTGGCTATTTCCTATTTCCAATAAAAGTATAAGGATTGGCTCACGAGATCATTTATATTACCCTCTAGCCCCATTTCTTTCCCTTTAATGAGAGTCTGCCATATTACTTGTGAGCAGTGTTAGATTTTTTAAATTAAAAATACCACCTATTTGCATGCTATAAATGAATACTTCTTGGTTGGCTATTTCCTATACAGCAGTTGTTATGCGAAATATGCATAAAATGCAATCCAAATTACAAAAGTATCCACCAGTGTCCAAAAGGTCGACAATTTGTCTTACAGAGAAGAAAAAAGCTGGTGAAATTTATGGTCTAAAGCAAAAGTACTATTGTTCAGGCCATCAGAAATCAAATACAAAAGTTTGTGTGATGTATAATTTGCAAAAACAAGAGCTCAAGATGGGAAAAACCAAAGCAAGAAGCATTGAAAGCCACTGAAACCTCTCGTTGACTATGGCTTAAAAAGAACCAAAAATTCTGAATATGAGCACTTTATTATGACAAAGTGGGAGAGGCAAATTCAGCAGAGAAGAGAAAGGGACGTTCTTTTTTTTCTTTTTGAAAGATGTCCATCTAATTAGGATTTTTTAAACTTCACATTTGCTTCTTCATTACTCTAACCTAGTGTTTCTCAACTTTGGGAACCCTTAAGATGCATAGATTTCAACTCCCAGAATTCATGCAGACTATATACCGTAGATATATTCATGTATTTTTCTTGATAACAGTAATTCTTCTAGTTTTTTTGACTCCGAAGTTAGCCTTGTGATTTCTTAATGGCCTCCCATCAAAGTGTTAATCAGGGCCTACTTTGTCTAACGTTTGACCATGGACAAGGCCCAACCAGGGGCTGCCTTCTTCTGAGACCTTAATGGAAAGACTTGCTATCTAGAAAGCTTTGTTAACATCCAAACATGTACATATGCAGGGTGAGTGAAATCTTATGTTTCTGTTTTCTGAGTGTTCATACTGTAATGATTGATGTACACCTTATTCATATGTCCCATATGCCCAAAACATTAAATATAAAATATTAGTTTAGATCCAGCACAATATTTGGACTGTGGACTAAATGAAATCAATAGGACAAGTTCATCAATGTACTTTTATATATTTATAAGCAAACATAACTGAGTACTGACAATATAACATAGCTATTGTGGATAATAATACTATGGTATCTGTGGCTTCTAGGCATGCCTCATATAAAGTTCCAATATGCCTCAGAATAAAATGCTGTTGGAGAACATTTTGTTCTCATATCCCGTTTGTGGGATCTTGTTGAACCTGATAAGTACAAGGGTAGTCCTGGTGCACTAAAAAGGCTTCTGGCCAGGGCCTGCATAGTTGTTCATAAAGGAATTATTTTTTTCTTGAAAATGACAAAAATCACGTAAGGAATTGTTGCTCTTTAATAATTTCAGCCAACATTTTGATAGTTCTAAACATGTCTGGAAAGCAGTTTTTCATAAGCTATCATTGCTCAATGGGTGGGCAAATGTTTGCTTACAACTGCCACAGTGTTAAGTACTTTATCTTGGAAGACTTACTTATGAGTCACTTAGATTAGAGCATTTGTTCTCAAGTAGAGATAAAATGCTTAAAAACAAGTGACAAGAAACAAGAAATCAGGCTTTGGCCTTTTCAACTACTCCAAATCATATATGATTGAAAGGCTGTTCTTAGCATGCTATTTAGTCTAGTTTTAGCACAATGTACTTTGCAGAATGATGCCCTCATGTTTGCCATTTGCAGAAATATTACCTTATAAGTCCTCATGTCCATGACAAACTTAATTTGGCCTCTCACAACTGTTATACTGCAAGAGGCTGCAGGGATTTCCCTTATCCTTAGCAAACTGTCATATTCTCATCTCAGCAAGTCAATAAAAGTATAAGGATTGATTCACGAGATCATTTATATTATCCTCTAGCCCCATTTCTTTCCCTTTAATGAGAGTCTGCCATATTACTTGTGAGCAGTGCTAGATTTTTTAAATTAAAAATAGTATGCATATGATTAAATGATGGTGGTATATACATATTTTATTTAACTTTGACGTCCCCCATCCCCACTTTATAATTACCGGTATGTTTGTAATCAAAACTATGAACCCTATTAATTTGTTCAACTACAGTTAACTTCATAATTGCACTATGAAGTTGACTTATTTATCTAAACCAGGCTTTGGGTCAATGTTATTGTACTGAAAATTTCCAACAGTCTCAGCAATTATAGCAAATAATGCTCTGGGGAGCAAAGTTGAGCTATCCTCTTAAATCACAATTTAGACTAACCATACTTTATTTTATGTTAGATATAGACTGTATTTGTATCTCATACTAAGCCATACTTAATGCATAACTTATTAAATAAACACTGGACTGGATTTATACAACACCAAACATTGTTTTGTTTGCTTGTATGCATATACATATGCATATGTAATGAACTATCTGCAAGCAAGCAACCAAGCTCAGAGGCCACCAAGGACCCACATTGTATGGCTCAATTACAGGTCACCACTTGGAGAATCTCAGTCAAAAGGAAATAGAATGTTTCTTATCTTCTGAGTGCCATACTGTAGGAATAGAGAGGCAGGAGCTGATAAGCTTGAAATATTTTTGCATCCCCCCCCCCCAAAAAAAAAGCCTTGAGAGAAATCAAATCATTGGGGAGTAAGGGGAGCAAATATCACAACATGTATGACCATGTGATTATATAAATGCAACAACTTAAATACTCTGTTAGATGTTGGGATACACAGGTAATGGCAACATCATTTGCCTAATCACACTACTGCACATATGGTGTCATCATCTTCACTGCAACACAATTGATAGCAGCATCATATTATCCATTATCAGGTTTTACTCTTAACCAGTTTTAAATCTGGCTAATGCATTCTGATTAAAGAATTGGTTGGTAGGGTGAATTTATATAAGGAGATAGGGAAGCTGGGAATAGTGGATAATTCTGATTTTTATGTTCTCTTTTAGAGTAGCAAGATATAATAATTCAATAATATATACATATGTTGTCAGAAATCTTACTATTTTATTCATTAATCCATGTGTCAATGGCATGTTGACATTTCTTTGGGTTCTTTTTCCAGCTCCGATGCCATCTGAGGTTAGCTATTGTATCTGAATAGTTTTGCCCTAAACTTTGCTTCCAGCTGATAAATTGCTGTTTATTATATTGTTCAACAGCGGTAGAGACTTTTGGATAGTTAATTATATGGTATAGCTTCTTGTTCAAAGATTGTGTGATTGCTGGAAACTTTGTGGCTACATCTGTTAGTTCATCTGGGTCAGTTGAAAGATCTATAACAAAGAAAATAGGTTAAGAGAAATCACAATAAACATAAGCTTAATTTTAGAAAACCAGAATTGTGTAGTCTGATTCCAATTCAGTTAAAAAATTGAATCACTCCAATAACAATTAATGTTATTTAAATTAAGAAAGTACTGTATTCTTGCAATAAATACTTCATCTTTGCAATTCCTCCACCAGTTTTGTTATCATATTAAAATATCAGACACATGAACACACTCTGCAGCAACTACAGAAGAAAGCTATGCCTCTGGAATTCAACAGCTTATATTGTTGGTGACACCTAATTCATAGGTTGCTTTATCTGCTATCTGAACAAACAGAGACAGGGTATGTGCCTATGCTATCAGCAGTTTGAGAGAAGTCACTGGAAAAGGATTTTAAATTGTATGTATCTGCAGAAGTATCTTATTTGCAGAGGAAGAAAAAAGCTATCCTCTTCCACTTTATACATGGTCTGCAGTAAATGCAAGCCTTTATAATCATAGCATTCTCCTGAGTGAGAGCAGAGAAGAAAACTTCACTGGCATTTTACAGTCACCCTTTGAAAGTAGAGATGGGATGGGCAAATAAGATCAAAAAGAAAGAACACTTTGATGCTTTCTCAGCAGGGTGAATTCATTCTGTAAAGGGAGGCAATGAAGCTGAGGACTTGCAAAGCTATGGAAAAAATTGAAGATGTTTTTAATGATCTAATTGGTCCTCCCTTCACGGAAGGGTAGCCTCTCAAGAAAGGGAAAATGTTGGGATATAAACACTTTTGAACCATTCCCATTAATTAATAATTTTATTAAGGAATCACAGGTTACTTGTAGCTTAGGGGCTGCACCCAATGTGGCCTGTAAGGGGCATATGTCTGCATGTACACATTACTCATGAAACCCACATACACAGTAAAAAGTAGAGTGCCCACAAAACTAAGTTATTTTGCCAACCCTTGCTACTACAATTAGGCTAAGGCAGCAAGTATGTGCAAGTCATAAGCCTAGAACTTTATGTGGCTATATTTATTGTTATAATTTAAATAACCTTAAATGTAGTCACATAAAGTTCCAGGTTTGTGACTTGCTTAGTTATAGCAAAAAGGGTTATTTGGCACCTCCAAAGCTTGGACTGACCAGAAGCAGCCTGGGACAGGACTTCCTTCTCAGCCTGCACTGCAGTAGCACCAAGTGATTCTTTGGGGGGGGGGGGAAGCAGGTTCTTTCTTTTATCCAGGACAGCCATCAGGAGACCTTTCTCGGCCTCAAGGGGAGCTGACCTGCTCTGGACCCCAGAGCCCCAGTACATGAATTATAATAATAATTGCAAGCGAGAACTGGTGGAATCACAAAATATACAAAGTAATAGAAAATGAAGAAACTAAAGTGTTCTGGGACTTTAGAATTCAAACAGACAAGCACCTGACACACAATATCCCAGACTTAACAATTGTTGATAAGGACAAAAAAAGCACAGTGAATGTTACAATACCTTGGGACAGCAGAATAGAAAAGAAAGATCGGGAGAAAAACCACAAAATATAAACATCTGCAAACAGAAGTAGAATGACTATGGCAAAAGAAAACAGATAGTACCAATAGTAATAGAAGCCTTGAGTACAATTCCAAAATGTCTAGAATACCACTTGAGCAACATCAGAACTGAAAATATCACCATCAATTAATTGCAAAGGCAGCTTTGCTTGGAACAGCTTACATCCTGCGACGATATCTGTAACACCACCAAACATCCACATCTGCCTATCCCAGGTCCTTGGAAAGGACTTGTTAGGTAAACAAAAATGCCAAACCCAGTCTGAATATCTGGTTGACTATGCAACGAACCATAATAATTATTCTCAAATTGGACACAGTTCAATATGATATTGAAACACAGATTTATAGATCCCAGGAGACCAGAATAGATATTGGATACTTAAAGACACTGCTATTTTTTCTGTCTTCTGCTGTGGGCAGTGTTTCTTGCATTATTTGACCTACTGTTCTCTATTGTACTGTATGTTGAATTAAAACTGCATGCTAACTTTCATTGATACAGATTCTTTCAGGCTTTTGACAGGACCTTACATTTTAATCAATATTCAAATTTTAATCTTCACTCTCCTCTGTTCTTTTACTGAATGGAACAAGGCATAACAGATGCTTTTCACAGTTTTAGGTCTTGTGCTAGTACAAGGCAAGGACTGTGTAGCTAAACATGCGCAATATGGAAGTGAATCAGCTTATTTTGATCATTCATCTCACATCAGAGAATAAGAATGATATTTTCATCAAATGCTAAACCTACCAAACAACTGAGGAGATACGGAGTGGCCATCTGAATAAGCAATGTATTTCCATTTGTCAATTCGCAGCATGTAGGTTGAAGAATTCACATTGCAGCCATGAAACTCACTCAGAATCCAAGGAGGACGGAGCCTTCTAGATAGGGCTTTATATTCTCCCTTTTCTAATATCAAAGTCATCAGTGAATATCCGCTGAGGTTTTTTGGAATGGGGATACTTGCAATGTCTGAAAAAAGTGTCAATTGGATAGAAAACAATTAAAAAGCTGAATTATGCTGAATTAAGAAACAAAATGTATAAAGCTGAGGATAAGGGAACAGAAATTATATCATTTCAACTACTTCACCTTTTTGCTATTCTGGTAATATTACTGTGCCTCTTTTCTTTATGTCTATTTTATGTTCCAAATGGAAGCTAGCAGCACAGAATGATAATCCTTATACTGAATAGAGCTATTCTCATTATTCTGAGTACAGAACTAAAGCCTAAATGTGGTTATATTTGGTTGTCAGAAAAAATACCTTCTATAAAGATTTCAGTTCCATTGAGTTAATGAGATGCACCTCAAATGTATTTATTTATATGCACACAATTGTCTGCTGAGTTCACATTGATATGATATTAACACTGATTCAAAAAAGGCATAATAATAAATTTTTACTTTGTTAATATATCTTTCAGAAGATGGTTGCCAATTGGTGTTAAATTTAATTAATTAAATGTACCCATGGTTCAATATGTTAAAGTCTCTGAGTAATTATTACTATTTAGGTTTAGAATATGGCACACACAATCTTTTATACTCCTTATTCATTAGTCAACATAGAAGCCTGCAGTGATTGCTATTTTTACCATTATCTGGACAACTGAGTAAGAGAATAGAATTTCTAAGATCATTTAAAATCTTGTATGTGCTTCATGCAATATCTAAGATGAGCCTTTCTGTGTAACAGTGGTAGGTCTTAGGCCCCAAGCTAGAAAGAAAGAGACCTGAGTATTATTTCCTTCTTAGGCATGAAAGCTGGTTTGGGTGATTTGGGTCAATCATTCTCTCTTAGCCCAATTTACCTCACAGGGTTGTTGTTGAAAGGAAAATAGGAGGAGAAAGGAGCATTAGGTATGTTGGCAAATTTGAGTTATTTATAAAAGTAATAAAAGCAGGATAAAACAAATAAATGTATGTATGTGTGAATGAATGAATATATTTTGCTGGCTGCAGAGTTGATTTACAATGCACAAACTTTTTTGCCTCTGTCTCTCATGCAAAAAATAGTTTGATTCAACAGCTATTGTACTCATTTTAATATCCATTTGCAATTTTGAAAAGTACAAGGAACATACTTGCTATAAATTTACTCAGAACTGAAGCTACATCAGAAGCTCTTTTAGGATGCTGGTACTAAATGCATAAGCATGATTGTATGTTTAAGGTATGAACTGGAGCTTACATGTGAAAGAATATATTATAAAACAAAACAGTATGAATAGGGAAAATATATATTAGGGAAAATAATTTATGTTTTTAACAATCAGGATGGCTGAGAAAGTAACATTAATCATTTGTTTTATTACTCATCTAAATAAATTAAACTGTGTTGATTTATGTTTTTATTTTTAACTTTCTGATTACAGGATAGAGCAATCAGGAGAACATATGGAGATGAACAGAATAGGAAGGATAACAATTTAAAAATATAAACTTCAGGAAGATTCGGGGAAAACACAATTAGAACCAAAAATTGCTAAATTAGAGGGCTGAGAATTTGAAAAAGTTATTATTCACCTGATTTGTAAAGCTCCTGTTAAATATAGTCTTGAAAGAACTATTTTGTATCATGACAAACCATTCTCAATTTTTGAACTATTCTTAAATCGTTACCTCAAAAATGTCAACTTACTGAGAAGGTCTAACCTTTTTTCCAAATTACAGGTAACCCTCAGCTTACGATCACAATTAAGCTAAGCAAGACAGTTGTTAAGTGAATTTTAGAGTGAAGATAATTGCATTAAGGATCATATTCCCTAAAATCCAAAAGATATAGAAATGCATAGATTGTTATTCACACTTTGGTTCAGCCTCATTCTCAATTACCTTTCTTTCCTTTCACTATCATTACGTAGCCAACTTTGATTAATTGTTTAAAATCTTAGCAGTATCCTGATAACTTTGCAATTCCTATCAGCTAGGATTGTCCCACAAAATTAACCCAGAAAGAACAGGCAGCCAACAGATGAAACAATGGCAACAAACAATACTAAAAAGGCCAACAATCCCATTGCTATAGGATAAATGTTGCTTACCAAGCATGGTAGGATAGATATCCACAAGAGACACCATATTTGATATGGACTGTGACTTAATATTTGGACCCATTATAAGGAGGGGAATATGGGAACTTGCTTCATACATGCTCATTTTATAAAACTGTCTGTGTTCCATTGCAAGTTCTCCATGATCTGCAGTAAATATTATGTGAGTTCTTCCAAGCAGTCCTGTTTCATTTAGAGCAGAAAGTATCTCACCTGTAACACAAGACAAGGAAAAACATTTTAAAATTAATTAAATAGCACTGATGTTTGCAAAGATTCCAAGGAATATTTTCTTGTTAACAAGGACATTTAGTGATGAGTGATCATTAAAGTTTTTCCCTGAAAGTTCTAAGTTTCTTTCAAAACTTAACATTACCAGATGTAACTGATTTCAAAAACTCTGAACTTGAAATACTATTTTGTGAAACTTAGACTTAATATCTATGGCAGTCCAAAATCTTAATAATGAAATAAAAGGCTTGTCTCAAAATTTAACTATCTCAAGATTAACTCTTAGGACCAGGTTATATTTTTCCCCTCAAATTTTACAAACTACATCACAACATTCAGGTACTTTTAAACATAGCTTTATATAACATAGCTTTATATCCAAGCTGACAATTAAAACAAAGTAATTGATGTTTCAGAGTCATTCCAAAGATTTGGCCCATAATATATTATGCATATGTAATTAATAAATAGTGAACATCATCACACCAACTTAAAAGCATATATTCTAATGATTAGATTGCTTCAAAGTCATAAGAGCAGATTATTATATTTTCTATCTAACACTTCATAGGGTTATGCTTTGCATCTTATTAATAAGTATGCTTTTCAACGTATAGAAGTTCTTTAAGTACATTTTAGCTGGTTCAAATGAGCAATATAATATCTGATTGTACTAGTTCATAACAAAACACGTGTACAGTATTAAATATTCCATATTACTGAACCTTACTTTAATATGATCAATTCCTAAATTAAAAACTATATAGTCCTGATTGAAAACTATATAAATAAAGGGTAACTTCTAAACAGCTGTTTATCTCGCATCTAATTTATTTCAGATGTTACCTATGAACTGTTTTTCTTGACCCAAAGAAATATCCTTCTTATAGAGGGTGCAATTGAAAGTATTCCAAAATATTAAAAATCTCCTCTGCTCTAAAGAACCAAGAAAGTCACTGATCTGTAATTGATAGGGGCTATGTATGGACATTTCCAGATAATAGTTTTGATATCATCATGTGAAGGATAATGCTGAATATTTTAACATGGCTGTATTGTATTCTTCATGAATCCATATAAGATACCTAAATAAATAAAGGAAAATGCAATATAAAATACCTTTTGGGAACAAAAGCTTCCAACAAATAACAGTTCTAAAATTTCTGACAATGTACAGATCAGGATGATAAGCATATTCATGAATGTATATATTATGAAAATAATAATCTGGTATCACCTACCAAGCATGGCATCCGTTTCTGCACACATGGCATAATAATGTGCTCGAATATTTCTGATTTCTTCCTGTGTAAATTGTCCACTGCAGTTCTTAGTGTAAGTAGAATAATAATCAACTGGATGCATCTCTGAAAATGGAGGCCATTTTGGAATCTTTATGGCATCATAAAACACCTTATAACAAAACAGAAATGTGCCATATTTGATAAAATAGCTCTATTGTGCATTTGCAATTTGTTGGCAATTTTCAAGTAGGTGCCAAAAGTAAGCATGATGATTGAAAATGAGATTACAAATGAGATTTTTCTTCCTAGAGTGGTAGGTGCACAGAAATGAAAAACTGGACTTTTTCCGAGAGGTCAGCTGCAGGCACTACTAGGACCCTGCAGAGCTACACCATCTTTTTATATGTAACATTTTTAATAGGAGAAAAGATGAAAAAATGATGAGGCAGTTACAAAGAGAAAACAGTGTTGTCTGGACTTTCTTTTGAAGTCTGTGAATGAGTAGGATAACAGTAAAAAAAAACTTGTTTGAAACTATTCCTGCAAACTTTTAATTTAATTACAAACCTAGATATGATGGGAGTGTCACAACACAGTTTAATTTTTAATTTGTAGTCTTAAAAATAACTTAATTCAAAAATACTCTTTTTGAAATGTTACTCAATTGCACATTTTTGTTACTCAAAAATGTTACTAAGGACAGTTGCCCCTTCCTCTGAGATTTACTATTTTGACAAGGGGGAAACAAACAAAGGAAACCAAAAGCAAGGGCAAAAGAGGAATCATATGCATTCTCAATAACACCCACTGAAACTTAACTAAAGAATAGCGTGAGGAATAGGAGCCAAACGAATTGGCCAAAAGAAGGGTTTTGAGGGAGGTGTCCAGTCTGATACTCAGTGGCCTGGAACATCAGTGCAAGAAGTCCTACAATCACTGCCGTGTCTATCATGGTTCACATGTCCTTTGAGAGACTCCATCTTTTTTTTTGTGCCAGTGTCAAACTTTCAGAAATTGTAAACTGAATATTAAAATTTATTTTCACAAGGTACTGGTGGTTTTAATGAAGTATTAATGTAGGCTTTTTGAAACATATTCTCATATCATGTAAATGTCTTATATATCTATAATGCATTCTCTGTCTGCAAAATGTATCTTCCTTGCTTATTGCATCTCATGTATCTGAAAACAAACCACATGCTTCAAAGCTGAATCCAGCTAATGTATTGCCTTAAAGACCATCTGCTTAGCAACACGGTGTACTATGAGAGCATCATGTTGATGCACTTTTCTAAGCTGAATCACCAAAGAAACAGAAAAAAATGAATTCATGCTAACTTCTATTCCATCAAGATGGGAAAACTCTGGAATGAATTCCATAGTTCCATCATTCCATAGTTCTCTCATTCCAACCAGTGGAATGGCTTGCCTTTAGATGCTGTGGCTGTTCCATCACTGGAGGCTTTTAAGAAGAGTCTGAACAGCCACTTGTCTGGAACGGTATAAGATCTCCTGCTTGAGCAAAGGGCTGGACTAAAAAACTTCTAAGATCCCTTCCAATTCTGTAATTTGGTTATTCTGAACTATTATTCCACATCTCAGCAGAACACTCAGCAGTTTGTAGCCACAGGCACCAATAGCAAATTGTGTTAAGAAAAAAAAGACAATCATTGTTTATATTTATATCATATGGGTTGCATTGTACTGTCAGGATGACAGTCCTACAGTTCTAACTCTGCTCAAGTTGCTCCAGTTAGAAAGCCATACTCGGATAAATCATTTACACTGGAGCTGGCACCTCAACTATATAAAAGTGCTGTGTTTGTCACTAGGCAACCTCATAGACAGAAAACAAGATGCTGTACTGGTTGATTCAGTAGGACTCCAATATCCTTAGATGAATCACTATAACAGCTAAGAAAATCAAGCCTTGAAGAGGGAGGGGAGATTTGGAGGAAAGATTACTTAGCTTTGAGACAAAGGCACTCAAAGTAACTCTGTCTTTATTTGTTTGGAATAAGAAAGGACAGAGAAAAAATTAAACAGGCTTTCAACATCAAGACCAACCCTGTCCAGGACTGTCCAGGTCAAGAAACAGACATAGCAGTGAGGGATGGGATAGATTGACCCTACAAAAAAAGTCTATGGTTGCTCTCCCATTATGATTCTCTTATAACATCATAGAAAATCTGTCTAGTTTATTGTTGAAGGAAAAAGGAAAAGAGGAGATTGATGAAGTATCTGATTGAAGTAACCTAGATTAAAGTAACTGATGGAAGTAACTCTAAATATTGCATTAATGTATCCATTTTTGGTATGTACCCTTCCAAAATTATTTTAAAAATGCTTCTGAACACTGCATGAGCAGGCATTACTGAGATATCATTATCATTAAAGCAGTCTGGGTTTTTCCAGTCTTCCAAAGCAGCTTGAAAAATAGTTGTCACTGCTTTAACAGTCATAGAGTTGACTCAAAGTAGTGGCATGTTTTCTTATAGTCATGCAGAAATCTGGAAAAAGCTTGAATGAATAATAGAAACCTCACACAAAGTCCAAAGATTTTTCCAAATCATTTCCGAACTTTGTATGGCCCTAACATAAATATACTTGTAGAACAACAATCCTAGTTCTTCCCAGTTTAAGAATGTTCAGAACTGAGAAACACTAGCAAAAATAGTGCTAAATTTACATCTTATACTGTCTGGGTTAAACATAAGAACAATGCTATAGTATATGAAAATACTATGAGAGAAAAATATGTCGTAACAATTATTTAATGGATGACATCTCACTAAAAGTCTGTCCTAACTATAAAAAATAAATATGTTACGTGAGGATACTTTTGTAGAGAAATTGTTTCACCACAGAGCTGCAGTGCCTTTCAGTAGCAGGAGCCATGGCAACAGGGCTAGAGAGTGTGGTAGCCATTGTAAAACATCTGGGGATAATTCATTTGGAATACAAATAAACAGGAACATTTGGCTCCTCTTCATGAAAATAATAACACTGACTGATTTTTATTCAAGTTAGCAGCTGGATTTTTCCAGCTTTAAAATAGAAAATGTAAACCAGTAGAATTACATTTTCTGTCCTAGCAGACAGCAATCATCATATAAAGAGAAGGCAATGCAGTTTCTCTAAGGATCAATCAAAGAGTCAATATTGTAGCTTATTATATATAACAAGAAACAGATTGGCAATGCAAAGTCTATACTAATAAACATCATAATTGCTCAGTTTATAAAATGACATTATCACATGCAACTCATACTAACTGTGGCAGCTGGTTCTATTTTTTTCTTGTGGGAACATTACCGAAGGGACTACAAAATCAGCAAACATTTTCATTTCAAAAATTATATGGGCATCAGTCACTAGTCAATATAATATATCTGTTGCCAATTTAAATCCTTTAAGTTTCAACCACACATACACATAAATGCCCGTTTTCAAAGAAAATGCTGTTGCTACTATGCTTACATGTCTAACCATTCATAATCCTTCACCTGTGAAACAACCATGTTTTCTTGTGAAGCAAAATGCATTGGCCACACTCACTCTCCCATCCTCCTCCCGTCTTCCACATTTAATCCCATTAATGACTTTAGTGTGGAAGCTTTTTCCAGACAGCAATCTTCCTATACCGCTCTTTAATTTGTTGTACACAATATATGATGGTGGATGGATCCAGATTTAGATGCTTTATAAAAGGATTATTACCAAATTTTTGCCCAGTATTTCCTTCAGTCTCCTAATATTACTCAGCAGGTAGCACCCACAGCAAACTATACTGCTAGCATAGGTGTTTCAGAATTGCTGATGATACTAGTGAAACAATTATGCCAAACTATTTTGCTAGAGCAGATGAGCCCTATTTGGCTTCCAATAATATATCACAGGTCATTTTAGAAGTGTTGGCTTATAATCATGCCAGATCTTCATCTAGGCTAGCTAAGGGCTGACTTAGTTGAGGACGACATTGAATCCAACCCTGAAAATACCAGATTGTGGAAGGCTGATCTAATAGCATGGTCAAAGTCCCTCAGCCAGAGAAGCTTTGGACTAAGTACTATTTCTCAGCCCAAACTACTTCAGAGGATGTTGTTGTGGGGAAAACCTGGGAGGAGAGAGTATTATATACACTACCTTGAGCTCCTGAAGAAAAGGAGAGCCGTAAATTAGTCAGTCAATGAAATGAATAATAAATATTAGATTGAGATTGACATGTACTAATAAAGAATCAGCTGACAAAGAATTATTTAATCTTTTTCATATGCCATGTGTTAACATATTTAATTTGATAGCTGGAACAATAAAGTGTATAATAGGCCAGAAGTTGATTGGTTGGAGAGTGTGGGCTCCCACATAAGGCAATCTACGTTATGATTGATTGCTGGTTGTAAAGGGGAAGTTTCCTTTTTTCTCGCCTTTTTCTTCTGTATGATGTTCTGTGATTTACCTTATGATTTACCTCATGATATAGTGATGTACCTGACTATCTTATTTGATGTAAAATATTTATATATATATAACTACAAGTTTGTGCCAGTGTCTCTGACTTCATTTGGACACTGGTTGCACAATTCCCTAACACCATGTATATACATACCCTCTGTAGCCAATATGGAGATGTGAGAAATGTGGATGCCCCATAATTTTCTCCTGAGGATGGTGAAGGATATGGGTGAGGCAAATTTAGTCCAAGGTACAGAGCAAAGGGCTGTGATAGTTTAGTTGCATTATTTTTTATCCAATTTGCTGCTTCTTCAGTAACCTTCCAATCTTTTTGCATAACTCTTATGTATGTCTTGTTACCTATGAGTTTAGCCACAGGTCTGCCTTCTTGCTGAAGCAAAAAATCAACATCTCTGGTCCAAGCCTCCACACGGTTGCTGAAAATAAAAAGAGCTTTCAAGATATGCTTTTTAATCAACACATAATTGCACACAAATTACCCACGATTATGATGCTGGCTTGTTTTTATTAACTATTGCTGCAGTTAAACATGTTAGGCTGCACATGTATATATAACCAAACTACACTTTTTCTAAAATTTCTACATTCCTATTTCTTTCGCAGCAGCTACAGAAGCAGAAAGCAAAGGTAAGAACGTATGAGCCTGAGGCCAGCTGTGGTTCACAGAATCACAGAACTAGAAGGGACAACAAGGATTATCAAGTTCAGCCTTCAAATATCATCCAAACCTGACTAGTGGCCAACAGAGATTTAAGCAACTATTAGTTTCCACGGAAACAAGAAAGTGACTGCAAAACAAAAGCAGTTTCTGAAGAAGATTCCTTTCTGCTCCCAAACTTTGTTTCATCCTGTATCCATATATGTAAATTTCCCATGCCCCCCCCAAAGGGCTAGGCAACTGCCCCATAGTAAACTGTAAGATTATCCCTATTCTGTTTTTTTAATCAAAAAGTGAATAATCTCTACTTCATATGATAGTTTACTAGCTACCACAAAAGTCACGTGACCTAAATCTCTGCTAAAAAGTTATCTATTGTGTTTCATTACATCATGCAAACCAGACTGTTTAGAAAGATTTCTGCCAGGGGCAGCTTCCCACAGAATTCCTAAATAAAAGGGTTTGCTTGATTGGTTGTTATATTACTTTAAGACGAGAGTGTCAAACTGCCGGCCCACGGGCCGGATGCATCATGCCAAAATCATGTCCACCCCATTGCCGGCAATGGAAAAAAAGTTGCGATACGTCGCGACACGTCACGTAACGTTGCAAATTTGACACCCCTGCTTTAAAACATTATTTGGAGTTATCCTTTCTGGAACAGAAAGACATTTTCCTATATTTATTTTTATTCTGCTTCATTTCAAATGAAAGGGTTGCTTACAAAGCAATCAAAACAACAGAGCAGGTTACACAAAGGATACACAAAATCCAATACTCTACAGTTTTACAGTAGGACAAGTTAAGGGAAAAGATTGGTGGATTTGTTTCGATCTGATAGCCTCTACCTATAGAAAAAACAACCATTAGTCACTCTCCCTAACATCTTTAACGTAGGTTGGGGCAGGGCTAAGTGAATGTAGACAGATGATTTGAATAGCAGCTTTATTAATTAAGTAATTCTAAATCCATTTTGAGAATATCCACATAATCATTTTTTAAAAAATGAAAAATATTAAGCATTTTATAGGCTTTATCCCATACATCTTTTAAACATGTATTTACAAACTACCAAACTAAGAAAACAAAAAGTGTAGAAAATAAAAAATTAATTAAAAAGAGATTATATAAAAAGTAACTTCTCTCTTTATTACAAGCATAAATAATTTTAGTAAATTGTCTATTTCTCAAAATGCAACAAAAATCTCTCCTTTGCCTATCTCATTGCTTAACTATAAACAATCTAAAAGCCTTATCATTCATTTCTTATCAGCAAATGTCCATTAAGAGTTACCAGAAATAACTACAAATCTATTGTAATTTTGATCAAATAAGACAACTCTATATTCTTTCCCAATCTCGATTTTTAATGACTTCAAATAATTTCTTAGAACTTGATTTCATTATTTTTGTCCCCTCTCAAATAATCCTTCAAGAATTTAATAGCTCTTTCGTACATCCAATAAGAAAAGGTTATCCAAATCACAATTTTTGTTGGTTACTTTACGTCCCTTTTAAATATTAAGACATCATCCAGTTTCATTTGTATATCTAGTATATCAATTTTCTCCATATCATTCTTGTAATTTGTCATATTTAAATACTTTTGCAACAATTTCAGTTTTATTATATAGCTTGTTCCTCTGTAATATCGCTAACCACTTCTATGGTATCAGATATTATTAAAATTAATTTCTGAGGCCATTGTTCAAAGATATCCTTAAAAATATCCACTGTTAAGGTATTTTGCTCCATTCTTTGATAATGTCAAGCTTAATTATTCTTCACCTTTAATTATAATATTTATGTTCTTCTACTTCCCTCTAGTGTCCAACCTTCAAACTCCCTTCCTATATTGATTTTTTTCCAAAGAACCTTCTCACCCAAAAAACTACAGGAACATTTTTTAAAATTAATTTCAAATTTTTATTCTAAATCAATCTGGACCCTAAGTCCATTTTTAACTCTATACACTATTTTGCTATTTATTCCAAAAACTAATATTTTTTCAAGTCCTTAAAATTGTTTTTAAAACTTCTTTCTCTAAAGCAGTGGTTCTCAACTTTTTTAATGCCGCGACCCCCAACCAGTCGTAAGTCGAAGACTACTCAACCGGTCATAAGTCGAGGACTACTCAACTGGTGCAGCACCGTTTGCAGAATGGGACTTTTGGCGGGCTCAGCAGGGCAGAGACAGCCTGGACAATTCCTATTGGCTTTTGAAAGCCAATAGAATTAGACTCTATTCAAGAGAGTCTATTCTATTGGCTTTCAAAAGCCAATAGAATAAAAGGGAGTAGCACAGCTAAGGAAAAGGGGAAAAAAATGGCGGACTGCGTTGTTTGGCGACCCCCATGAAATGGTCGTTCGACCCCAAATGGGGTCCAGACCCACAGGTTGAGAACTACTGCTCTAAAGCTAAGGAGACTTCCCCAGTGAATACAATAAAAACTTGTAGTACTGTAGGGTCTTAATATTTCCTGTTCTGGACCTCGTATAGCTCTATGTAACCCTAACTAGTGAACATGTATCAGTATGTTAGAATATCTAGCAGTTATTGGGTTAAATGCTAGGTATGTTGATGGGTCAGTGGGAGGAATCTCAAAAGGTCATTGGTCATTGGGAGACTTCCTGGACACAAGCCAGATGGGAATCCTTTGTTCATCCAGCCTCATGTCTCCTAGCCACACGGATTGGAGATCCTTTGCCAATATGTGATGATTATCAGAAGAGGGGAAAATTCAATATCAATTTACCTATAGGAATGAACAGATAGGAAAGGCCAGATGCATCTACAGCATAGTAAGTCTCTGCTTAGAATTCCTGGACAATAAATATTTGTTATAAAATCATTTCTATCGAGTCATCTGTCTGTTTTAGATTAAACTCAAAGCAATGTGTTCTGTCTGGAAAAGAACAGTAAATTGATAGGATTCAAAAGCAATAAAAATAGACTCAAAGGTGATTAAGAAATGAGACTTGGTCAAGCTTTTTTCCAAGGGTTGCGTTATGAGCAATATCATCATGGCACTCACCAGAAATCACATTTGAACACTTACTTTTACTTCCCTGAAATTCTCAAGGACTGCATGCAGCTCTAGAAAAAAGTTTGTTGATGTTATGCTTTCATTATTTATATCACTATTCCTACCACTGAGCAAATAGACATACCAGGCTGAATTCTATCAGGTAGTAAAATCTCTCTGTATTAATTTTTGTATTATTAGGACTAGCCTAATATCCAGACAAGATTTGACATAAATACTACATAAAATATGAAGTTGGACACCAATTACAACTTTAAGGAATGTGCAATCTGCAATGCTGAATTAGTACAAAATATATGAGAGGCATTTTCATACATACCTGCCTTCATTCACTTCATACTTCAGATATAAAGCACATTTTTAAAAGGAAGAATGTATACTGGTAGTGCAACAGCACTAATGGAAACAAACTTCTAATTCATTTTTTTAACTATAAATAGAAATCATTTCATGAGGTTGGAGTGGAAAGGAATAGTTAGTCACAATAGTTATTCATCTTAAGAATTATATCTCAAACAATTTTTACAGTAGCCCTTGACTATGAGACACTTTTTAATGCTGAAAAATAGAAACACTGAAAAGCATTTAATCAATTAAAAGAGAAACAATAAAACAATCCAGATTTCATCAAAAAAAGCCTTGAGATATATTTCATTCTTTACTCACCTTAAGGAATGATGTCCAGAAGTATAATCTAGTTTTCCATATTTTTTGGTGTAGTAGCCTTTCTTTTCCATAAGGTCCATCCATGTTCTATAATTTGGATCTAAGCCCTTGAAGTTGTTCCAGGACTCCGTTAAGTGAGTGAAAAGGCCACTCCACATGGCTAAAAAAATATTAATAAAACAATGCATTTACACAACTGTCTTCTTCACTTGGATGGCAGCCCATAAGGCAAGAATTTTGAAGATTAATTTCTTGCCGCTTCTATGGAACAATACTGTGCAAGCTCCAGGAGAACTCCTATAGCATGAAAATCCATCAAAATATTATCTCTCTCCTTTCTCAAGGATGGAATATATTTTCTCTGTAGGTCCTTTATTTTTGTTCTGTCATTTACCCAAATATTGCCTTTTTATGTATAATTTTACCTGCACGGGATGGACAGCAAATGGGGGAATTGGTGTAGGCATTAAGAAAGAGACTGCCTTGCCTCCTCATGAGATTTATAAAAGGCAAAACTACAGTTTCATTTTTGGGGGAAAATGTTAGCCTTCCGTCCTGCAGGAAAAGAAAAAAATGACAATGTGGGAATGCATTTGGAGATTAAGGAGTATTACAAATCAGTGGCTAAAATGTGCAATTTATGTACTGTATTTATTTTGTTGAAAATTAGATATTTTAGATATGTTTTTAGGGACAAAAGAGAGCCAGCTTTATGTAGGGGTTAGGGCACCAGGGTATAAAGTGGGAGATTCTGAGTTCTAGTCCTGCCTTAGGCAGGTAACCTTGGGTCACGTACTCTCTCAGCTCTGGGAAGGACGTGATGCCAAATCACTTCTGAGATCTTGCCAAGAAAACTGAAGGGATTGATCCATGCAAATCAATTCTGACTCAAAGGAACAATAACTTTACCACACCATCATTTAACCCTAATAGGTCAAAAATTTTAAATTTCTTGCTAGAGTTCCTTAAAATAATATTACAGAAGGAATTCTAATTGAGAATATTTTCTGTTCTGCCTACTTCCTGTAGATATTGGAACTGAGAAATATCCTTTCGTTGTAGCCCGAAGTGCTAACAGTTCTGATAATTTAATGAATCCAATCACTCATTTGTTCAGCCTAAGAAAGACACTATGATTTTCTAAAATTTTGCAGTTTACATTGTATTTTAAACACGGTGTTTATGGAGACTCAATCATCCAGGTCATGGTTGTCCCAAAGGTGCTTTTTCCAAAGGGCAACTGGATTTTCTTGGTTTTTTGTTTTTGAAAATGTTTCAGAGTGAAATGTTTTCAAAGAAAAAACCAAGAAAGTCAGTTGCCTTTTGGAAAAAGCACCTTTGGGTTAAACAAGGCATGTTTAAAAGCTTTTGTCTTTCAGTGGGATTCCATGAGACCAATCTGACATGCGCTCAGGCAACTGTCATTTTTGCTAGCAACTTCATGGATAAAAGCCAAATAGCCATGCCTAATTTTTTTTCTAATCCTAATCACCTTCTCACCACTGTTTAAAAACACAGAAAAACTTACAAAATATCTCACACTCAACCTATTATTTTATTAGTTGTGTTGGTAGGCCCCCTAGTGTACACAAAAAACTGTTTGAAATGTTTGCACAACTTGTTTCCTCATTCTCACTATTCCTACCGGTATGATCCCATTTGGGAGGGCAGTTATCTTGGAAAGATGTAGCTTTATACAACTTTATGCAATGGAAGTTCATTACATTGGTTCAATGGGCAAACATTTATAGGCTTGCAGTTTACATAGTGGATATACTCAAAGTACTTGGATAAAATGTAGCTATGTTCACATTCCGTGCTAATGGGGCAGTAGGTGTCTGCTTCAAATGAGAAGAGACATAAAGGTGAAGCAGCCAAAAGAGACATACAATAGGCGAACTCTTCAGAACACAGTGCTCCCTGATGTGGAATTACATCTTCCATTAATCTGATCCTACTTGTGTCATCACCCCTTCTTTCCCTTCAATCAAAGTCAGTAGAAAACAAAATTGTCTAAATAGCCTTTTAAAAGAAAACAAAATACTTACAAAAGAATCGCACATCACCAGCACAACATTAGGCTTTTCACAAGCACCACAGCGCTCTTTAGGACTGAGCAAAGGCCTTGCCTCTACAGGTCCCCAAGGAACAAATCGGACCAGCAGAAGGCACAAGCTAACTATTATATAGTTTGTAAAGCAGGCGGATTTTCTCCTTCCTTTATCCATTTTAAGCATCTTCCTTAAGATCAGAGCAAAGGATCCAACCCCTTCCTTCAGAATTCCTTCTCGGAACCATTTTTACTTCGCACAGCCAGGCAAACGATCTTCACTTGACTGAGCCTGGGAAGCTCGTGACCAACTAATAACACTATTAGGCCAGGGGAGGGGGGGGGGAAACAGTTGCACTATGGAAAACTACCACTCCCATGATACATTGCGAAAAATTAGTTAATGCCAATCCCTTTGGTAAATGAATGCGCTAAAGCTGTCTGCCTGTTCAAGGTTAGGAATATGCAAAAAACTCATCCCTTTTTACCGTGCGAAAGGCGGGGGAAACTGGAAAATAAATGTTTTTTAAAAAAGAGGTACTCTGGCGAACCATAGTGTAATGCGACGAAGGAAGATAATTACAGCGCAAATTATAATTACAGTGTAATTTGTAATTTACAGACCACGGACCATTGTCTGCGAAGAGAGGACCTACGCATAGGTTATAATAAAAAAATAGGAACCAGAATACTTGTGCAGTAATGTCCTGTCCTCACTACCTAAAGATAAGACTCCAATGCAAGAATGTATGCTTCGTGTAGAAAAAAAAGAACTCAATCTTCCAGGTGAAATTTTGCAGCATAAATTTTTCCCCATAAACGATTGCGTGCATTTCTCGCAAAGTAATCCAGAGGTAAGAAAATCAGTAAGATGAAAAGTGCATTACATCCAATAGTAAAAGGGAATTTATTCTCCCCAATTAGTTTAGAAGTGAAAAGTTCTAAACCGTACAATGAGAGTAACTGCGTGGAATCTAGAAACGTTTCCGCCAGTGAACCACAACTCCCATCACCGCGCGAAAACTGAACCAGGCAACCTCGCGTGGTTGCCCTCTGACGTCAGGGACAAGGGAGGGGAGCTTTAAAAAAATTAAAAACTCAGCGCGCCTGCGCAGTTTTTTGCGAATTTGAGGAAATAATACTTGGCTGCTGGTATTAGTAGTTTTCCTGGGCGCAGCGGCAGCTGGTGAGTGTCCCTGTTGTGCGACCCCGGGCGAGGGTCTTGAGCCCTCGAGCGCGCTTTTTCTGCCATTGTGCCCGATTTCGGCTTCTTTGCAAAAACCCGATGAATCTCGCGCTTAATCCGGTTTGCGATTTCGTTGGGGAAAGCGAAACGATCAGGCTCGCAGCGCAGTTCTGAACGCCGCGTCCCCCACCCTCCTCCATGTGTCCACGGCTCCCTTTGATACGTGGCCTTTGGCCTTGTCTTAGGGTGGTTCCAATGGAGGCCTTTTTTTTTCTTTTTTTTTTCTTTTTTTTTTTTTGCAACGGTGACATTTCTCATCCCAAACATTTGGTGCAACGTCGACTTCCATTTATAACTCTGGCTTTCCCCATCATTTTTCTTTCCCAAAAAGTCTGTTAAGGAGAAAAAACTTCACAAAGTATTTAACTGATAAAGACATTTATTGTGGAGCTATCCTACCTATTGCAAGGAAAGCAGGACATTTCTGCAATGAAAACTTTGTCTGGAAGATCCCTAAAGAAGCGTACTGAATCTTCATTCTTGGTTATAAACTTTGCATGTAGGGTACATGTCATCGCATTTGCCATGTACTTTTCAACCCGTGCCTTATATTTTCCTCCCGTAGTTGTTTTCCTGTTAATTATATAAGACTCGAGACAGAGACATTTGTTTTGTTGTATATGTAATTGTGAAGGTCGTTATGGGCATTTTTAAAGTATAGCTATTGATTACAGTGATGATCTTAGTATATGTGTACTAGCAAGTGTTGGCAAACAGAATTATAAATTCAGACGATAGCAGTTTAAATGTTTGCCCACACAAGATTCAAAGAAATTCCTAATTCCCTTCACATCTCTAACATACTTGTAGTTATGTTGGTTTACATTATAAGTTGCTTTTAACAAATAATATAAAATATTTTGAATACTCTGGCTGAAGGGTTCCCTCTGCAGACCATTAGAATAATACTTCTAGAGAAGGTCTACTATTGAGAGATCTCTGAAAGTGAAAGACATGCTTTATTCAAAATGCTTAATTTGGCTGGGCTGAAAAGAAAGAAGCAACATAGTTGTGGGGGAAAATAAGCAGATGAAATAATGTTTTTTGTTTATTTTGTCATTTCTCTCATTGAACTAAAAAACACTAAAATTTTCTTTAATTGCCAAGAAAAGAAAATTATATTAGCCCAACATTCCAGAGCTCATATGCATTCTACAAATTCTGAAAAATGAAGGATGAATGGGAAGGTATAGGTACCCAAAGCAGGGAGACATATGACAGAGTACATATGTCACAATGCAAACTCTGGAATTTACCTGCTATAGTTACATCTGATATTAGGATGCAAATACAAAAGGCCAGAGCCTGTGTTATTGCAACAAAGGTTTCATTATTTTTTTTATCACCACAATTATTCTGGATTATGGGTCCTGTATATACTCTCTAGTTGTATTCTCTTATATATGGAACAGTATGTCCTTGATAAAAATGTTTCTTTTAACCTAGCTATGCTGCTGAGTAAAATACTATACTGTATTACTTTACAAATATACATCAGATGTCTTCATATGTATCAGTAACTTTCTTAAATTAATATTACCTGTAGTCATGTCAAACAAGGAAGTGAAAGCAGCATTGAAAAGTGCCAGAGATGCAATAAGAAATAAGGAGTATAAAGAAGCACTGAAACATTGCAAGGTAATCAATAGTCAAAAGGTTGGCTACATTAAAACATTACAATATGTTCATAGTACTGTAATCATCTTTAATGCCATTTCAGGAATATCTTCACTCTACAACAAACTTGTATAATTATTTTTCTTTCTCTTTTGCTGTATATTCTTTTATCTGCTGCCATACTATTTTTTCTGCAACAATACCTTTCTTATCCTATCCTTTGGGATTTATTTTCTCTTTATAATTAATATAAAATTTCCTGGTTCATCCTATTAAGCCAGAGTTTTATTTAACCTACTTTGTTGAATTAGCCGCAATCACTTTACAGACTACTTTGGAACATATTAAGCCACAAGGAAGCATATGGCATTACAACATTTAGCATCATTTTTGAATCTAACCACTGAGCTAGGTTGTTAGTTTATTTGTTTGTTAGTTTGGCAGGCTGTTTTTCCACCAGCACTTTTATATATAATGAAACTTCGAAATTAACATCCAGAACATATTTCTTGTTATCAAGATTTTTGCATAGTTTTAGATGCTACCCCAAAGATGCTTTTTTATGAGGCAACTGAAGACGTTTCACTTCTCATCCAAAAAACTTCTTCAGCTGAAGCTTCTTGGATGAGAAGTGAAACGTCTTCAAAGAGAAAAAAAGAAAGTCCAGTTGCTCATGAAAAAGCACCTTTGGGACAACCATGACCTATATGACGGAGAATCTCCATAGACTTTTAGATGTTATATAAATTCTGGATTTTGGGGTAAGGCAATACACAGTCTAAGACAGGGGTGTCAAATTCAATTTCATTGAGGGCCGCATCAGCATTGCGGTTGCCCTCGGTGGGCCTACTAGATAGGCGTGGACGTAGCCTACTGGGTAGGCGTAGATGGAGTGGATGTGGCCTACTGGGTGGGCGTGGCCAGCTCTACATCATTTGCGTCAAGGATGTCTGTGGGGGCCTGGGCAGGAGTGGGACAGATCTGACGGTCTCTGGCAGAAAGGGGTGGGACCAGGGCAGAGCCCAACAAGCCGGATATGTGAAGTAGGCAAGGGTCATTTGCTGGCCACTTCCAGGTGATGGTGCATTTTTTTCATTCCTCATAAAGGGTGACACCTCCCCAGCATGCACCCAGGGGGTAGGGCCAATGTGACGGGCTGGTTCCTTGCTGTTTCCAGACGACCTTGTGGAGCTACGACTGAATGCATTTTAACATAGATGGCCACCACAAAATTGTACATTGGCTCTCGGCTGGCCTGGGCCAGGGCCAAGGCAGCAGGGGCCATTCCCTCACTGTTTCCAGGATGGCTTCGCAGGCCACATGAAACCACTTTGCGGGCAGCATCCAGCCCCCGGGCCTTGTGTTTGACATGTCTGGTCTAAGACAATGATTCTGAATAAGACTTTTTAAGTTGTTAAATCATTTAATAAATGTGTATCTGAATTGCAAAAAGAATAGTTTAATATTTTCACTTGAATTTCTGTTTAATAGGCAGTATTGAAACAAGAAAAAAATAATTACAATGCTTGGGTATTCATTGGCCTGGCGGCTGCTGAATTAGAACAACCTGAACAAGCCCAAGGTGCATATAAGAAGGCTGCTGAACTTGATCCTGGGCAGTTGCTGGCATGGCAGGTATATATGACATTAATCCCATTTTTTATGCAAACATGTTTATATGAATGTAAACATATCTGTTTATGTGAATAAATTGTAGATCTTCAGAAAATATAATAGTATGGTGAACTCAAAGATTAGAAGCCTCCCCCTCTTTTTTTCCCCTTGGCTAATAGCTCATTTGCACATGTGCAATATAATGTTATTATTTAAGATGCTGTGTATAGCTCGGCATTATAAATTCTTCATTTTCAGCCCCAGAATAGAGCGCTCTGGTTTTTGGGTCAATGACAGTTTTTCATTTCTGTTGCAAATCAAATCATTGGGAAACAGTTAGCAGTTAGTACCTTAAAAGATTATATTGATGGTCCTCGGCTTACATCCATTCCTTCAGTGACTGTTCATAGTTATGGCACTGAAAAAGTGGATGTACAACCAGTCATCAAAGTTTCCACCTGGGAATGACTCAGGTGGTAACATAATCATGATTGGGGCACTTGGGTGTCTGGCTCCTAATTACAATGTCACAAGTAGCCACGGTCACATCATCGCCATTTGTGATTTTCCCTGCTGGCTTCCCACAAGCAGATCAATGGGGAAATCACCTGAGATGTCACAAGTTGCTCTGGTAAATCATTCCTGCTTTTCCTATGGCCTGTAGCACCCCTGTGTATGGCCTACGTCAGCCCTCCCAGATCCGTCCCCAACTTCATGCAGTTTTTTAATGTCCTGTTCCAGCTCTCCCTTGGTTTCCTCCACAACCCACTGCACCCATGCACTCCTATACCCCTGCATTCCTTCCATGGAACTCCTCCTTTTCCTACTTAATGCTGTGTGGGTTATCATGGCAACCAGGAATGCCTAGGATTGCTGTTGCTAAATAATGTAATCATGTGATATCACCGATTATGACTGCACTCCCTTAGCAATAGCAGTCCTAGTCCCAATTACCAGTGTAACCAAAGGACTACCTGTAATTATCTCTTGTTTATAAAGAATAACTTTATATATTCTCATCATGAATTGTTTTAATTCATTTTCTGTTATTAAATATATTATGTTGGAAGACATAGTCCATGAAAGTTGATAATTGAAGTTTAAGTTACATATCACACATCAAGTATTTGCTTCCAAAGTGACATTCTTCAATTTCACCCAGGGATTGGCAAATTTGTATGAAAAAAGGAATCATACAGATGTCAAAGAAGACTGGATTAAAGTTTACGAGAAACTACTAGAACTCTATGAAAAGTAAGAAATAATTATATATATTTTTTGTCAGCTGTCAACCTTCTGTCATATTTAAAATATTTTTAAAAATAAGAGATTTCACCCACACATTCTTTAGGTGTAAGTATTTCACCCCTTTTGTCGGTCTGTATGTCTCTGTCTCTCTCTTTTTAAAATTATTTTAAGAACATAGATGTTGTCAGCAGCAAGGCTGTGGTTAAGGATTGTTAGTAAGGTGTATATTCCTTCAGTTAGGAAAAATTTTCCTCTTCCCATTCTCCTTTTTCCCCTGAGAATTACCTTGGAAAGAGGCAGCAAAAAGCCCCCCCCCAATGTATTAAGCTTTCATCTATCTCCAAATGGTGTTATAAATGCTAAGTTGTCATTCAGAATGACTGAGGAGAAGAAAGAAAAAAATGCTAAGTGAAAAAGGAATAAAGGGACCAGGTAATTGTAAAATTAAAGGTGACCAAATAGAGAGCAGTGAAGGGAAGCCATGTCTACTAGGTTGAGGAAGACAAAGATTAAAAAAGATGTTGTGACAATACTGATGAAAAAAAAAAAAAAAACAGTAGAAGCCCAAAGGAAGATGGAAAAAAGATGACAGAAAGGAAGATGTAAAAAAAAAAAAAAGTAAAAGAGTCCTTGTGGATTTTACTTTGCTAATTGTTGTTGACTATAGGGGGTGTTACTCATCTGTGTTTCAAGGCCATTGAACCAGCACTGTCCAAAGACATTTCCATGGTCATGTGGCCAGCATGTCACTGTTATATTCTCACCAAAGTCTCATTTGCATGCTTTCAAACTGCTAGGATAGCAGGAACTGGGGCGAGGACGGAAGCTCACCCCATCACATAGTTCTTGGGTCTCGAACCTAGGCTGTTGGCTTTCTATCTGAAAAGCCCAGCATCTTAACAACTGAGCCACCACATCACCCAAAGGAAGATGGAGAATGCTAGATGTACTCTTCATAAATAAAAATCAAGGATAAGAAGCAGGATAGGACTGAAAAAGGCAGAAGACGTTATCTTAAAAATGGTTACCTTTAAGCATTTTTCCTTTAAGAAGTTAAGTAATCACTAAATGCATCTTACTTTTTTTTAAGCAATGATCAACAGAAATGGTGTGAAGTATGTAAAAAGCTTGTGGAGCTGTATCATAAAGATAAACAATATCTTCAGGTTAGTTACTATTTTACTAATTTTATTTTGGTCGTTGTAAACAGTCCTTTATACAAAAAATGATTTTGGGTAAGTACAGGAAAAGCTAACTGATTTTATATTCGTAAATATCATTTGCTTTGTATCCCTTGAGTTTCCTCGAAATTATGAGGCCTTTTTAAATATTCATGGGGGGACATGTTTGAGTGAGTAGTACTCACTCAGTCCTAAGATCTCTTAGAATTTACTTTGAAGTGGTACTAGAACTAAGCTTACTCTTGGATGCTGAAGCATTATTTGTGACAAGAAGTATTTTGCTCATGTACTGTGTGCTATAGTCAAATCTAGCCATAACTCTACATACATTTGTTTAAATTGATCAGATTACTTATTAGACCCAATATAATTTGGTTTAGCCTGGGCAAATTGTTTGTGTTCTAAATTATATTGTGCTCCCTTTTCATAATTGCACAGTTTTGCTTTCTGCCAGGCTGTTTCTCTGATCCTCCAGATTTTAGGTTTCCCTTGGTTTTATTAATTTTTTAATTAATTAATTTTTGGGGGGGGGCTTGTGGATCTGCGATGGAATTTTTTCATAGCATTATTAGGATTAGAAACATTTCAGAAATTTTTACTCAAACATTTTATGCCAATGGTGCAGGATTTGATCTCAGTTTTATTTTTATGATATAGGTGGGTGGGTGGGTGGATGGATGGATGGATGGATGGATAGATAGATAGATAACCTTTATTGTCATTTTTTACTGTGAGCGCAATGGCACACATTAAAAATGAAATTTAGTTGCTTGCTCTCAGTCTACATATATATAAAACATCCATTTAAACATACTATATACAACATATGTGTAGACCTACACCGTTACATATAAGTAACATATAAATATTAATCACTGTCCATCTTGGATACATAATGAAAAGAGGAAGTTTAGAATTCACAATGTTAATACTGAATGGAACAAAACTGTGACTGAATCTGGATGTTCTGCTTTGGATACCATGAAGCCTCCTCCCAGAAGGTAACAAGGAAAACAGGTCACGAAGAGGATGTGTAGTGTCTCAGACAATTTTTATGCTTTATAGATCAGTTGTCCTCAGATATCATTGAGGAAGCCATTAGGTGAATCAGGTTTTTTAGAAATAAATATTGCAAGGACGCCTGTGATAAATCCTTCTTTAGAACTTGGTATATTAGTATGCCAGCTGGTGAATAACCCACACTATAGTTCCTTTTGATTGCTTCCATCAATGTCAATTTTCTATTATTTCATTGCCCTGAAATATGCTGGTTGTTGCTTCTAGAGTGTTTCAGTGCTGCAAAGGTATTGCTTTTCAAGTATTAATGGAAGTGGAATTTACAAAGTGGTTTTCCTCAAGTACTTATTGTTAATCTTTTACCTTGTAATGCTTTCTTTGCCATTGCTAATATTTTTTCTATTTATTTAATCAAAGGTAATCCATTTTCAGCTATAATTCCTACCAACATTAAATATTTTCTTTTGTAGTTTCAGCTAGCCTATTTTGATGCTTCCTGATTCACATAACTTACTCATTATCCCAACTAGTATCTCAGTTGCTCAAAACATCACTTCTATTCCCAGAAAGGAAGAAAGGCATTAATTTTTTATTTTCATTTTAGAAACAAAATAGCATAGTTTTTTTTATTAAAAAGAGGAATCATGAGAAGAAGTCAATAATTATAATATTAAAATCTATTCAGGAGGTATTTTGTAGAGTATTTATCTTTAATCTTGTTCTAAAGTCCAGATGATTACATCTATGGAATTTTCTTGGCAGTTTTACAGACCTCATTTGCCAATGCCCTTTTCCAGTTTTTTTTTCTTCAGTTTTCACAGTTTTGATCAACAGCTGGAATTCCCAGATGGTTCCTAATTCAAGTACTAACTAGGCTAATACTGCTTAACTTCAAATCATCTGCTTTGATTGCAGCTGACCTGAACTGAGATGTTGTTGGCATTTTCTTGATAGGTGGCACGAAGTTGGCACAAACTAATAAAAATAAGAAGAGAAGGAGGTGCAGACAATGTTGAACTTCATCAGCTTTGGAAGAAATTGGTCCAGTTGCTAGAAGAGGGCATACAGCTTAAAGATAATGAAATAGAGCAATTGGTAAGCAATTGGGCTGTTACTTAGATATAAATTTTACTGTTTTTGAACCCCTTATAAAAATGGAGCTCTAACCTGGAAGTATAATTCAATTTTTTTGTTTTACCAGTTGGAAATTGACAGTTTGAGTAGTACTGTAAATAAGTATAGTTCTGAATTCTGACTTAACAAAAGACTAGCTCTTTTGTAAAAAAACTGCTGCCTGCAAACCAGAAAAATTAGTTTGAGATCTGTTAGTTTTCTTGCTTGAATCAGGATCTAATAATAAATGAATGTATACATACAAATATGTACATGTCTCTGTGTCCCCAGATGTTAGCAGGGGGCCTACTTGAAACAAGAGGTGAATTCTGATGATTGTTTAATCTGTGTAAAACTGTGACACATATCTTGGCCAATTGGAAGAAAACCTCCAGTTTGTAGATGAGGAACCTGCTAGTGTGTTAGCTTCCTTTACCCCTGTCAAATTGTCTAAACCAGGCATGTCAAACTCGCGACGTCACATGACGTTGCGCAATGTATCGGGCCGGTTTTGCCATTGCCGGCAGTGGGGTGGGCGTGGCTTCCTTGTGACACGTCCGGCCCGTGGGCTGGCAGTTTGACACCCCTGGTCTAAACTGAGCTACTTGTCTGTTGATCTTGCTTGTAAAAAAGATATTTTATTTTTATTTCTTTGACATGTTTTGCTGAATTTATTAATATTTTAATCATTAATGCATTAACAGTTGGTTTAATAGTTAATGATTATACCTCACTTTGTAATTGTTTTTAATGATAAAAAGATAAAAAAATATCAATAAAGTAAAAAACATACTTCTGATTCCTGGCAATATTCTTTAAAGCTTTCTTAAAAGAATTGCTCTGTGAATGAGATGGGTAGTCTGATAAATAAATGAAGGAGGGGTAGCAACATGTGGCCCTCAAAATATTGTTGCATTGCAGCTCCTATTTTGTCATTGACAAACCTGGTTAAGGATGAACAGAGAAAAGCACTGTTTGCCTAAAGAAATTTGTAAAGGAAAGCTGAAATATTGTGGCTTGAAATAAAATATGTCCTATTTCTCTGCTTGCTTTTTTTAAACTTTGTTTCTTCAAGCTTTTCCCCCTATGGATATTGAGGTGAGAATGGATTATTTTGAGGAAAGAAGTGATTGGCAAGGAAATAATTGCCAACTTTTTCATTTCTTTCTCCTTAAAGATCTAGCCACCCATTGATACCTTTATACTAAAAAAGATCAGAAATAATCCAACTATCGATAAATATTGGCTTTAATTTTTATTTCCTAACTATTGTTGGAATAGGATTAAATGATTTTCAAATGATAGGCGTACATAACAGTAAGTTAGAATTTTGAATACACCATAGCAGAAAATAAATGAAAAATAATAATGGGTGGCCTTGCATAATACATTAAGCCCAAGTAAAACTCATAAGCACTGAATATAAGTGTCACTATGCCACCATAAGTTAAAAGCTTGCTAGTTTTTTGCTTTGTTATTTCATTTTAGAATGCTTACATTGTTTTTTTCAGTTCCTTGATGCGTTTGAAGAGGCAATCAATTCTTCAGAACCAGTTCCAGGTGAAGAGCACAAAAAGCTTTACAGAGAATTCCTTCAGAGTTTATCAAAAGTAAGAAAACAAATCTAAACTGAAATCTAAAAGTGCATGTTGATCCCTTATCTATTTTGCTAATTGTTTTTCTATTTCTATTAAAAGTTTCCTCATGAGTCTTCTAGAATGAAGAAGGCCTGTAAAGAAATGATGATTGTCTATCCTAACATGAGTTATCCCCTGGAAGTTCTTTGCTTACACTTCATTCAGTCAGGTAATTTGACTAGCTTCTTAATTCTACATTAATTTTTATGAGTTTGTTCATTTTCCTATTCTTGTACCTGCCATTGTGGCAGTTGATGTTCTCATTCCTACATAACTTCCTTTGAAGATTTGAATTTAACTACAAAGATAGCTCTGGATTAGGACATCTTAATCTGCTTAATTGTATATTAAAGGAATGGAGAAAGGTCATGGAAGTAGTTTTGTATGTATGTCTTAGAAACTAGAATATTTTTGAAGGAAGAAGCCCATGGAAAGGTAAATGGAAAATTATATAGTGTATTTTAGTGCTGCCAAATTTTAAAAGTGAAATTAAAATTCCTTTGTGTGTATTAGATAACTTGACTGAGGAGGCCCTAGGTTGTTGTCAGAAACTTTTGGATATTGATTCAAGAAGTGGTCCAGCTCTGATCATTTTAGGGATTCAGTCTCTCCAAGAAAGAAATTACAATGAGGCTGAAAAAAAGCTTATAGAAGGTAAGTGATAAAAGAAGGAAAGTGGGTCAGTAATCTCTTCCAATGATTGAACCGAAGGGTCTTATCCTGTTTATACACATCCCATGTTTCTTATGCAAACATAATTGAATTTGACCTAATCTTTGTGCACTGTACCTATGGTTGCTATGTTTCCCTTCTCTCCCTCTCTACAATCCATCGAAATTGCTGCTAAAATGACAGCCTGTTCATCATAAAATTATTTAATCGCCAATTTGCCCAACAGTATTGTATTGACTTTTTTGATATTTAACAACAGATGCAAGATTATTTTGGGTACAATAGTTCTATGGAGTATGAATTCAATATGCAAAGACCATCTGTTATTATTTGTTTATGATATGTTAAATCATACTTTCCTGCCAGGTTTGCAGCAGTCCAATCAGTGTCC
The DNA here is from genome assembly GCF_016545835.1 of Crotalus tigris. Taxonomy (NCBI): domain Eukaryota; kingdom Metazoa; phylum Chordata; class Lepidosauria; order Squamata; family Viperidae; genus Crotalus; species Crotalus tigris. The sequence goes on along the minus strand of NW_024096641.1, from coordinate 272,318 downwards.
AGTAGGATGGTGTTACTTAGGGAAGGTGCAAATGAAAATGCATAAATACCAAGAAGCTGTTCATTCCTGTAATCAAGGTAATTGTAGACCAATATAAAATGTTATTTATAAAAATGTAGACTGCTTCGTCATAAACATTTCATAATGTGATTATTATAATAAAGTTGTGAAAAACACTGAGAGTAATAAACAATACTTTCAAAATTCAGTCAAAACATGAATAGCAGATTTTACCCTGATCTTTAGCAGTCAGGAGCAATTCTAATAAAGAGGTTTTGAAGTCAGTTTTGAGAAAAACTGGGATTTGCCTGAAAAATAATTTCACGATGTCAGTATTAATACTATAAAATGCCTCACCAGTTGTAATAGTTCTTACAGTACTGGAAACTTATAAATTTTTAGTGTATTTAATTACATGTGTGAATATTATTTCAGACTTCCTTAATTCTAAAAAGAATTGGTTTATTGGATTTTATTATATTAAAGTTTTCAGATATATGAGTATTTTTTTCTTGTTTTTTTAAAATATGGTAAATATTTTACACATTTTTTAAAAAAATCACAAAATTATGGAGCTTTATTACTGGTATCTTTCTAATTAGAAATATTAGATTATTTAACCTTTAAGCCTATACATGATCATGATATAGAAACTGAATTGTTTACTTGTTTACAGCTTTAAAGAGTCTGGGACAACTTAATGACTCAAGTTTCATTCAGCAACAAAAAAATATTGCCCAACATTTCAGAGCAAGAGCCTTCATTAAAATTCCAGGTGCTAACTATGCTGATGAAGCCATATCTTCCCTCAGTCAGGTATATGAACAGCTTAAAAATAGCTTTCATTAATAAAATCTTATGTCAGCTTTTAAGAAATATTAGGGGCCTCAGGCCTCAATTGTACTCACCCAGATTATGGAACTGTATTAGCTTGGCAATCAATGATTAGATCTGGATTGCTCTTTGATCGTAATTTTTGTGGGAGAATAGAGGCACAAACAACCATGATAGTGAGGAAGAAAATCATTCCAATTTCATATTATTCATCAAGGGGTCTGGAGATATAGCCCAGAGTTTATTGGTCTGGCAGTTCTTTTTCTGGTTAGTGTGAAACCTTTCTGTCCCTTTGTTTCACTATAGAAGAATTTGTACCTCTTTTAATTGTAATCTTATAATATAGGACTGGAAATGTTAAACTGAATTATATATTTGTAAGTTTAAAAAAACCCAAGTCATATTAACTGTTTTTAAAATTATAATATGCGTTCTTCTGGCATGGTATTTAAAATGTTAGAAAACTTATGCCGGGCTGCAGTTGTAATCAGCATTTATTAGTTAGATTCCATAAATATAGTGAATATAATTTTGCATGCTACCCTTAACAAATACAAGGGAATTTTACCTTCAAAAGAATTTTATGCATATTATCTGCTGTGTAAATCTTTTATTCCCCCAAAGTAATTGCTGAATTCTTAGAACAGCCAGCCAGTCTCTAGCTAATGACTTATATAAGGTATATTCTTTATATTCATTTTAACAAAAATCATCTAGATTGCTAGGATTATTTAATTATTAATTGATGGTCAGATTTTAAGGAGCTGTACAACTTTTCCTTCATGCTCAAGCATCTTTCTTAAACTGCTATTTGTTAATCCATTGTTAAAGCTAATGTTTTTTTTTATTGAAAATTTATAAGGTTTTACAATACAAAAACAAAACAGTTTTCCCCATCCCTCCCCAACCCTCCCCTTCCCTCCCCCGACTATCCCAGAGCTGGATATAGGCTTAATTAGAGTTTCTTCAAAAAATCTTAAGAAAAGTATAAAATATAAATAAATTTAGATACATTACTTAAACAAATTACTAAATAATTAACAACAATATATATGTAAAAAAAAGAAAAACATAAATACCAGAAAAGAAGAAAAAAAAAGAAATACATAAAAAATATGAAAAGAAAATTAACTTTTCAATATAAGTTATAAAACTATAAACAAATCTAAATACATTACTTAAACAAGTTATAAAATAATTAAAGGTAATATATATATATATAAAAAGAAAAATAGAAAAGAGGAAAGAAGAAAATAATAATAATAAAAAGAAAAAAAAGGGAAAAAAAGTTTGGCTTTTCAAGAAAATTGGCTTTTCAATATAAATTATTAAAAAGCTAAATAATATTTTTTAATATCCATCTTGTGTTGTATAAAATCTATCCATTTCCTCCATACCACAACATACTTCTCTTGAGATTGATCCTTCAGGAAAGCCGAAATCTTTGCCATTTCCGCCAGATAAGAAACTTTAAAAAGCCACTCTTGCAAGGTAGGCAGAGATTCCTTCTTCCAACATTGTGCTACTAACAACCTTGCAGCTGTGATTAAATTTAACATCAATGTGATATCTTTAGTATCACAATCTGTAACAATACCTAATAAAAACAATTGTGGGGTAAATTTTACCCTCCTTCTAAAAATTCTTTGAATATTCCACCATATCTTAATCCAAAAAGCTTTTATATTTTTACATGTCCACCAAATATGATAATATGTAGCATCCAAACTTCCACATCTCCAACATTTAGGTTGTAGATCAGGATACATACGAGACATTCTTTGTGGATCAAGATGCCATCTATAAAACATTTTATAAAAGTTCTCCCTTAAATTTTGGGCTTGCGTAAATTTAACGTTCCTCACCCAAATAATTTCCCAGGTATCTAATAGTACCGGTTCACCAAAGTTTTGTGCCCATTTAATCATACATTCTTTGACTAACTCTGCTTCTGAGTTCAATTCTACTAAGACCCCATAAATTCTCTTAATGTGAGTTCGCCTTTGATCTTTTATTTGTTTAAACAGATTCTCATCTTCTCTAAGCAAACCCACATTCCGATCTATCTTCCACCTATCCATTATTTGTCTGTAGTGAAACCATGAATATATAATATTTTCCTGTGCTAAATCTTCCATAGATTTTAAGTGCCAGTGTGTTGTTATGTAAAAGATTTGATATGGACTCGGTTACAGTCATGATTAATGCACCATTGGAAGACCTAAAAGAACAGATTAGGGCTAAATTGTTGTGCTGTGTGGTCATTAGGATTAAAAAATGACTCGGTGGTATATAATCAGTCAATATATAGCAACCTGTGATGCGGTTTTAGTTTTCTGAACTTTCTGAACTTTGAGACTGTATTTCTGGTTTCTAGATCTTGGATAGAAATAATGATCCAAAGCTTATAGCTCTTAGAGGACAGGCTTATCTAAAGAAAGATCTCACTGATGAAGCTTTGAAGGTTAGTATCCTTCTCTTTTAGTAAGCCCGCTTTTTATTTTAAATATGACATTGGTGTGTACAACACTGAGAATTTTACATTGTACTACATACAGATTGCACAAGAGCTTCAGTTGGCACATCCAGACCTGGCAGAAGCCCACTTCCTTGAAGGATTGATACATTATAGGCAAAAGGAATATCATCAGGCAGAAATGAGGTACATTCATATTCATTCTTGGGGGGGTTGGAGAAAAGGTACAATCTAAATATTTAAGTAATTGTTTTTTCTTAGTTTTCAGAGAGCTATAGCAAAAGAAGCTGAAATAGCTGAATTCCATTTTTGGCTGGGCCTCACTTACTGGTTTATGAATGAGGAGACAAGAAAAGATAAATCAAAAGCCCTCACTCAATTTCTGAAGGTAAAATATAAGTGAGGTCACTTACTACTTCATACAATTAATAACTGTTTCCCTTTTTCCAAATCTGTGGATGTTGGCTGCAAGAATAATCAACAGAAGAACTCAGAACATTGGGAAAGAAGCAAGAGTCCATTTCCTTTCTCTTATTGGTCTTAGCAGCGAATGAGGTTGAGAGTTTGAGTCGAGGGCATCACTGGAAAGAGGATACATGCAAGAATCCTAGGAGTGATACAACTGGGATTTTTTTTTGTTAATATATCTTGTCCAGATTTGAACCTATAAAGAGAGATAAACTAGTTGTCAATTGTATCCTGTAAACAAATTTGGCTTGGAAGTAAAACTCTTGGTCTACAGATTTTGAGTCTTAGAAAAGATATTATAATGCCTATGATAAAATGGATGCTTTAGGAAACAACTTAAAACAAAAAGAAACTGGTCCTGGCCCCACAAACTTAATATATAAATGTTAGAAATAATAGCAACAGATGATAGAAATACAAAATAAAGCATATTCAAATTTTCTTTTAGAACAAAGGGTGTAATCCAGTGACTACTCATGAGAAATGTACTTTGACAGGTTTAAAGAACTATATAATTAAGAAAGAGTGAATCAGATTATTTGTTCTTTTGAACCTTCTTTATTTAATTTGTTTAGTCATTTATTATTTTGTACCTCCCAAATCACAATATATTGGTGCACAAAGAAAAAAGAAAACAAAAATCCATAATATTTCATCCTTCCATGCACCTCATGAGGGGAAAGGAGGCTTAGAACTCAAAGCATTCAGACCAAATGAGCAGAATCATACTTGGGAAGGGAGTCCCTGATAATATCCCCATATTATTCCACTTAAGGCTTTATAGATGATAACCAATTCTCTAAAATAGGTCCAGAAGACTACTGGCAGTAAGTATTATCCTCAAAATGGATGTAATTTTGCAGCATTTGGTTTCCCCAATAGCAGCCTTTTGTACAATTGCATCTTCATGTCATCTTTAAAGGCAGTCCCATGTAGAGCTTATTGTAGTAATCTACTTGCATACTGATTAGGCTCTTTTGGGAGGGTTTTCTGATAAATTAATCTGTAACTGTCCCAAAATCCTGCTCGTAGCTTCCACTTGCTGTTCAAGCAGGAGCTGAAAGAGACCTGCTCTTTAGGGGAGCATGACTCTATCACAGTGGTTCTCAACCTGTGGGTCGGGACCCCATTTGGGGTCGAACGACCATTTCACAGGGGTCGCCAAATAAGGCTGTCCGCCATTTTTTTCCTCCTTTTCTTTGGCTACGCCCCTGGCACCCAGTGATGTATAAGTGGTTGGGGGTCACCACAACATGGGAAACTGTATTATGGGGTCGCGGCATTAGAAAGGTTGAGAACCACTGCTCTATCAAGAGCAGTTGATGTTTCTAGATCATCCAGATGCCTGTGGATTAACAACAGTTCTGTCTTTGTAGGGTTTAAACTAAGTCTGTTTCTTTCTATCAGTTCTGTACAGTAGCAGATTTATATACGCAACCCTTCAGCCTTGCTACTCCCAAAAATATCATTAAAATATAATGCGTATTAATGGATTACAATATAAAAGAGTGGATTAGTTTTAAAAAACTAAAATCTCAGTTCCAGAATGAAAAAGTAAGGGTTTTTTTTAAAGAGTAATTTTAAAAATCATTTTGAACCAAGAAAACCCATCTTCTGGTCATCATCTACCTTACTCGTAAGAACGAAAGTACTATGAGGAAGGTCTCCAATAATTATTTTAATATGTAGATAGTTTCATGTGGCAGAAGCTGCTTCCTCAATTATCCAAGTTCCTGTAGCCAAAATTTATTGCGTTTGTGTTTTGAATTACATTGATACAAAAGGTACCGTTTGATATATTTCATTTTTTATTTCTATTGTATACATCAAAACTGTTTTAGTGCAAATGCAAATAATAAATGGTAACATTGTGATATTTGTTTAACAGGCAGCAAAACTGGACAATTTCATGGGAGATGCTTTCCATTATTTAGGTCAATATTACAGAGATGTAGCTGGAGATAAAAACAGAGCTCTTGGCTGCTATAAAAAGGCTTTTGAAAGAGATAAAACAGATGGTGTTACTGGAGCAGCAGTAGTGGACTTGAGCACTGAGCTTGGAGACTTGGTAGGGTATATCTCATTTGCACTTTCTAATGTATCAGTAAACAAAAAAGTTGTATAAAGTCTGTATAAAGAAGAGATTATGATGGAAAATTAACAAAATTTATAAATCAAGAAATTTACCTTAGAGCTTCCAGGTTACTTCTCCTCATCCCCAAATGTTTCCCACAGGTCTTGGTGATTTTGGTATACAGGTAGTCCTCGATGTACAACAGTTCATTTAGTGACCATTCAAAGTTACAACGGCACTGAAAAAAGTGATTATGGCTAGTTTTCACAATTAAAACTTTTGCAGCATCCCAATGATCATAAAATCAAAATCCAAAGGCTTGGCAACTGGTTCATATTTATGACCTTAGCTGTTTCCCAAGTTGATGTGATCACTTTTTGTGACCTTCTGACAAGCAAAGTCAATGGGGAAGCCAGATTCACTTAACAACCGAGTTACTAACTTATCAACTACAGTGATTCATTTAATAACTGAGGCAAGATCAGTAGTAAAATGGGGCAAAACTAACTTAACAAATGTCTCACTTAATGACAGAAGTGTTGGGCTCAATTGTCATAAGTCGAGGACTACCTATAATCAGAAACGTCTACCATACAATATAGCAGACACTTCCTACATTTCTGCTGTGTTTGTTCCTCTGTCTTTCAGATGCAATAATAAGGCCCTGAATAGGCTGTATCACACTTTCACTTACCCAGACTAATTTTGCTATCCCATTTGCTTCCTTTACTTGTTTTTTCTAAATTTGCTCCTGCTGTGGATTTAGGTACTATTTAATATAGAGTAATATAGCATAGATATTAATTGTGAACAATTTATAGAAAATCTTGCCATTATTGGGAGACGTTCTTTGTGTGAAATCTGACCTTTGCATTATGTTGTTGCTCTTGCAAAGAGACAAATAATGGTTTAGGGTTTTTTTTCTTTTACCTGGCATTTTTGTTATTTTTCAGCCAATAGAGGGAGCTGTCTGGAATGTTTTTATGCCTCATAATTTTGATAGCAATGCAAGGCATAGTAATTTCACTTATTATAACAATTTGACAAAAACTGGCAAAGTCGACTTTATTTCTTAAATCAAACTGTGGTTGCTGTTGGCATATTCTCAGTAACATGGAACAGGGGTTTATAATTACGGATACATAATAAGAATGAATGTAGCAATGAATTACTATAGCCGATTGTTGGGAAACGCTAGCACTTTTGAATTTAGCAATATTTTTAGCATTAGTTTGAAATTAAAATCATCCTTTGTTTCTGTTCAGAGGAATACATGTGTAGCTTCTAGATAGGCTGATGTTGTGTGCTGTTCTCACAAATGAGATCTTTTAGGGTTTGCTTTTAATTCTACAGTAGGAAATGTAAGAAATACTCTGAGAATGCTATTCTTATCTTTGTTCTATTTTTCTCAATTATATGCCCCATAACAAATCTTTCATAATATTTTGCTTGTGTGTGTTAGGAAACTGCCCTTGCCATCTTGACAGAGGTAACAGAACAAGCAAATGCTGGGAGAGCAAAATGGGCCTGGCTTCGCCGAGGACTTTATTATCTAAAAGTGGGACAACATTCGCAAGCCGTGGCAGAGTAAGAACATTTAACAAATCGCATTTTGTTATTTTATGCAGAAGGCAAGCTTAACTGGTAGTCTGATGATATCTGTACACACTCCTTTTTTTAAAAAAGCAAACCCTTTTTTTCTCTGTGAATGTTGCTATTTGGTGCTAGAAAGCAGTAATCATTAGAAGTCTTTTGTATAAAACAGTGCGCTCCTTTATGGAGCAGTTCTTCTAGGCACTGAGAAAATGTTTACCCTCTCCCAGATAGTACTTCTAGATATTAGAGGTTGCTGTGTTGAAATTTGGCATGGTGTTGCAGAAGCAACCAATGCCATCCTGTAGTTTACCAACAGCAACCTATTGCTACCTCTCTGCTACTTCTCTTTGGGTAATTGCATAATCTAAATACCAGGTAAAAGTGTAGTGTCTTGAAGCTTTTAAAAAAAGAATATTGGAAATATATTCTTTTTATTTTATTATTTATTTATTATTATTTAATATATTTTATATATTCTTTTAATTAGTATTAGATTTAAGTTTTTACAGTTCAGTATTGTCTGTTTGGTATAAAGACATTTATACTGAGCTCCTATATGAGCCCAAACAAAATCATCATGATGCTGATTTTTTTATTTCCAAAATTAACTGTTAGCTGCTCTATAAATACAGGTTAGCCAAAATAATCAGATTTTGCGTAAATACCACAATAGGACTTTGGTTTTGGTGTTGTCTCAACAAATGGTCTATAAATAGTTTTTAAATATCATGTAACATTACAGATGTGGGAATTTTTATTTGGTGCTCTATTTGCCTTTAGCAGAGTCGCACTATAGAATATTGTAAATAAAACATTTTTAATTGAACAGAATGTTGTTTATGAACTCATTACTGGGTTTTCAATGTGTCCAGTTTGCAGGCAGCTCTGCGAGCAGATCCAAAGGACCCCAATTGTTGGGAAGCTCTAGGAGAGGCCTATCTGAGTCGAGGAGGCTACACAACAGCCCTGAAGTCATTCCGAAAGGCAAGAGAACTCAATCCCAAGTCTATATATAGTATTTATAAGGCTGCTGCAATTGAGCAAATTCTTGGAAAATATAAAGAGGCTATTGCAGAATATCAGCATATTTTGGAGAAATCAAAAGATTATGTCCTTGCACTGAAAGGTAATTATATATTTTATGTGCAATATATTTATTACTAAGCTGTTATTTCAATATAGTTTCCCACTCAACATATTTTACTGCCTCCAATCCTTTTCTCTAGCCATTTCTAAACTTAATAAAATATGTGATTTTTCAAAAATTACAGGAATATCTATTTGGTTGCCTTAATTATGCAAGGAACTGTTGAGTCACCTAAACATGGGAAATGAGTAAATTGCTCGTAAAATCACTTTCAACATGTTTCATCTAACTCTTACTCTCTAAAATAATAATTCCCTTTTTCTCATTCTGTTACTTCAAATGGAAAATTTCAAAAAGTTGAAAATATTTCCCCCTCAATTTATTTTATGCATTTAATTATTGATTATTACATTTCTGTTCCTATGTACCCCCAAATTTTATTTTAATTAACAGCCATATCAAATATTTTCCCGCATTCAATACCTTATGCTTAATGTATGTTTGCCTGTAATATTACCATACCTTAACAATCTTTTTTTAAAAAAATAAAACAGGCTTGGGAGAGTGTTATCTCATGATGGCAAAGTCTGCTCTTGCTAACTATCTGGATGGGAAAGCTTTGGACTATGTAGAACAATCACTTGATTTTTTGGCACGGTTAGTATTTTTATATAGTCATTCTTCATTATTGACTTGAAAGACATTGTCTTTTTTCAGTAAATAGCACACAGCCTGTCAACCCTAACTCCCAAAAATATAAAATATAACCCAGTTTTTCCTCAGCCAGAGGACTAGAAGACTACAATGTGGAAGGGACCAAACAGGTGTTGTTGCTACTTTACTTGATTTAGAGGTATTGCAAATACAGCTCTGTTATATTGCTTGGATGCTCCCTCTAACAGAATAAAAACTCTGGATTCATACTCTTGATTTTTAATCAAATTAACTGCTAGAAACTCATGGTCACACTGTGTCATGATCCACTTTCTGATGAATGTTCTTAATATGGTCAATTGACTAATCAATACATTATTGCATTGTGATATTGATGAGCATGACCTTGGTTCTCTTTGACTTTGGCCTCTCCTTATGAGACAATATATACTTAGTGTCCAGATGACCACATGCTGATCAGTTTTATGACCTTGGTTTGCATTTTGTTCCTTTGCTTAAAATCTTCCATCTTCCACTATTAACATAGTGATAATTACCTAGATGGAAAATAAAACCTTCCAGCATCTTCTTTCGGTGAATGTATTCTGTTCATCAAAAGGAAGAAATCATTTTCTTGTATATTTTCAAATATACTATGTTTATTATTTTCAAACTGATCATAAACACTTATAGGCCATCTGTAAGAAAGAGGTAGGGGGCCATATAATCAGAAACATCCTTATTAGTACATGTTGTATAGGCTATTATAAATTATTGTTAGCTATATAATAATTCCTCTCTTTTTTGTTAAAGAAGAAGCAAAGAATCATAGGTTTATTCTAGAGGTACAAGTTATAAAAAGAACAAAATACAAAAGATTACTTGAAGTTAAAAATTATTTGATACAGGGTTATCTATGTATATTTGATAAAATGCCCACAGCATTAGAAGCTTAAATTGACAGTTAAAAACTGGAACCAAGAGATATCCAGGATATAAGCCTTTACACAAGAACATGTGGGCAGTAATGACAAGAAGGTATACTTAAGGGATAAAGAAAAACAAAAAATGTTACAGATCCCTAAATCTGTATCAAAATTGCCTAAAAGAAACAAAGATTGTATAAGCCAAGACACAAGTAAACAAGGCAAAAGATGGAGATAGCAAAAAGGCTTTAAATTAACCTAAGGAATGAAACACAAGAAATTAAGAATTGTATCAAACTGATCAGCAATAGATCACCTGGAGATTGACTATATATTGTTTCATAAAGAGAAGCCAAAGTCAGAGCAATAAGTAAGGTTCATTTAAAAAAGGTTCATAATTCCAGTTCAGTGGGTCTCAGAGTTTCCAGGATTCTCATCTTTGCCAAATAAGTCTTCAAAGGAAAAGAAGCCAACCAAAAACACCCATATGTTCAAAAATATGGGAGTTGTTAGGAGTAGGAGGAAAATGAGAATGGCATCTGTTTTAATAACTGTAATATATGGCTTGCATTTATGTTAAGCAGTAGACCTTGAACCCATAATAAAGCCAATTTGATGTCACAGTAAAGACACCAAAGTAGAAACCAGTAGACTTATGTGTTTTACAGGTAGTTCTTACTTACCAACTGCCTTGTTTACCAACTATTTGCAGTTACAATGGTGATAAAGTAATTTTGTGACCAGTCCGCATGGGTCTAAAGCAAAGGAAAGCTAAAGTAGCATCATAAGCATAGTCATGGTTTCACTCAGCAACCGCTTTGCTTAATGACTGAGTTGCCAGCCCCAACTGAAGTTGCTGAACGAAGACTACCTGTGGTCCCACATTAGTTACAAAGCCAACTGTGTGATTTTGAATGAGTCACTCTTTCTTACTCCTTGAAAGGAGGCAATGGCAAACCACTTCCAAAAATTTGCCAAGAAAACTGCAGGGACTAGTCCAGACAGTCATCAGGACTCAAGACTGACTTGAAGGTATGCCTGAATGCATGCACATACAAATCAAGTACATAACTTTCCTGGGACACTTGTATGTCATCTAATCTGGCCTCCTTTTAATTGCTAATCTGTTAACTGTAATAGTGTAATATTTAGGATGAATAATCTAAATAAGATTAATTAACTCTGTAATAGTGTAATATTTAGGATGAATAATCTAAATAAGATTAATTAACTCTGTAAGGTCACTCACATTAATGTTACCTGCATCACATTAAAGTGCCATTAATGGACTTTATCCAATGGAAAGACAACCCCGAAGCAATCTATTATATACTGTAATGAACAAAGAAACTGAGGGTAATTAATTTTGGCCTACATAATCAAAGAAACACGTTTTTTAAAAAATTGATCATTGGTGTATATATGAAGAAATTGAAAAAAAAGTTTCAGAATTGATAGTAATAGTATATAATAAATCTAAATGAGAATAGTTTGGAACTAAAATAGCCAATATAATTTTACTCATGCTGAAATGCAAGAATGGGAAGTCTATTTTTATGAAGCCCTCATTTAACAATCATTTATTTAACACCGATTCAAAATTACTGAAAAAGTGGTACTAGTTCTCAAAATTGCAGCCATTGTTGTGCCCCATGTTCTCATGATTACATTTTGGGCAACCAGCCTGCACTGTGATTGTGAATTGTGACCTTCTCTGCTGGCTTCTGACAAGCAAAGTAAAGGGGAAGCCAGCAGAAGTGCAGTCAAATGAAGTCCTCATTTAACAAACCATGTGGTCCTTGCTTAATGATGGCAACTGGAACTGTCAGAACTGCTGTTGTTAAGTGGCATGGTCACATGATCTTTCAACTTATGACCTTGTCACTTAACAACAGTTTCCAGTCCCAATTAGCATCTTTAAGCAAGGACTAACTGTACCTCTAACTTACTCTAGAACAGTGGTTCTCAACCTTTTTAATGCCACGACCCCCAACTGGTTGTAAGTCAAGGACTACCCAACCGGTCATAAGTCGAGGACTACCCAACCGGTCGTAAGTCGAGGACTTTCCCTGCCCGGGAGCACCGCACATGCATGGTGCCGCCCCCTGTGCCAGCCGAGGCGTAGCTGGCAAGCAGCAGAGACGGAGCAGGCCGACCACCGGCTGGGCCACCAGCTGGCCCAGCCCAAGGGAGGTAAGGCACACGCCGGGCCCCACGCGCGCCAGCAACCCTCCCTGCACCCACCGGCCTGCCACCTCCCACCCCTGGCCCTCTTTTACTTACATTTTTGGTAGTTGCTCAGCAGGGAGGGGTGGAAACTTCCAGACAGCTCGCCTTCGCTGCAGACAACTTGCAGCACCGTTTGCAGAATGGGACTTTTGGCGGGCTTAGCAGGGCAGAGACAGCCTGGACAATTCCTATTGGCTTTTGAAAGCCAATAGAATTAGACTCTATTCAAGAGAGTCTATTCTATTGGTTTTCAAAAGTCAATAGAATAAAAGGGAGTAGCACAGCTAAGGAAAAGGGGGGGAAAATGGCGGACTGCGTTGTTTGGCGACCCCCATGAAATGGTCGTTCGACCCCAAATGAGGTCCCAACCCACAGGTTGAGAACCACTGCTCTAGAAGGCTGTGAAACCTGTGAGAACAGCATGAAAATAAATCAGAGGCTGACTTCCGGTTTTGCACCCCCAGCACATGGCTGCGTGAGAGCAGATCTCTGCTCCCCACAGCTGGTTTCTTCCTGCTTGTGGGACCCTATATGGGTCACCGGAGAGGTGACTATGAAGGAGGGACGCCCCGTTGATCATGAAGTGACAGCAATCGCTTCGTTTGACCTGAGGAAAGCCCTCTGAACCTGACAGGAGAAAGGCTAGCATGATATCAAGCTGCTTGCAGCCGAAGTCCCAGAGCACGAACCTAAACATCAGTGAACAGCGTGCTCAGAATTGGTGAGAGTACTGATCTTCTTTCGTCTATCTACAATCTACAATCTAAATCCTTGAAAAGATCCCTAAAGCAAGAAAACCTCCAGAAGTGAAGGGAGAGGACTATATCCCCATTCCCTTACAGATGGAAGCGGTGAATTAATATTAAAGGAGGGAAGAAATATATTAAAATTTGATTTAAAATGCTTCAGTCTGGACAAATTTAGGAACTAAAAAACTGTCAAGATTATACCCTAAACATAACAAAAATAACTTTTTGAATGAAAGAAAAACTGAAAAAAGAAATAACTGCTGACATCTAGTGAAGACTCAGAGAATAGAACATTAACATTAATAAGGACTCAGAAATTGTCAGAGAGCCTGGAAACAAAGTTCCTTTGAATTGCAAATAACCTTGAAGACAGCTGGGAACAAAGGAAGAGCCAGCTATAAAATTAAAAAGTGTTTGAAAGAAAAAAAAAATACCTGGACTTTTGCTTAAATCTAAGAACTGTTTATGGAAAAGAAAAACCTTGGCTTTTTGGCTACTCTTTTAGAGGAGAAACTGTAGGAAGGATTTAAAGTGGCTTAACATACTGAACCGTAATTTTGACTGACTGATAAATTGACTTTTGAATTAAAACATTGATGAAAGATTATTTGAAGGGGGGAGACAACATGGATATCACATACGTATCAAAAAATGATAAGATGCCACATTCAATATTTTCTCCTGAAGGACGTAGCCTGGAAAATCAAGGGCCTCCAGAAGCAATACTTCAAGGCAAGATAAATACTTTCCAGGAGGAAATATATGCAATGTTAGGACAAATACGAATGATTATAATAGACTCAAACCACGAGGAAATCTGAAACAACTTTGTTGATTTAAATAAGCATATTTCCAATCTAAATTTACAGTTAAAAACACCCAGGAAATAACAACAAAGGTACAAATAAATCAGACAGCAGACTACAAATTAGAAGAGTATATTTAAATTGATGAAACAACAAACGAAAAGAATTACAATTTGACACAAACAGGAAAAAAATCTTGAAGGTTCTGATAACAGCAAGAAAAATGGAATTATCAGGAGAACCATCAAAGTTTGGGAGACAGAAAGTATTTATCTTACTTACTTAATATTTTGTATTCCCAACAACATTTGTAAAAATACAAGAACTGCTGGGTAAGCGGATTACATCAACTTAGAAAATTACTCGGCAAAAGAAGAAAACCAGAGACAGATACTGGAGATTTGACTTGCCCTACCAGATGGACTATTACGTGAATGTTTGAATATGTTTGAATATGGCTAAAAGAACAGAGTTTGTTTGAATATGGCTAAAAGAACAGAGAGTTTTGAACACAAAGGGGCCTTATAACAAGAATGATAAGAGATTTAAGTAATACAGTATGTTTTATAATATATGAAATGTTAAAATAGTAGGTTGATGTAACTTTTATTAATATATAAGTGAAATATAAACTGATTAAAAAGATGTTATATCTAGATATTATAAGATAGATAAAAAGTATAGTATTTTTATAATGCATGATATAAAATATTAAGAGGATGTACCTAAATGGGAAAATTTGGACAGTTAGATGACTAATATGACGAAATTATGTTGAATTGGATTGAATATAAGGGAATTTAAGCGAACAAAAATTATAAAAATAGGATGTATGCTGAACTAATGAGATGATGGTTATGAGAATAATATAAGCTGAAAAAAATGTTATATAGAGAGATTATTATTATTTGTATAAATATAAAAATGCCTATATCTAATCATTTATACATTGAAAATATTAAGAATTATATTTTGGTTAAGGTTGAAGAAGGAGAGTTCAAATGGGAGAAGGGAAGATCAAAGAAATGTATCATTAATATATTAATTATGGAATTATCAAATTTAATTATTATTGATTGTTAATTAATTATTATTGTCCTTTTTTTCTTGTTAAAATATAAACCAAGACAATACGCTGTACACCAGGCAGTGGAGATTATTACAGTTAAAAACTAATAAAATATCTATTAAAAAAAAGAAAATAAATCAGAGGCTGTAGTAGGAAAGAGGGTTTGGAGAAGATTAATTTCCTTCCACTTGAGAACCTCTGTTTAAGCCTAATACTTTCTGTTCTCAGTGAACTTTATTTCTAATCATTTTTTTTTCTTTCAGGGCAGCAAAATATCGTCCAGAAGTATCCTGCCTTTGGAAGTTGCTTGGAGATGCCTGTAATTGTGTATGTGTTATTTCACCATCCAAAGTGAATGTAAAAGTTTCAGGTTTCCTTATTGGCCAGAACATGGAAAAATGTGTGCTCCAAAAAAATGATCTGCTCAGTCTTGGGGGAAGGTAATGGACCTTATACAATCCTACAAGGGTGGGTGTGTTTGAGTGAGGGATTGCTTATTCTCCTCTGAACCTGTCCAGTCACTTCAATCAACAGGGGAGGCCCAAAGAAGATTTCCAAAGTTTGCTTATCTGGCATATAGGGAAAGGACTTTCCAGATTATGGAATGCTTTCCCTTGGGAATTACATTTGCCTTTCTGTCTCTTAATATTTTGGAAATGTCAAAAGTGCATCTTATTTATTAAGAGATTGTTATTAACAATGGATTGTTTGTTGTAACTTCATTGATTTGATGATGTTTTTTGTATTTCTTTTCATTGTTGTAAGCTCCTGGGGTGTTTATGTAAGCAGAACAGTGGGTTATGAATTGTTTGTTTCATACCAAAGAATGGAGCAATAATTGTTATGCCAAATTATTAAAAATGTTAAGGGTTAAGAATAAATGTGGTCAATGACCAGTATACCTGTAGTCAGGGACAATGGAGAAAAATAATCATGGAATATGATTATTCCAATACATCTACTTGGAAAAAGAAATACATGGTTTGAACTGAATTGGTTAAAGCTTTGAATTTATTAGATTTGAATGTAAAATCTCAGATTCTTTGGTAGCAAAATGGCCCCTATTTCATTGCACCAGTATTGCCACACGACTAAGTGTTCTCAGTGTCTATTTGTTTGCATTGAGCAGTGTTGCTATCACACAGTTTTGTAATCCTTGAAAGCACCCTTAATTATATAATTCCATTTCCATCAGTTTTGCTAATGCGAGTAATTCTCTTCATTTGATAATCCATTTTTCTGCAGATGTTATGGTCGAGGACTGAAACTGATGTCTTCACCAAATACATGGTGTGATCTTGGAATAAATTATTATAATCAAGTGCAGCATCTTGCAGCCACGGACAGTAACAGTAACAAAAATGAAATCAGTGAACTTTTAGAGAGATCCATACAGGTAATTTCTCCAGAACAATATACAATATTAAGCTTACTGCTTTTGTAGCATCTTCAAGCTATAGATAAAATACCATATTCCTTAGCACGGTATATAACATTTAACACATGTTGAATTAACACAGTGTTGAATTACAATACTGAGGTCTCATTCTCTTCCAGTGCCTGAAAAAAGCAGTGCGTTTAGACAGTAAAAATCATCTCTACTGGAATGCCCTTGGTGTGGTAGCCTGTTGCAAAGGTACGTTTTAATGTCAACCTATTTTTTTCCATAATTTAAAGTTTTAATATCACAGAGGGTGTTACAGACAAATCTGTAATTTTTAGGTGTTGGAAATTACGCCCTTGCTCAACATGCATTCATTAAATCTATTCAAACTGATCAAATTGTAAGTACTCTTGATAGCTGTATCTCTTTTAAAGGAGACTACCAGCATCTTAAATTTGTCCTTTGAAAACCCCTTTCTTTTGTTTAGAACGTGATTGCCTGGACCAATCTGGGAGTTTTGTATTTAACAAGTGGAAAAATAGAGGTAAGTGCATGTGTTTATATGATGCTTCTGAACAATATCTTCATGAAAATGATTAAGTATAAGGAAGTATGTGACATATAATCAGTAATGAAACAATGCAAAATGTTGCACTCCCAATAACTTATTGGAGTAATTAAATATTAATATATACAATTTGGATGCCAATATTTATTACATTTTTATTTTATCTTTCCTGTACAATCTCAAGGCAGCTTACTTGGAAAGTTATTGTATCAAAATAATTTTGTAGGTTAGGATGAGAGAGAATGGCTGGCCATAAGTCTAGAGCAGCGGTTCTCAACCTGTGGGTCGTGACCCCATTTGGGGTCGAATGACCATTTCACGGGGATCGCCAAACAATGCAGTCCGCCATTTTTTCCCCCTTTTCCTTAGCTGTGCTACTCCCTTTTATTCTATTGGCTTTTGAAAGCCAATAGAATAGACTCTCTTGAATAGAGTCTAATTCTATTGGCTTTCAAAGCCAATAGGAATTGTCCAGGCTGTCTCTGCCCTGCTGAGCCCGCCAAAAGTCCCATTCTGCAAACGGTGCTGCAAGTTGTCTGCAGTGAAGGCGAGCTGTCTGGAAGTTTCCACCCATCCCTGCTGAGCAACTACTAAAAATGTAAGTAAAAGAGGGCTAGGGGTGGGAAGTGGCAGGCCGGCGGGCGCAGGGAGGGTTGCTGGCGCATGTGGGGCCTGGCAGATGCCTTACCTCCCTTGGGCTGGGCCTGCTGGTGGCCCAGCCGGTGATCGGCCTGCTCCGTCTCTGCCGCTTGCCAGCTACGCCTCAGCCGGCGCAGGGGGCGGCACCACACATGCGCAGCGCTCCCGGGCAGGGAAAGTCCTCGACTTATGACCGGTTGGGTAGTCCTCAACTTATGACCGGTTGGGTAGTCCTTAACTTACGACCGGTTAGGGGTCACGGCTTTAAAAAGGTTGAGAACCACTGGTCTAGAGAATGCTGACCCATGAGAGTAAGGATAGATTTGAAACTGGATCTTCCTAATCCAAAACCTGAACTGGTGTATGATGTTAGCACTATATACTTATTTATATATAAATCGTCGGTGATGAACAGAATCATTAAGCATGTCTTGCTACAGTTAGATCTCTTGCACAATCTAATTGTTACCCAGAGACACCTCAGGAATTGCTGAAAGGCTTCAGCACCAAAAACAAAAGAAATGTATTTAACACTATATTTATAAATATAGAATAGAACATACAGGTAGTTCTCTCTTAACTTCTCTTTTAACTGGAATTTCTATCACTAAGCAAAATGGTTATTAACTGAAATGTCATATGACTGCATTGCTTAGTGATGTCAGCTTTGGTAGTCCTGGTTGCAGTTGTTAAGCAAGGACCTCACAGTTCTTCTGTCCTGTGCAAACTTCTGGCTCCATTTCATTATCATCTCCTCAAGAAGGCCCAACAAGCTCCTTCCAGCAGATTGAGGTTCCACAGCCCTGCAACGCTTGCTTCTGCTTCAACACCCCCCGCCCACCTAATTCCCCCTATCTCTTCACTTTTTGATCACCATCCACTCTGCCACTACCTAGCCTGCCTCCCCCAGCTGATGTTTGGGAGGAGGCAGTGGGACAGAGCCAGCGGAGAAGGTAGGGTGGTGATACAGGCAGCAACTGCCTCACTGAAAGTGGTGTTGTCTGCTAGTTATTGCTAACTAGTGCTGATCTGAAACTTTGCAGTCCAGGTATGGTAGCCATGGAAGTTTGGATGAAGCCTATGAGTAGAAAAATCATGAATGTACAGTTTGGTTTAGTGGTTAAGGCAACAGGTGTGAAAGTGTGAGACCATCTTAGCCAAGCTGGGTGACTTAGGGCCAGTCATTGTCTCTCAGCCCAACCCACCTCATAGGGCTGTTTTAGTAGGGAAAATGGGAGAGTTATTTGTAAAAAATAAAAAAGGGGAGTAGAAAATAATTAAATAAACAAATAATATATGTACAGTACTTTCCGTAGTTACTTAATACACATTTAATCCTTTTCACCCAATTTAATAATTCTGTGTTGATTTTATGTAACTCTTCCAGCAAGCACATGAAGCTTTCAAAGTAGCCCAGTCTCTGGAACCTTCTCATCTAACCTGTTGGATTGGACAGGTAGAGTCTCTAATCTGTTTTGAATGCATATTTATGTAGTAGCATTATTAAGATTTAAACAGCACATGTTTAATACAGCTCCTATTAAGAATCAAATTGCCAGTATAGCAAGTTACTTAAAGTATATGCCTTGGTTTATCCCTACATTTGACCTTGGTGGGTGAATAGACAGGAAAAGAGATGGAGAGAATCACTGGTATACCTTTAAATTTAATATAGATAGAACATTCAAATTCAAGGTAGTTTCTTTTCTATCACTGGTTGATTTTTATATGCTGCGCCTTCAGCAATGACTACA
The DNA here is from genome assembly GCF_016545835.1 of Crotalus tigris. Classification (NCBI taxonomy): domain Eukaryota; kingdom Metazoa; phylum Chordata; class Lepidosauria; order Squamata; family Viperidae; genus Crotalus; species Crotalus tigris. The sequence goes on along the minus strand of NW_024096641.1, from coordinate 253,005 downwards.
TTTACTGGTGTTTTCACTTTGTGATAAGGCATTTAATGCCTATGGTTATTTTTTCAGACACTGTGGAAGCATTTACTAAGATTGGAGCTATTATTTTGCAGATGTAAATGAAACTAGCTAGATTCAAATAACATTTTGGTATACCTGATTTTAACTTTTTGTTAATCTGAGATAGATGGGAAATATCATAAGAAATATATTTTAATTAACAGGAGTGATGTGATGTAAGCTTTAACTAATATTAGGACCTGGCTAAATAAAATAACCTGTGTGCTAATTTTATGAGGAAAACATTTTACAAGAAGTGTCAACTGAAAGTCACAGATGGTGTAAGATATTACCCGTGTAGGGCAGTGTGGTAAGATAGTCATTTGTATGAACTTCTCCTTTTTCTAGTGTGTGGTCCCAAGATATAAACTTCTCCGTTTTAGTGTGTCAAAGGTAGATAAGAGTCATCCTGAGTGAGAAAGCGTGGGTGACCAGCTGTATAAGAATAACACCCAGGGAGTAGCCAGGGGTTCAGAATTTGTCATATGAATACTCTGAACCATTTTGCGCAAATAAACCTGTTTTCTTCAACCCTTTGTGGTCTTGTCTTCTGATGTAAGTATTGTGGTTTTTTCCACTACAAATCAACTTGTGGTGAGGAATAAACAGGATATGTTTGAGGCATGTATTGTCAAAGCAGATAAATTTGAGTTTTCAGTTTTATCTTGTTCTCTTGGTAGGCCCTTGTTGCAGAAACTGTTGGCAGCTATGAAACAATGGATCTCTTCAGACACACCACTGAACTCAGCATGCATGTAAGCTGATTTAATCAGATACATTTTATGGCAGTTCTGAAACAGAACTGTAATTTTGATTCAGTCTTTACCCTCAATATATTTGTGATGTTAGCTAAATCAACCAGATGCCTAACTCTTGGGCATGTGCTTAAATAACAATAAAACAATTTCCTGAGCAGTTGTTAATTCCAGTTCTTCTCCAATAGACGGAAGGTGCAAAAGGCTATGCCTATTGGGTGTGCTCAACCTTGCAAGATAAAACCAACAGAAATACTGAACTATATAAGTACAACATCCTTCAGATGAACGCTATTCCAACAGCACAAGTTGCTTTAACCAAATATACAGGTAACCTTTTTTGAAGATTTTTTTAAAATCCCACCTGTATTCTATAAACAACTTGATGTGGATGATGAATATATACAGTACTCATTCCTCCCTTCTATTTTTCCACAACAATAACCCTGTGAGGTGAGTTGGGCTAAGAAAAAGAGACACTGGCTCAAAGTCAACCAGGCGGCTTTCATGCCTAAAGCAAGACTAGAACTCACAGTCTCCTTGTTTCTAGGCCAGCCCTTTAACCACTACACCAAACTGGCACTCTCCATCCTACATTTAAAATGATAGATGATTTCAATTAGATTGGTCAAAGTGGAATCCAGTGATTGTTGTGAGGTTTGGAACAGAAAAGAGGAAGCATGTTTGGAGCAACTTTCAATGAGTTTCAAATTCATTGCTGCTTCATGTAGAATCAGTTTATAATTTATCCTTAGCCATGACAGTTTAGTAGAACCTCAATGAACCTTTCTAGTATACATCTACGTTCCAGAGACTGGAGAGGCAGGGAAGGGCTGTTACATTTTTTGATGTGTCTTTAAAGATCCCAGAGGCTTAGGCTGCCCACCATTGGGAACAAGGCAATAAGGCAGCAGAGTTGCTGCTATGTTGTATAGCCTAAACCTAGAATAGTGATACACATTTTTTTGCACTTTCTTACCCCTTTTCTTTTCTCTTTCTTACCCTTTTCTCCCTTACTCCTTTTACAAATTTGCTTAACATAAAACCCAGACTTGGAGATATAACACAACCTTCCCCAATTTGGTACCCTCCAGAGCTATTGGGAAGCTACTAGTACTGACAATTTTTAAAGCTGTAGTCTCCAAATATGCTAGGATACTAACTGTTCTATGGGAAAGGATAACGTGTAAAATAAGATTTAGATGTATCTGAAATGATCATGTATTGTTTGTACATTAATCCACAGATGATGGAATAAGTGTAGTTTATCTGAAATACTTGTATTTCCTTTTCATTCTGTAAATGGTTCTAGTAGCATGTTTTGGGATGTAAATTTCAGATTGTTTTTGTATGCTCTCCTGTTTTCTTTGTTCATTTTGCACTTCTCCCCCTCCCCCCCCAGAAAGAATCCAAAATGATGCATGTGCTTTCACAATGCTTGGTTATTTGAATGAATATCTTCAGCTGAAAAAACAGGCAGCAGATACATATCAAAGGTAACCTTCTTAAATACACATTTTGAAATATCAATGGCAACTTCAGTGTTTTCCCCAGTAAATACAACATACCCACCAGAAGTATATTAAAATAATTTTTATTGGTCTTACCTTGTAGCAATGTAAAGCCATCTGAACTGCAGAATTCCATGTACTTCAAGAGTCTCCATGCTTTTTTATATGTCACTGAACTATGTTTTAGATGTTAAAAAAATCAGTTAAAGAGTTGAAAGGCAATGCAGATCATGTTCAGTTGCTTCTGCTTGGCAAAAATAATATAGTTAAGATTAAATGCTTTTTCCTATTGCATTCATCAGCTGTAGCTATCCGCGCCCGCTACCCACATTAAATTCTGTCTTGAAAGTTAGGAAGCAATGAAAGTAGAAAAAGATTAAAATAACTATAGTTGTTAGCAAAACTTCCTCATGTGACTTCTACTGTCCCAAGCATAAGCTTTTAAACACTTCACAAATGGTTCTTGCTTTTGTTCAGTCTCCCAGAATGATTTTGTAAGTAAAGTAAAGAAAAGTAATAAGTTATAAAATTTACAAAGAAATAGAAAGAAAAGAAAAAGTTATAGAAAAACAGCTTCTGGTCTTCTCATAGCAGTTACAAATATATTTATATTTTATAAGGCAGGGCTTTTGAACCGGTGGTATGCATACCACCTGTTGTACTTTGGCACTGGCAGGTGGTACACGACCATTCTAGACGTGTAGTGGGGAAGGGGAATGAGCTAAAGCAGCGGCAGCACTGCACAAGCCTGAGGGAGAGACAGCTGGAGCTACAGGGCTGTCAGGGCTCAGCAGAAGCCCCAGGATCGATGCGCACAGCTACATCTGATCGGTACTTCTGCAGGGTTTTGGGGGGTGAGACAGAAGCCCCAGGATCGGCGTGGGCAGCTACAGCTGATCGGTGCTTCTACAAGGCTTTGGGGGCGAGATGGAAGCCCCAGGATCGGTGCAGGTAGCTACAGCTGATCAGGGCTGTTGCAGGGCTATGGGTGCTAGACAGAAGCCCCAGAATTGGTGCGCGCTTCTGAAGGCCTATGGGGGAGATTCAGAAGCCCCAGGATCGGTGCTTCCAGCTCACCCAGAAGAGAAGAGGAGGGGGAGAGAGAGAGAGGCTATAAAAGGAGAATGTTTTGGTGGGAGAGGGAGAGAAAAAAAAGACAACTGGGGAAAGAGAAAGGGACTGCAAAAGAGAGACAGAGAAGTGCAGCCTTGAGAGGAATCAGCTGGAGGTGCACAGAGGAGAAACGGAGGGGAGGAAGAGAAGAGAGGATATAAAAGAAGAGGGGAGAGAAAAGAGGATATAAAATAAGGGAAGAGAAGCGAGGATATAAGAGAAAAGAAGAGGATAGAAAAGAAGGGAAAGAAGAATATACAAAAGAAGGAGGGGAGAGAAAAGGATATAAAAGGGCAGAGAAGGGGATATAAAAAGGGAAGGAAAGAGGATATAAAAGGGGAAGAGAAAGGATATAAAAAGGAGGGGAGAGAGTATAAAAGAAGCAGGGGAGAGAAGAGGATATAAAAGGGAAAAGAAGATATAAAAAGGGAAGAGAAGATATAAGAAGCGGGGGAGACAAGAGAGGATATAAAAGAAGAGGATATAAAGGGGAGAGAAGAAAGGATATAAAAGGGGGGAGAGAAGAGGATATAGAAGGTTGGGGGAGAGAAGAGGATATAAAACGAGGAGTGAATCTGGTTTCTCCATTGACTTTGTTGCAAAAGGGGATCACATGATCCTGGGACACTGTCACCATCATAAATATGAATCAGTTGCCAAGCATCCAAATGTAGATTGACCCTGGAGATGCTGCAACAGTCATAAGTGTGAAAAATGGTCATTAAGACACTTTTTTCAGTGCCGTTGTAATTTTGAACAGTCACTAAGCAAACTGTTGTAAGTTGAGGACTACCTGTACTTTATCACTTTTTTCCCCTTTTTTGGTCGTCAAATTTTTGACACCTTGCTAGGTGATTGGTGGTACTTGAATATTGCCATATCCTAAAAGTGGTACAATCTGTGAAAAGGTTGAAAAGCCCTGCTCTAAGGTTCCGCACAATTTCCTTCTTTCTATAGTCTATCCTTTCTAATTATCAAACCCATAAATCACAACTTCATTTTTTCTATTTTCAGCAAAAATGTCAATTTGGAGTTTCCAGTGACTAATAAATGTATTTATTGTCTTTTGCTATTCAAACAAATCAATTTGCCATCTTTGCTAATTCTGTCATCTTCACCAGCCATTTGTCCATTATGAATATTTCAGAGTCTTTCCATTTTTGTGCATATAATCATCTAGCAGCAACTATATATAAAAGCAACCTTTCATAACTCTTTTCTAATTGTCTACCCATTAGTCCCAACAAGAAGAATTCTTGTTTCAATTGAATATTAATCTTTAAAGTTCTTTGTATCATAATATGTATTTGAACTCAAAATTTCTGGCTTTTTTTACAAGTCCACCAGGCATTATAAAATGACTCATCATATTTTCCACATTTCCAACATACATTTGAAGTACCTTTATACAATCTAGTTAATTTTTCTGAAGTTATGTACCAACAATTCATTGTTTTTTAACTTACAACGTAATACAAATTTCAGTCTTTTCAGCCATTTTAGATTAAATGTTTCAGCCACATACTCTCCCATTGTTCCACACTATAGCAATGGCATTTGGACTTATATATTGCCCCATAGTATTTTACAGCACTCTCCAGATGGTTTACAATGTAAACATTATTTGCATAGTGCTCCCAACAATCATATATTCCATATATTCCACATTCTATATTCTTAGCCTGTCTTATCATGCTCTTTTACTTATTATTTTTCCATTTCAAATTTCAACAAAAGATTATACATTTTGGCAATTACATGCTCAGTATTAGTACATACAGAGAGTCTTCTTATAAACGGATTATGTTCTGAGAGATTTTAAATTTGTTTTGTTTGCAAATCCAACAAGCAAAAAAGACATGCACAGTACAGTTCTTACCTTACGTAAGTGGCAGTAAAGGAGAAGGTGTGAAAGGGTTAGTTTTTAGTGGCACTATATAAGTATGCAGCATATTGGGAACTAACCCTTTTTAACCTTATCTCAGCTTCTGGGATCTTCTAGGTTGAAATTTGTTTATATAATGGTACCTTGGTACCCCACTGCTTTGAAGCTCATTGAATTTGGTACTCAACACATTTTGACCCAAATATTTTGTCTTGATACTCATCGTTTGTTTGGTACTCAATATACAAGCTAGAACTTGTCGATGTTGGCTGCTTTGTGATTCACTATATTATTCCTTTTGAGAAAAAATTGTTTGATACTAATTGTTTTTGGTATTCATTGTGTCTCTTGGAACCAATTAATAATAAGTATTGAGGTACCACTGTATTGGTAAAAGTTGCAACTTGAAAGTTTGCCAGTAGAGTAATATATATTTGGTTTCAGATTCTTTCTTGTGCTGTTCAATTCCAAATTCCTGTTATCTATCTTAAATCTTTCTCTTAACTATGTATATGGAAACAGTTCAAAACTAAATCCCTCTGTAGTCAGTTAATCTCTTTGATTTGATTTTATATTCTCCATGCTCTTGTTAAAACAACTCTTTAATAGGCTAACCATCTTTCTTTGCCTGCTATTTCTTTTCAATAAAATGTATCTTGTACCAAAACACATAAAGGCATTTTGGGGCACAATCTGGGATTATATTTATTCCATATTCTTAATATAGCACTTCTAATATAATGATTTTTTAAAAGCTACATTAGTTTTAACCTTATTGTATCATAGAAAGCCATGCCATCTAAACCTTAGGTCATACTTTTCTAGTTCTAAAATTCTATTTCTTCTCTTCGTTAATCCTTTTGGTGAGACTTGTATACCTAAAATTGACTTTAGCAAATACAATGATAAAGATAAAGCTCTGGACACAAAATCTGAATAGTGTCTCTCTGTAGTCAAAATATAGACTTTTTAACTTCTCAAGCATTTCATAGGAAAACTACTGACATTTATTTATGATACTTTTTTCAGAGCAGTCCTATTGCTGACAAATTCTGATGATAGAGAAAGATATAATATAGTGATGAGAAATTATGGAAGATCACTCTGGTAAGTTGAAAAATATTATTATTTTTATCAAATAAGATTCTCAGTTCTAGAAAGTATGTAGTAAATGAAAACCATGTCTCTTAAACTACTGGAAAATCAACTTAGGAGCTTCCAGTCATTCTTTTGCAAACCCAGAGCCTCCTGAAATCATGTCACAAAAATTTGGCAGCAAACAATTTTATTTTCTTTTTTCTTTTTGGTTTAAATATGTAGTAAAACAGGAACTCTCATTTTATTGAAACAGAAAAAAAGGCCACCAAATTAGAAAAGAGATATTTAAAATTACACCCACTCACTGGCTAATGATAATAGCACTTATGCTATGTCCCTTGTAAATGTTGATGGCTCAAGGCACAAATCTCCTACTTAGGTAATCAGTTCCTATAATATGTAATGGAGAAACAATTCAGATTCAAACAAATTGAGATGTACAGGTTAAACTCAGTCTGTTAAATTTTGTCATTGGATATATTTATAGCCAAACAGTTCAATTTTGAACCTACGTTTTATATCATCCGCCACATTATTGCATGCATTTTCACCATTCCTCTAAAGCAGTGTTTCCCAAACTTGACAATTTTAAGGCATGAGGACTTCAACTCCCAGAATTCCACAGCCAGCAATGCTGGCTGTGGAATTCTGGGAGTTGAAGTCCACATGCCTTAAAATTGTCAAGTTTGGGAAACACTGCTCTAAAGTAGTACCATTGCAAAATTGTCAAATTATCAAGCATTATTCACTAGGGGAAAATTTCACCCAACAAATTTTGAATTTTAGTGTGAATTTATGTCTGTGATTAATTTTTTTCTAATTGGACTTAGTTCTGTTTCTTTTTAAAAGTGCTCTTGGCCTTTGTGATGATGCCATCAAAGCTTATTTGGCAACTCATCTGATAGAATTTGATGATATTGTAGGCATTGCTCTGTCTTACTTCAAGAAAGGACATTTCCATGAAAGTCAGAAGGGTAAGTGTTTCTGTTATACAGTATCTCCTCTGAAGAATCTGTGTGAAAAATCACTATTTAGAGTTTGTGATGACTTGGTAAAGTATTAAGATCATAAGCACTTAATCCCCAGAAAGAATAATCATAAATAGATTTCATCAAATCTTCCTGCAAAGTGCAGCTTAGTCAGAAATTATTAACAATGTGAGTTACCTCTGAAGCTTTGCCCAAATTAAATTTGTTTCTTAGGCCTGAAATGCAATTGGTTCCATGCTTGTTTATTGTGGTGACATAGATTGTTGAACTGGGGGGGATCTATAAACTCTAATAGGCCTTAATTTCTATCAGTGGCAATTCTTAACCTACCTGTTTCAAAATCAGAAGCAGTAATGGAGATACCCCTTGACTTACAGCCATTTCAGTGACTGTTCATAATTATGATGGTACTAAAATGTACTTACAACCCTTGCCTGAAGTTATAGCCATTGCAGCATCCTGCAGCCACATGATCAAAATTCAGGAATTTAGTAGTCTACCCCCACTTATGAGCACAGGAGTGCTGTGTTTGCACGTGTGTATGTGTGTCTATATATCCCCCTCCTTTTGAAGAAGTATTTGATGAAGTTTGCTGCTTCCCATTGTTTTGAATTTCTCATTTTTATTCCTAGCTTATGAGAAAGCACTTGCAATTGCAGAGTCTGAGCAAGATAAAGCATATATATTAACATCCCTCGCAATAATAGAATACAAACAAAATCGTGTGGATGCTGCAAAGACCCTCTTATTTAAATGGTAAGGACTAAGTACAGCCGTATCACTCTAAACCTATTAAAGTACTTTAGAGTCGTCCTAATCCCTTTTAATAAGCTTAGAGAACTTAGGCAAAATGGGTTCCTTGCTGACTTGAAGGAATCCCAGGGTGTGCAGAAACATATTTCAAAAAAGAAAGATAAAACAGGAAATGTCTCCTCTCAGGAATTGCACAATGCAGTCACAAAATCTAAATTTATAGCTTGGGGGAGGGGGATTTGGCATGCTTTGAAGAAGAAACCTCATTTACAAGGGTTGCAGTTACATTCCTTCATGTTTCATGTGCTCTATTTAATAGCAGACTTACTGGTGGTGAGTGCCTAGAAATGTGAGAACATGTCATAATAAGGTGCAGAGTTGGAAGATAATCCTCAGTTATACAGAGGTACAGAAGTTTGTGAGTTTAGACAGAAGGAAATCCAAATTGGACTGATGTGGGATATTTTAAGAATAGGGTCAAAATATATCTGCCTGACTTTGGGTCCTTTAGGATTTAATTCATAGTTGAGTATAGCTGAGAATGAAATATGTATGAGATGGTTACAGCACCTGCCTTTTCTTCCACAACTCCAGTGACACAACAGCATGATCAGATTTCTTTTCAAGGCTGACGGGAGCATGAATAAAATCAAGCTTTGGGCTGAGACATATTGTACCAATTTGTTCCCTATTACCATCTTTTTCATGAGGTTAATTTGGATGTATGATCCTTGTTCTAAATGTAGAACAAGCTCCACACACCCCCCCCTGAGCATTTGGCAATGCTTCATAAGCATTAAAGTTTTCAGGTATAAGATAGCATTTAGAACTGTAAATATTGTGCCGAGTCTGCAACAGACTCTTCATATTATACCTCAAGGCGATACTCCTTAGAGTAATACATTTTCTGTGTTGCATTTACAGTTCTATATTACAGGAGCCTAATATGGAAAGCCTGCAAGCCTTGTGTAGTTTAGGGCTGATCAAGCAGGATGCTACACTTGCAACAGCAGCACTTAAAGAACTGTTAAAGCACACGGGGAAAAAAGAGAATGTTTATAAGAGGTTCCTTCTTGCATCTGCTGTCTATGCATTACAAGGCAGACATCTGGCTGTTCAAAGACAAGTTTCTAAAGCTGTCCACAGGTATGTAATTCATTTTGTAAAGCAAGCAATGTTACTTTTCCATATCACCATTCCCCAAAGAAAGGTGCTATGTTGAAATCCTCTGAGTGTCATGGTTCCGATAGATGAGACCAACTAAAATAGAACTCAGAGGCTTGAGGTTTCCTTTAAGAGCATGTTTATTGGCTACAAAGTATCAGCACTTTCAAAAGTAAAACCAAGACTAAGGTTCCCTCCAAAAAGTTATAGTACAGAAAATTAAACTTCCCACCCCATTACTATGCAATCAACTAAGTTTCCCAATAGATTAGTTTGGCAGGCATTCTAACAGAAAGTTCAGCCTCTCAGTCTAACGAACAGAAATGGCCTTGGTTCCCACAGGGCAGAGAATTGTTTAGGTTAGCAGAAAAAATCCACCATCCCCCCCCCCATTCTGGTGGCAACCGAAAATGAGCCAAATGGCTTCATTCAGATTCGTTGCAGAGTTGACACTGAGTTTTACTTGCAAAAGCTGTCCTGTGGGTTTCATAGTTGAACTACGGTAGTGTAGAGCAGTGGTTCTCAACCTTTTTAATGCCGCGACCCCCAACTGGTCATATGTCGAGGACTACCCAACCGGTTGTAAGTCGAGGACTACCCAACCGGTCGTGAGGACTTTCCCTGCCTGGGAGCGCCTCGCATGCATGGTGCCGCCCCCTGCGCCGGCCGAGGCATAGCTGGCAAGTGGCAGAGAGGGAGCAGGCCGACCACCGGCTGGGCCACCAGCTGGCCCAGCCCAAGGGAGGTAGGCACCTGCCGGGCCCCATGCGCGCCAGCAACCCTCCTTGTGCCCGCCGGCCTCCCACCTTCCACCCCTGGCCCTCTTTAACTTCTATTTTTAGTAGTTGCTCAGCAGGGAGGGGTGGAAACTTCCAGACAGCTCGCCTTCGCTGCAGACAACTTGCAGCACTGTTTGCAGAATGGGACTTTTGGCGGGCTCAGCAGGGCAGAGACAGTCTGGACAATTCCTATTGGCTTTTGAAAGCCAATAGAATTAGACTCTATTCAAGAGAGTCTATTCTATTGGCTTTCAAAAGCCAATAGAATAAAAGGGAGTAGCACAGCTAAGGAAAAGGGTGAAAAAATGGCGGACTGCGTTGTTTGGCGACCCCTGTGAAATGGTCAGGTTGAGAACCACTGATGTAGAGGTTTGCAGTTTTGAGATATCTTTAGAATGAAAGTAGATGTAATTAGATAACTACTCTCCCCCTCTGATGTTAAATAGGATTTTTATCCAGCTAATATGAAGTATTTTTCATACTGATTCTATGATTTATGGGAAACTATGAACTTTCTCAATTTATGTAAGGCAAGACAGCTATATTGACTTAAAATGGAAGTCAGGATATTTGACTGAACATTGCCTGCTGATACTTCTCTTTTAAGTGATTTATGTTAAATGTAATAACATTTGCAGGTACTCCTTTAAGTTATGATGGCAGTTGGGGCTGGAATTTCCATCACTAAACAATGTGGTTGTAAAGTATGAGGTCATGTAACTGCATCACTTAGCAGTGGCAATCCTGGTTGCTATCATAACTCCACTAAGTAAGGAACTCATGTGACAGCAAAGCAGGAAGAGGTGGAAGTATCAGGCAAGCAGGTTGGTGGGTGAGAGGTACAGGTGGGTATAGCAAGTGGGCATTACGGATTATGGGTGGATAAAAGTGTGGGTGACCAAGCAGGTACTGTGAGTAGGTGGTGCTGCAGGTGGGCACTACAAAGTGAAAGTGGGTACGTGATCTCTTGCCCATTGATTTTGTGGGAAACTGACAGGGAAGGTTGCAGCAAATGATGACCATGTGATTTTGAGGTTCTGCAACTCTCGTAATTGTAAGCTACTTTCCAACCCCCTGAATCACAAACACGTAATAGTGACACTGCTTCAATGACTGCAACTTTGTGAGTCCTTTTATTCAGTGCCATCATAACTTTGCCCTGAATCAGTGGGTATAACCTGAGAACTGCATGTAAATGAATTTAGAAGCAACTGATTTGTCATATCAATTATTATATTGAATTAAATTACTGATAATAGAGGTGCAAAGTTCAAAATTGGGAGGCTCACCAGTATCTAACAGATTTTTATAGCCAAACTAAACACCCAACTGGATATAGATTTTTATGGACCCATTGTGCATCAGTAATGATACTAGATATTAATGACTATCAGTTTTCAGATTAGCAAAGGTTACTTGCTCCACATTATTTTAACAAAATATAGAATCTAGGTCGAATTGAACCATGGAGAGTTTAAAAATGCACTTCATCTATCAATATTATTTTGAAATTTAAATCTATTTAACCCATTTATTGTTTGTTCAGTTGGTTCTATTTTCATCAAAAATCCCTTCAAATATACTACTTTACTGTAGTAAAAGGACTATAAACATACGTTAGAAGCTGCTATATTAGAAACAGTTATATAGAAAGTATGTTTCAGAATTTCAGTCTATGTTGATAGATTCTACTATATAGAAAATTGTGATTTTAATTCTGCCATCTCTTACCTAAGCAACCCAGATAATTCTGCCCTCTGGTCCCTGCTGTCAAGACTGGTCCCTCGGTACGTGCCACAAAATGCCAAGGTAAATATATGCATAGATGAGAGTGCAGTACATACATGCTGAATTACAGATTTATTAAATGAGCACATGGTATTAAAAGGAGTTTTCAAAATTAGTATCAACATTATAATTTAATCATTTTGACAAGCAAATCTTCAACATGTTCTACTTGTCAATTGTCACATTGTTTTTTAAATATAAGAGTCATTCATGTAAGATAGATAACATAGCAGCTTGCTTAGTTGTACCATTTTGTTCACACACATAGAGAGACACTAGTCATTATTACTACCTGCCAAGTGGGAAGGTTCTCTGAAAAGAAATAGAGGAAGATAGGCTGACAGCCATCTCAGAAGACTGCACTGTGAGACCTTTTCTTAGCTTTCCACAGATTCATCACCATCAGCTGCCCTGTATAAAGAATTCTACCAGATGTCCTGCAGGATTTTTTTTTCTTTTGCAGTAACATTTATTGCATTTTTATTTACAATATTTTATATTGCTTCTAAGCTGCTTTTAGGGGACATATATCCTGAAAGATGGGTAAAAGCAGATGTAATAAGTAAATATCATGAGCCAAACTAACGATGACAGTGGATCCTTCCACAATTATGTGAGGAACGTTAATGAGAAAAGATTGAGGTCTCTATTGAAAATGCTAGTATCTGGCATTGCTTTTACGCACACTCTCAAAAGTTCTCCTCAGCTAAAATGCATGTATGCTGATTCATGGAACTCTTTAGTAAATAGCAGATGTGCTGATGGAAAAGGTGATTTATAGTAGTACTATAATAGGGAATAATTGTTATTTTGAAAAGCATGTTCTCTTCTATTTGTGGTGGCAATTACAATCCTCTACAAGTATTGCTTGCTGGCCTAATGTAGTTTTGAATTTTTCCTAGTATGTATGTGCATTATGTAGTTCCTGCAAAATTTATTTTGTCTTCACCATTTTCTTAACAGCTAAGGTGAAATAATGAGCTGTTCTCATAGACCAGGGGTGTCAAACTGCTGGCCCGTGGGCTGGATGCTTCATGCTGAAACCATGCCCACCCCATTGCCGGCAATGGGAAAAAAGTCGCAATACATTGCGACACATCACGTGACGTTGCGAGTTTGACATCCCTGTCATAGACAAATAGATGTTAATTCAACTGTTAAGTACAGTTTTTTTAATGTACTTTCAGCACCTATACTTAGGCCCCTTTCAAACACAATCTGTTCACTCTCCTCCCCAAACCATCAGGAATAGGTTTCTTTTCCTTCCTTAAAAAAAACCCTGGTTTTTTTTCCAATGGCTAATGGGCAAACACTAATGGCTAATGAGCAAGTACCAAGTGGGCAAGTGCTAATGGCTAATAGGCAAGCATCAAAAATGGTAGGTACTTGCTACTCTTTTCTTGTTCTTCATTGCTAGTTTTGCTTTTTGTGGTGAAGAAAAATGTAAACAACCACTTCCCATGAGCTACTGCACAAAGCCATTCAGGAGAGGAAAACAGGAGAGTCCACCAATGGGAAAAAAATTTTAACCAGCTGGAAATCACCTGCTGTATAACTATGGATAATGTTAACTTCATCATCTATGAAATCACTGAAGATACAAAATCCACCAGAACTCCCATGAAGTCATGGTGATTGGCGGGTGGGATGCAGTTTTGCCTCTTAAGAGATCTTGGTTCTTCCTCAGTCCCAATGCTTTCATTTCAGATTTATCTCATGTTAACAAACATGTACAAAGGAAAGGATAAAAGAGCCAATTAACATATCATGGCTTCATTTTGTTAGAATATTTAAATCTGTATATTTGACCATTTTTGCCAAATGCAGCAGAATTATTCTGATGTACAGTTAGTCAGTTTTGTAATATTCTGAAATATTCTAATCAATGTTTACTCTTACAGGGTGGAGCTGTGGCAGGAAGTATTGCTTGTATTCTTGATCTAAATAATGGGAAGGTTAGTGTTTTTGATATTGAAAATATGGTTACTTTGAAGCAATACTTTCTATTTAAGAAAGTCAAAATATGCATTTGCTATGTATTCTTTTGTTCAGAAAGCCTTGCTGAATACCGCAGTTAATCAACTGGCCACAGGATGTCACAAAGCTGAAAACAAAAAGAATATTCTAAAAGCAATTCATCTTTCTCCAGGTGATACTTATATTTAAATCTAGAGCTAATAATTCTTACTCTTAAATTTGAACCTAATTCCAGAATATATACTGCTCAAAAAAATAAAGGGAACACATCCTATAGGATTTCTTATAGGATGTGTTCCCTTTATTTTTTTGAGCAGTATATTTTAACAAGTGATTGACAGATTTAAGACAAAAAGGAAAAGTTACATACTAATTTATTTCTTTATTGATTATATTTATATTCATATTTTCTCTAGCAGCTCATGACAGCAGATATGGTATATGTTTTCCAGTTTTATTCTCACAATAATCCTGTGCAGCATGTTGCATTATGAGATAATGACTGCCAGAAGTCACCTAGTGCACTTTGTGACTGAATGAGATCATTTGCCTGGATTTCTCCAGTCCTAGTTCAGCAGTCTAAGCACTAAGGACCTAAACAATAATAAGCATCTAAGAACAGAGTTTTTTTATAAGACTCAGGCCTTCAAGGTGTAGTGATTTGTTAATTGTCGACTTTAAGTTTTATGGTTTGTGTACACCCACTTGTTTAATTATTCAACAGTTTGGTGATGTAATTTGAAAATGACATCTTCCTTGTATTTGTATCTTTTCAGATGATCCTACAGCTTGGGCAGTACTCTTGGCTGCTTGCCATGCAGAAAACACAACTGTTCATCTGCATAATAAACAACCTAAGCAGACACATCTGGAAAAAATGATTGTCAGTGCAATTTCAGCTAAGAGTAAGGCTGCTTTTGTTCTTAAAGACAACTGTTCTTGCTGCTGTTTTTAACTGAAACGATCATTAATGAAAATATTGATATACTGAGTTGCAGTATAGATAGATAGAAAAAAATGTTTTTTAAGGATGATTATAGAAATTGTGCAAAACCTAGAGACTGTAGATGTGTAAGTCTCTTAAACAACCATGACAAACATTGTGGGAAAAGAAGCTGTATAATTTGGTTGACATGCCAGAGAATGTCTGGCAGTAGTCAGAAGGTTGACATCCGTCCATTGTATATTAAGGACCTGTCTAGTCTCAGGTTTTTTGACTAGTGAGGAAGTTTATCTGACTTAGGGCCTTCTAGCTCTCACGTGAGGTGGGTGCCAACTTACAGTTACAATGCTGCAGCATCTCACAGTCCCATGATCATCATTTGTGACCTCCTTTCCCAGCTTCCTACAAGTTGCGTGGAGAAGCTGGCAGAAGTTTGTAAATAGCAATCACACGATGTTGCACTTATCAATGGCATAAAATTCACATTAAGTGAAGTGCTGGAATTTACATCACTAAGTGGCGTCACATTTTATGACTGCATTGCTTAGTGACAGAAATTCTAATCCCAATTACCATTGCTAACCAAAACCTGTACTTTCCTTTATTCAAAAATCTTGCAAATACAAAACTCCCATAACAGTGGTGGCGAACCTATGGCACAAGTACCAGAGGCGATACTCAGAGCCCTCTCTGTGGGCAGGCGCGCTGTCACCCCAGCCCCACCTCCCCCCACAGCCCCCTCACCAGCAGCCTCCCCAGAGGAGAGTTGACCCCTGGCGCAGCCTGCACAGAGCAGGGCAGATAAGCACATGGCAGCCGGCAGCAGGGACAAGACTGCGCCCTCGTGCCCCATCGCATGCAGATGATACTGTTGGGCACGGGCGGAGGGCGTGACCGCCATGGTGCTGCAGGGCCGCCTGGGCGATCTGCAGCAGGCCATGGAGGTGGTGGGTGGCTCTGCGGGTGGGCAGGGGTGGTGGAAGGGGCGGAGCAGGTGGGCGGAGCAGGGGTGGGGTGGTTTTGGGGCACTTGGTCTCTAAAGGTTCGCCATCACTGTCCTATAACAAATGGCATTCTAACTAGACCCTTTCCATAGGTCACAAAAATTTTTATCTAACAGTGAAAGAAACAGATTAGTTACATAGTGAAAATGTACGAGTTTAATTCATCCAGTGGTGATCCATCTTTCCTGATGATCAAGTATGTCAGTGGCTCATGTAACAAATTAAATGCCTACATCCTGTCAATTATTTTGGGAAATAATAAGTTTACTGTTACAAATTAGAAATTTTGCTCCCTTATAGTACTATCATAAAGGCAGATTTTAATTTCTTCCCACTATTGATTGTAGCAGCAAAATGCTTGAATCCAAAGGTTCCTGGAGAGTTGGAATCTGAGGAGTAGAAGATAGTGTAAAGCAGGGGATCACAACTATTAACTTTCCTAAGCCAAAATCTTCTCTCACCATGCTAAACGTTTTACAGTTTGAAATATAGTTATATATTTTTAAAATGTGGATTGCTTTAATATCAAAACAATTATTCTTACTGATATCAGAATAGTATACTTTTTGTTATAAAGAGTTGGGATTAATACATGGGATATTATGAAATAATGAACCTCATATGCTTTGTAGCTAAAGAAAAAGATCTTCCAGCTTCCAGAGCTCAAGAAATCGAAGAGTGGTCTCTTTTCCAAGCTATTACTGGCTTAAATGAGGCAGGTAGAACTTCAGAAGCTGAGGCTCTCTGCGAAAAGGTATGATTAATGTTAAGATGACTTGTGCTATGATTGTTCAATTTTAGGTAAGGTTACTTAAAAAGCCTGATCCAGAGGGTTAAAAATTACTGCAGATATTGTCCATATCTTCAGAATATCTCAGTGAAACCATATGAAAAGAAATGGTAAATATGCAGCAGTGTCAGTATTGGTTTTGCTTACAGTGGAAAGGCTGAGATTCATTTTAGACTTGTTTGTAAATATTGAAATATTTCGCCTTTAGTTTATTATTGTTCTGCATTCTTGCCTCTTCTCACTAGCTCATTTGGTTCCTTATGGGATTATTGTAAATTAAAGCGTAGGTGACACGTTTAATGAGATGCAATTGCTTCTAATACATTTTATTATATGAGGGTGAAGATTTGTTCTCCAAGCTTGAGGGTTGGTTTCCGAACGTTTCATTACCAGGCTAAGTGACATCTTCAGCAGTGTTTAGTGTCTATTGCAAACATTTTATTATATTTATAATATGTTCGATATGTTACCCAAGTTCTTTTGGTGGATTACAAGTACTTCAAAGCATGAACACAATTTTAAAAATACCTAAACAAAGCTGACAGCATAAATAAATAGCACAAAAAATGAAAAAATACAATTTAAAAAAAATCAGAAGTTAATTTAAGAATGCAATTATTCATGCATCAATTGCCAGTAAAACTTGTTTGAAGTTATAGCTTCACTACATGAAACACGGAACCAACATAGCTGCTCAATCAAAACGTGCTGGGAATCTTATTTTAAGCATTATGAAAATATTTTGATTTCACCAAATCAAAGTATAGAATCAATGGTTTATCTCCCCTCTTTTTGCTCACTGATAACTGAAATAGCTGGATTCCTTGACTTATTGAAATTGTGTTGCTAGAATAACAGTTCTGCTTTTGTGTGAAGTGGTTTTAATTATTTTCTATGGAACTAAAATCATTTTTTGCCTCTAGGGATTAAAAGAATTTCCTGAGCAGCCAATGTGGTACCTTCTCTTAAGACAAGTTCAATGCAAACCACTTTTGCAGTCTCGCAAAGAGCTTCCTGATGCCATCTTGGAAGAGCTCCGAAAGGCAGTTCTCTCCAACTCCACATTGATTACAGGTTGGCATGTAAGTTTGTCTACATTTATCCATGATTGGGTCTCTGTATTATATTTCACAGTATGGGGACTTCTTCTTCTAGTACTATGAATATGTAGTCTTTCTGCCCTGTCTCGAAAGCCTGCTGAAAACTGGAAAGTAATACATTGTGTGGACAGAGTAGACTTTAGAGATACCATCTCAGACTATAGCATATACACCATGCTGTCAGTTTGGTTGAACATCCTTACATTTGAATCCAAACCAGTGAGGTCAAATTAGGAATTGCAAGATTGTAGATAAGCACGGTTTTCAACATAGATTTTTTTTCAGCAGGCATGTCTACCCATGGGTTTATGTTGGGAATGTATTTCTCTGAGCATTGCAGTCAAGTGTTATAATCAAAAGCTGCTGGTCTGCGCATTTTGCCAGTGTAACAAATTTTAAAATCTAGCTGCTTAGTTGCCCTGTTGCTTTTAGCATCAAGACACTAAAGTCAATAGAGGTTGCCATAAATACTGTCAATAATTCTTAATCTTGCATCAGCACATTGGTAGTTGGTGGCTTCTCCAGATGATTTTTAGAATCCAAGTAGTCTTTGCATAGTTGTCTTTAATGCCATTCTTCTGCACTTAAATGTACTTGATGTTTTGCCCAGAAAATAGGGCTCTTTCATTACTGGAAGCAAAAAATGTTTTGACATCATGTCCAAGAAATAAAAGAACAAAGAATAAGCTAGGCAATGAATTGTTGTCTCAGTATTTCTGGATGATTAAATTAGTGTTTATTTTCTAAAACTAATTTTATTAAGAATTATATTAAGCAGATAAAACTAACAGAAACTTAATATAGGAATATTTTTATGTCTTTGTATATATAAAGACAAAGTGTGGAAAAAAGGAAACAAAAGAAATCATCCCCAAAAGAGAAAGTAGGAAAAAGAACATTTATCCTTCATCCCCAGCAAATATATTCAATATTAACATTATATTGTTATCTCTTAAATAACATCTTCATTTCATACCTCAGCCTATTTTCTAGAAATGCATCTCTACATTTTGAACTGTTATTGATCAACAAAGCTTTAGTAGAATTAACAAAAATATCCAATGATATAAGTATATAATCCCTCTTTCCATTTAGTATAAATCCCCTTTGTACCTCTCTTAATAATTAAACATTTCAAAATAATGACAATATCCCTAGTTGTGGGGGAGGGACTTGTGATGCTCTAATGAGGTGGAGAGCTATGCTGGCAGTAGTGTATTCTACCAGAAGGGCTACCTATGCCAGACACGTCTTTGAGGAAGAGCCAGACTAAGTGCATCCATCAACCCATTTAATATGTTGAAAAAAAAGGAAAAGAATCCTACACCAGATCAATTATTTCTTGGATCAACAAGAACTACAATAGATACTAGAGTTCCTGGGCACCTGGCGACATGGGCAATGGGACTCTGGAGCGGTGGCTGGGGAACCATGGCCTAGCCCTGTAGGATTACTCGAAGAACTATAACCAAAGAGAGAATAAAAGTTAACTGTATTTGAAAATTGCACTATTTTGGCCTGCTAATTATAAATCAGAACCAGTAAGTGGAAATACTTAAAATGAATGTTTGAACAGTGGAAAATTATTTATCCAGACTCAAATACAAAATTATATTATAGAAACACTATCAAAGCCATCAATACTTGACTACATATGTACAATACATTGCTTGAATTATTAACCGGACACAAGTGGAACTGGACAGTTTGAACCAAAAAACAAGGAAGTTGATGACTGTTCACTATATGTTACATTCCCACCACGGAAGTGTCTTCAGATAACGCTGTCTCCCTTGGCTAGGAAATGGAAATGAGCACTGCCCCTAGAGTCGGACATGACTGGACAGGGGAAACATTTAAAAAACATTTTTTTAAAAATCTGCTCGGCAGAAATGGAGGCAGAGGTTCACTTCAAGTCAAACTATTGAAGAAGAAAAGCATGCATTGGCTGATTACATAAAAGGCAGCCAAGAACAAGAATTGATGCAAGTTAAAACTTGGAACTTACTGAATGTGCAGGAAACAAATAAGAGTATAGAAATAATTAATAAAAACAAGAATAGAATGTTGGGAAGGAACAGCATTACATGGTCAATTTCTACAAACTATCAGAGGAGAAAGTGGAACTGGAACATTAAAGAAAGAAACTGAAACTTGATTTTGGCTGCTCAAGAGCAAGCTAATCAAACTAATGCAATCAAGGCCAGAATTGAAAAAAATTCAGATGATTCAAACTGCAGCTTGTGCAAAGAAGCAAAAGAAAGAAAAGCGCTCACATACTCAGCTCATGCAAGAAAGTTACACAAACTGATCCTGAACAATGACATAACACAGTCACCAAAATAATTCACTGGAACATCTGTAAAAATTAACATGTGCCAGTAATGAACAATTGATGGGGACATAAAGTTGAAAACATAGTTGAAAATAAGCAGGTTAAAATATTCTGGGATTTCTGATTACAGACTGATAAAGTCTTGGCCCATAACAACAACAGATTTAACAGCGGTTGGAAAGAAGAAAGCGTAGATAATTGATGTGCCAATACTTGAGGACACTAGAATAAAAGACAGAGAATTGGAGAAGACCACAAAGTAAAATCGAAATCTAAAGATTATGGCATAAATTGGCTGTGGTGGTCCCAGTGGTTATTGGACGGCACTTAGAAAATATGCATATTGACAAAATTTTCATCTGCCTTTATAATGGATGGATGGGTCTGTACATATACTATGCTGTAACATTATGACATCCTAGGTTCTTGGGAAGAAGTTGATGAATATGAAGCCTACACTAGCTAAATAACTGGCAGCTGTGATTTCACATTTTTGTGTATATAATAATAAAAAATAAAATAACCGGGGGGGGACCAGAAAATAGACAAAGTAATAAAAAATGAAGAAGTTAAGGTGCTCTGGGATTTTACAATTGAAATAAGCATCTGCTATATACCGTGTTTCCCCCCAAATAAGACCTGGTCTTATTTATTTATTTATTTTCCTCCCAAAGAGGTACCAGGTCTTATTTATTGGGGGGGGTCTTTTCCACTCACCTCATGGCAGCGGCACCAACAGCCCTGCCCAGCCAACCCACTTCTGCGGCCAAAGGAGCAGCTTCATTCTGCAACTGAGAATGGAGCTCAGGCTTGCATTTCGCCGTCAAAGACCTTTCTGGAAGGCCTGTGCAGCTGAGAACCGAACTACGGATTGAATGCATAGCTCAGTTCTCAGCTGCACAGGCTTTCTGGAAAGGCCTCTGATTGAAATGCAGGCCCAAGCTCTATTCTCAGTTGCAGAATGAAGTTGCTCCTTCACTGCAGAAGAAGTGGGCCGGCGAGGCAAGTGTCAATCCATGGGAGGCCTGGCTGCAATGGCAAGCCCCACACCCCTACCCTAGCTTGATTTTTAGGCATGCGCCTTGCCCCAAAACTAGGGCTTATTTTGGGGGTAGGTCTTACTTTCAGGGAAACATGGTAATAATACCCACACACTTAACAATTGTCGACAAGAAAAAAAAAATACCTGAAGATAACAGAATAGAACAGCAAGAACTGGAGAAAATAACACAATACACTTGCAAATAGGTTATGTGACAGTTTTCAGGATTGCAGTGTTATATAGGCAGATAACTAATTGTGTTGTCACATTCTGGATCAACTTTATCCTCTGAATGGGCTTCAGGAACAACTCCAAGAGGTGATTAATGACTGTAGGTAGTATTTCCTGATCCAGAAATGGTTACAGTTGGCATACAAGATGGATTTGTGCAAGAGAAACAACTATAAACTTCTCTTCAAGCAAGAGCCATAATTCCAGGAGGATCCCCAATTTGTGCAGCACGTCTTTCTGGGATTACACAACTTTGTTTAGAAGACAAAAATTCCCTGAATCCTTGTGACCCTCAAATCAATAGCAACTAAGTCTTGCAAGGGTTGAGCTTGAATCTGTTTTCCTTCATGCAGATACACACAGTCTCTAGAGTATAAGTCATTAATAAATGCAATCAATGGTTTTTTAATACTGTACTGAGATCTGAATCTGACTGGAAGAGGTCCAGATAATCTACTTCCTCTAGAGTCCTCTGACATTGTAGGCCAGCCAGCTGTGTGGCAACCTTCACCAAAAAGTAGGTTGGAGATGGACTGGATATTATTCAACTCCATTTTTCTTTTTGAGGAGAGGCAAATCACTACTTCCTTAAATGCAGTTGCAACCACCTTTTCCCTCAAGGATATATTTACCACCATTTTGACTGACCCATGTGTCATTTCCAGGAGGCATTGGCCAACCAGGAAGAACACATTTATAGCTGTGATAACTCTGTTCGCTTCCTTGGAGCCAATAGGTTACACCAGACATGTCAAACTCGCGATGTCACGTGATGTGCAACGTATTGGGACGGTTTTGCCATTGCCAGCAATGGGGTGGGTGCAGCTTCTGCATGATGCATCCGGCCCGTGGGCCGGCAGTTTGACACCCCTGGATTACACAATACCTAAGTCAATTCAACTTCACAACTCAGAGGCAATCCAAGCTACTTTATCAAACAAATGCCTCAAATATTCTTCATAGCACATATAGTTGTCTGACCTACCCCTCCCTAAGAGGAATTGGAGCAATTTAAATATTTCAGAAAAGAAGAAAAATAGCTGTGTCTTGGTGTTCTTGCCACCAGGATGTAACCTTTGATAAGGGCCATGTTTGCTCTTCATCTTTCAACACTTGCTTCATCTCCCAAAGATGTCAGAAGACCAGGAGACTTTCTGGAATTTATGTGCAGAGAGAAATCATACAGCTATGATCTGACCTAGGGACATTACCAACTATTATTTCAAGTGGCAACTAAGGTTTCACTTGAAGTATGCATAAAGCACAAAGTTTCCCCAAATATCCTTTGAAATTCTGTAACTCCATCAGGTCCCAGAATTGACCAATCAAGAGAATTCTAATTCCCTGTTATGGCACTGGGAACAGAACTTCAGAGTATTCAAAAAGTTATCCATTTATTACAAGGAACAAAGGGTATTATCTCCCAACTCTAAATCATATTTTCACTATTTCAAGATCAAAACTAGATCCATTGCAATCGTCCTCCTGCCTCAGGAAACAAAGTGATGAATATCTTTTGTAAAATAATTAGTTGCAGCACTACATGACCTAAGGAGAAACAAAATAAAATTATAGTTGCTTTGATCCATGTTTTAAAAATAGAGGTTTGTAGAAAAATAGATATAAGATAAACATATAGCTGGGTTTGGTATAAACTTCATTTTCGTATAGTTTAAATTATGAAAATGTTAAGAAATTTGGTTGTGCCTAATAGAAGCATAGAAATACATAATTGAAAATTGAGCTATTCAGCACCATGGTCAGCTACTTTCAAGTCTTAATTTGATCAGGTTCCAGCTATCCCATTTAACCATCGTATTGGATATTCATTTGGAATGCAACGCAACAGTGATAACGTTTGAATGCTTATGGATGATAGTAACAAAAGCCAATATTGTGTTGTTTATGAGTGATATTTGTTTCCTGGGACAATGTGCCTGAATTTATTTGTCCCTTTTGGAAAGAGCCTACCAATGTTATCCTTACTCTGTCAGGAAAATTGATGTGGAAACTCCAGAGAGGATGATTAGTATATATTTGCGTAACTTCCTTTATCAACTATACCAGCTTGGGGAGGAAAAGTTATATTCATGATCTTTATTTTATTTTATTTTTTAGTCTCAGGCTTCATTGCAGGTTCATCTATATGCAATTTATGAATGTTATTGAAGTGTGTTTGTTTAAACCATTCAGGAGATCACTATATGAAATTCCAGATTGAGTTAAATATTTTTGAGTTTCTTTTATTTTAGTTTCAGACATTTTACTTTTTTGTTTTTAAAATAACCCTGGCTGTTTGCAATTTCACTTTTAACACGATTCTTAGAGTAATGTTTAAAAACTAGAAATTAAATATAAAGCATGCTTTTTAACAATGGACTTGATTCCTTTCCCCTCCCCCTCCCCAGTGGTTGGCACAAGTCTATCAGTCACAAGGAATGATGGTTGCTGCAGAAATGTGTTACCGAAAAAGTCTAAAATTGGCATCTCAGCAAGGCAATTTGAGTGGGAAACTCTCTAGTCTTCTAAGACTTGCTAAACTTGCCCTGGAAATCTGTATGGTAAGAGTCTAAATTGTTAAATAATAAAATTAATAAATTGCAGTAATGTGATACTAAAATTGTTTTTCTCAATTAACCATTATGGCAAGAATCAGAAAATATACACTCAAGATATTTTGTCTATGCAAATTGTATGATAAAGTAAATTGTACTATCAGGTTTCATCACAAATGTACTATGAAATAATAGTATTTGTCATCTATAAATAGCTCTTAGAGATTTATGCTTTTTTTAAAAAAAAGATATTCCACACTGTCATGATTGTGAATTTTAAAAATTTATAATTCTAGAAATTTAGTTGTTAACAGCATATACATACAGCTAAAATAACCAGTGATTTCTCTTTAATACTGGAAGTCAGGTCATTATTCTGTTAGTAGAATCAAGAATACTTTGTTAAAATAATTAATAGTGGGGAGTATAGTTTTACATGATGGGGGTCACTTATGAAAGGGGATACTGATTAGAGAATTTCAAAATAATATTCATGAATTAAGACCTCTTTTTGTCGATGTGGAGGGAACAGTTGCATAAAAAATAGATTTAAATAAATATTTGGTAACATTAGTAGCTTTGACTAATCCATTTGACCAAAAGAGCTAGAAAGCTACTTCATTATGTTGGAATTTGATGCTACTTTTTATACTAATTAAGAGATGAATGGAAAAGATGATATGTCACTATGAAACTGTTTGTAGCTCTTAATTGCTGTGAGACATAATGGTGTTAGATATAAGTAACTGGTTTTTAGTTTTTTGTTTGTTTGTTTAAAGGCTAATGTTTCAAATGATCACTGGCCATCTCTAGTTCAAGAAGCCACAACAGAAGCTATGAAAATTTCCTTCTGTCCGCTGGGTATTCTATTTCAAGCACTTATGCAGTATAATCGCAAAATGGGTTCACGGTGGGTATGGATTTGTGTATTACATGGCATTCATTTATAAATGCCGCTACATTTTTATTTACCCTAATTCAAAAATATCTAGATGGCATAAAATAGAAAACAGTTGAGGGTTGCTGTCATAAAGTATAAAATCATAATAAGATGCAGTAGAGAGTCTTGTTTGATGGAGACAAATTTCTAATGGTCAAGGTCTAAACTTGTTATTTCCCTGTGAGGACATGATTGTTGCAAATTGCTGTGAAAGTTTTATTGTCAGAGGCCATTTAAAACTGCAGAATAAATTGCCTGTTTGGGAGCTTTATAGGAAACTCAAACCAGTATTTCTGGCTGTTATACAGCAGCTTTGCTTGTATGGAAATATTCTTTGAACTAGGATCAAGAGTCTGATTGAGAGATAATGAAGACATTTTCTCACCTGTAAACAGTCCACATCTATCTAACAGGCTGTTTCTGCATCCTCTTAATGGGGCAGTTCAGTATTTTACTCTCTTTTAATAATGTGTTATATTTAGTTTTATATTGTAGAATATAACCTTTTTCTGCTCATTTGTATTGAGAGAAAATCATGCTTACTTTAAATATGAATTCATGTAAATATAAGTATATGTTTGAATATCTAAAATGCTGTAGATTTATATGGTACTTATTTTGCCATTTTCTCATTTCTTCTTATAACAATCAGTATTCTACTTTTTCTGTTTTCTTTGTAGAGAAACACGTCGTATGTTAGAGAGAGTGGTATATCAATCTGGATTTCCAGAAACTGTAGTATCAGTTGCCCGATGGTATCTCTTAAGACATTTATATGCCAAAAATGATTATGAATTAATAGATGTAAGAACCATTTCATATTTTATATATATATAACATATATATATAACATATATATATATATATATATATATATATATATATATATATATATATATATATATATAGGTCTTTGGTTGTTCGGGTTGTCTCCCGCGTAAAATTGGAAGTGTCTTGGCAACGTTTCGATGAAGTCACATTCGTCATCTTCAGGCTGGTGTTTTTAGCTTCTTGCTTTGAGCAGCAATTGCTGCTCAAAGCAAGAAGCTAAAAACACCAGCCTGAAGATGACGAATGTGACTTCGTCGAAACGTTGCCAAGACACTTCCAATTTTACGCGGGAGAAAACCCGAACAACCAAAGACCTATATATATATATATATATATATATATATATATATATATAAGTTTCTCAATGCTTTATTTAGGAGTTTAATATGTCCCAGTGTTATTTATTTAGGTGAATATATTAAATATACTGAATTTCATTTGCAAAAAAAAAAAAAAATTAACATTGCATTTACGGAATATTCTTCTCAGGAAACACCATTGAATTTGTGTTTAATAGCTTTAATTAAGGATTACAATTTTATATTTGTAGTAAACGTCTACATTTGATTTTGTTTTATCTTTTTTCAGTTCAGTTGGTTGTATTTATAAGTTGTTCCACTCATTTTAATCTTTTTAGAAGAAAGATAGTTAAAGAACTTTAAATATATACCGGTAGTTAAAGTATGTTAGGTAAAGAAATAATATTTGGAATATTGAAAGTAATGTGATATACCATAATGTATTCATGAATCAAAAGTGCTCATTAATCATATAGTTGATGAACAGTAACCATCAGGTTATTAAGAAAAAATAGAGAACATTGATTACAGTTGACAGTGATTTCAGCAATTAAAGAGTTTTCCTTAATATTGGATTGGGGTTTTTTTTATAAAAGTTTTATTAATTTTTAAAAATTAGTCTTTAGTGCTTAGTAAACATGTTGTCTGGGTTCAAATATTTAACATTAACTTCTTCAATATAAATCTGTTCAATACTACACAATTCAGTATTTTTCCCCTGATCCTCCTTTCTTCTCCATATTTTTTCCATTTTCCCCTCATTACACCATTACAATTTTTGGTGCTGTTAATGTATACAAAGTTAGATACTGTATAAGCATCTTCATCATACTTTACTAATATCATACAAATAACAATGATATCAATTTACAAATCAATAATGTCAATTCATTATTCAATATCCTGTTCTCTGTGCTCTTGTTAAGGTTTGATTTCCTATGAGTATTTGAAATATGTTTATCAGTTATGATTTTCTCAATATTAATTACATTTATATAGCTAAAAGTTTTATTCAAATCAACCTTCTTATCTTCATATTTCCCATATCAAAAAAAGAGAAAAAAATGCTATCTTAATTCTAAATCATATCTTTCATTATAAAAGTCTAATTATATCTAAGGGTCATCCGTTCTTTTAATCTTATTCAAACACGTATTTAAACATATGCTCCCTCTAAAACAGACATGTCAAACTTGTGACGTCATGTGACATTGTGCAACATATCAAGACAGTTTTGTCATTGCCGGCAATGGGGTGGGCGTGGCTTCCAGATGACACGTCCGGCCACCAGGCCGGCAGTTTGACACCCCTGCTCTAAAAGGTCAAATCTTCTATTTTTTTAAATCTGACTCTTTCTTTCTTTCTTTGCCAAGTCGCTTTCCAAGCCAGGGCAATTAGATTGCCCAGGAATTTTCTTTCTATTTTTGTAAACATTGCTTGGCGTGAGGAAGACAATTTAGGTAGGGTATTTTTGGGGGGAATTCTGCCCATTTATATTCCTTAAACAACTCCCAGTTCCTTTCTCCCTCCATTTCTCTTTTCATTCCCCCTCTCCCAAGTTGTGACATTTCCCTTAACAGCTCTATATTCCCTTTTTTAAAATCTTCCTTGCCATCAGATATATTTTGCAGACCTAAGGGGTAAAAGGTCTTTTGCATTTTTATTGTTATAGCTAAGTCTGCAGTATTTTGTTTGTATATAGTTGTTTATATTTCCCTTCTTTTATCTCTTCCATCTCTAAATTCATTTCCTCTCTTTCGTCTTCTGATTTCTGGATTATTTATTCATACTTTGTAGTCATTATCTGGGAACTTTCTAGTTGTAGATTTAATTTAGAGATTTGCTCGTTTATATTGTCTAAATTGCTTTTAGTCTCATTATGATTTCTTTTTATGTCCTTTTTGCATTCAACAATTGTTTAGTGAATTAGTTGTAGCACAGAATATATTTCTTTCTGAAAGGTGTTTGTTTTTTCTTGAGGCATCATTCCTTGAGATCCTTTACTGTCACCAGACTCAGTAAGAGTAGATCAAAATTTCCTCTAGTTTTCTGGTCTTTATATGTATCCTTTATAATCCAATACATTCCAAAGTATAGGTTCAGTTCTGAAAGCAATATTTTATAGTAATCCTTTGTCTCAAGTATCCAAAAATTGTCAGTCAGGCAAGGTTGTAATCCACAATGTTTGAAGAGTTCAAAATGTTCAACCTCTCTGAAAACAGCTCAAAGGTCTCTCCCAGCCAGGCTAGTCCAAGGTCAAATTTTTCTTTCTCTCCCACTAGCTGTTAAAGTTAAAAGTCCAAACTCAGTAGGTATTTATAATCCAAAAAGGTCAGAGTGATAAGTATGCCAAAATATTTTCCTTTATTGCTAACTGTTCTCCCAAGCTAGGAATCACCAAGCAACCAGGAAACAAATTATACTGCTATACACAAATCCACCACTAGGTGTCATTCAAAGTCCATTTTCCACTCTTAAAAACAAATGATTGATTTCTTATATTTCACCTCAATGGGTTTTTTTTTCAAAGAGAAAATCTTAACAGTTATCTCAGTTCTCAAATTTATCAAAGCTGTAGCTTTATGTTACTTCCATTTCAATATTGTATGTTTCTGTCCCCCATAAAATTAAAGTGCCACTTCTGTTACATTCTGAGGTTTTAGCTTCTTGGGAGCCTTTCCCAGGAAATTCAGTTGTAAAATACTAAAGAAAGGATCAATATTCTCATCCAGTTCCAAACATGTTGTTTACGATGTATTAAGTAGTGCTTTTTTCTTCTTTGGTTGTCAGCAGCTAATGGCCGGCCACAGGAATGTAGCTGGTCTTTCCCCTGCCGGTTTGGAGGGCTTTCCTTGGATTAAACAGAAAGACCGCCGTTTTTCCATAATCTATAAGGCACTCCTCCTCTTCCATCGCCTCTTCAGGGTGATTTTAGGCCCTTTTTAGAGCCCCCAGCAGGGCAAAATTGGGCATGGAAGGCAGAGCCCTGCCTTCCTGCATCCCATCTCACTGTGACGCAAACCGGAAGTCCCTTAATATTGGATTGCTTATTAATATGGCTGCCCATCCTGCCAATATAACTCTGAGTAGCTGACCACACATTAAAATGATTCTTTAAAAAAAAGAATAACAATAATGGAGGATTAACACCCACAATGGATACCAAAAGTAAACAATTGACAAAGGCCTTTCAATGAGACATCTGGCCTCTCAACCCCAAGGCCCTGGAGGTGAGCAGGTTTGGGGCGAATCTGACCTTTTGGAGGATGGTATTTGTGACAAAAAAGGTACTATTAGTTGAACTGCCCTTTTGTTCTTCTATTTTCCCCTAGTTCCTTTTTGTTCCTTCATATAATAAATGTAATCTGAAGTAGCAATGGTTGAAGTACTTGATCTGCTTTCAACAAAAAGGACAGTTACCACTGCTAAGTGCAAGGAGTCATTAGATTCCCCCACCCCCACCTTTTACATGTTCATACCAATTGTGACCTTTACTCTTGAACAGAGTATAGATGGGATGGGGACTTTGGCTATCTTGCCATAATCCTTGGAGGAATAAACTAAGAAAAATAAAAATAGAATAAAAATTAAAAATAGCATGGAGGATAGTACATTACTTATTTAACTTCCCTCACTAACCAGACATCAAACTGTTAAGTTGCAAAACTAGTGGTGTGCACAGGTTATGTTTTATTTCGAACCCAAAACAAACCATCTGGTTCTGGAAATTATGCTTTTGGATTAACTGTGTATGAAAATTCAAAATAGGTTTTGGTGTTTCTGGGTTTCAGCTGAAACAAAATTTAAGGAGATCTAATGATTTTGCAGGGCTAGCAGAACAATGCTAAGATACTTCCCTTTCCCTTTACTTCTGGGTGGCCATGTTTCCCCTCATCTCAGTGCTTCCCTTTGCTCCTCTGCTCCCACCCAAAACTACTGCTGCTAAAGCCCCAGTGCAACAGATCCTATAGGCCTTCCCATCTTCCTTATCTCTTGCCTCTCTCCAATTCCTCTTAGTTGCTGCTAATGTACCATATTTTCTGCCGTATAAGACAATTTTCTGAAGCATGTAAATCGGCTCCGAAGTCAGGGGTCGTCTTATATGCTGAGTCGTCTTACACGCTGGAAATTACAGTAGTTTCCGGCGTATAAGACAACTTTCTAGGCATGCAAATCACCGCCGAAGTCGGGAGTCGTCTTATACGCCAAGTCGTCCTATACACCAGAAAATACGGTATCTACTTTTGCACCTCTTGTTTATTACTTATTACAATGGTCTTTGCAATAAACTTCAGATTCCCAGCACAGCTTGCCCCATTGGTTTAGCACTTGCCTAGCACTTTTCCTGCCTCTCACAAGCTGCTGCTGCTGCCTACATGTGCCCTTAACAATGAAAATCCTCACTCTTTGGCCTGTTCTTCCTCCTCACCCTCACACTCTTCAGCCCCATTTCATTCTGTATACAATCCAAACATCTGAAAGATGTTTCACAGCAGGTACAGACCACCTTAAAGCAGCAGTCCCCTGCATGGAATGGTTTGGCTCAGAAGGTTTTGCAATCCCTATGTAGAACTAAGTGGCCTATTTAGCTTGTGATTGATTAGCAAGTAAGTGAACATCCTTAACTCTTATATTTTGAGATACTCACATTAATGCATAATTCTTTTTTTCTCCGCTTTCCGAATTCTGCAGGCTCTTACAGCAAATGCCAAAGCTAATGGAGATATTCGAGTTTTGGAATTAGACAAGAAACTCTCAGCAGCAGACTCCTAGCACAAACATTAGTGAGGAATCAGAATAACTTTGGAGGCTTTTGGAAACAACATCTTCATGACAAATACTTTGATTTTAAATCATAGTGCTTACAGTCCAATTTATATTAAAAGGAATCAGTTATTAAACTATCCAATTGAAGTTCTATTGAAGTATACCTAATCTGTGCTCCTACTGAGAAATTACAGTGAATACTAGTGACCTTGGAAAGCAGAAAGGTTTTGACCTCTGCTCTAGAAGTAAATGTGACAGGTTTCTGTCTTTAAAAAGGAGCCTGAATAATACATTCATGTGTTAAATAAACTTTGGACTATGTCTATCTTCATAGTCTGCTAAGACTTTGCTGTTTCTGTCCATGTCATTTTTTTTTTTTTACTATTTAGCAATGTATCTTTCTACAGCTTCTCAAACAAAATAAATAACCTTTAACTTGGTGATGAAGCAATAAAATCTGTTGAAATACTGCTTATATCTTATTCTGCGTGCAGAAATTTTTAATTCAGAACTGTATAATTTCAACCAAACATTATTTTCCTGGCTATATTTAATGTTATGTTTCATGGCTGTCTTTCACAGTACAGTTGAAGTAAACCTTTGATTTCAGAGAGATGATGGGCAGAGCCTGAGAAAAGTAGATTTTCAGTTTTGTTGTGTTACTCATTACTTTCATTAGAGTCCATTTTGGAAATAAATACTTTTAAATTAGATTCAAGGATAATATGAGGCCATAGTACTTGATGCTCCTTGTTCATCAAGTTCAAGATGTTTCAGAGTAGAATACTTAGAACACAGCATGAAATGGATGGCAAATATGAAGTAGGACATCCTTACAATAGAGCTAGATATTATTTCATTATTCTTTTTCTTAAATTGTTTTTGATGTACAAATGGTGGGCTATAATTTGGAGCCAAAGGATAGAGAGTTGTATTTTTCTTTCAATTTCAAGCCATTTCTGTGATTTAAAATTCTCTTGTTTTCCACTGCCGCCACCCCCTCCACCTCCACAATAAAATATACCAGAAAAGGAAGGGTTAAGAAATATTCCTTCCACATTAAATTCCACTTTAATTAAATTTATTATATTTACATGCTGTCTGACTCCCAACTACTCTGGGAAGGGCAGTATGCAAAATATGAGCCCCAATACTTTTTGACTGAATTGTTCATATTTAACCCCTCTTAAGAATTCTTCACACAAATGCATTAAACTCTTCTTTTTTCTTTTGTAATGTGGTTTTTATTGATAATGGCCATTAGTTTGTTTGTCATTAAAGTGAAATTATATTTGTTGTTATGTTAATCATTAGACAATTACAGTAAATCTACATTTCAGTAGAATGGACAGTTCCTTTGAAGAAACAGTTCTTAATTTTAGATATTCATATTCAGTACTGCCCTCACAAACATCAATTATGGAACCTACTTCTGACATAAAAGTTGACGAAATGATTCAGTCTGCATTTTATGAAAATATCAGAATTTTTACTGTTTATAAAACCATTTCCCCTATTTGCCTAGTTAGTCCCTGCTCCTTTTGAACTATGTGCTCCCTCCCTTTTTTTGGCTGTCGGATTTGAGAAGGTAAAAACTAATAAAGGACACCATCTGCTATTGTATTAGAATAATTCTATATTTTTTAAAATCAGTTTTTTTCCCTCCCTACATTAGAAAAGGATTTATAACGGGTCTTCAAACATAGCCCTTTTATGACTTGTGGACTTCAACTCCCAGAATTCCTCAGCCAGCATGCCTGGCTGAGGAATTCTGGGAGTTGAAGTCCACAAGTCATAAAAGAGTCAAGTTTGAAGACCCTTGGTTTATAAGATTACTGTTTATAAGAGTACTACTACAGTATCTAGCCTATAAACCTAAGATTCTTCATCAAGTTTCAGTGCTATACAGAAGCAAATATAATCCCCCAAAAATGTACATGAAGAGGAAAAATTAATTACCTTAGTGGTTTACAACTTGAGGATATTACTACTGGAACTGGTATGTTAAAGAATAGATTCCTTTCAGGTTATTGGCCCCAATTCTTCCTATTCACTCAAATAATTCCATCAAAACTGATGGAACCTCATAGTTGATGCTTTAGTATTTTTTCTTCAGAGAATGATTTGAAGTGTTGCAATGAAGTTTCTTTCAGGAAACAGAAATGTTACACAGCAACCTTTGCATTATTCAACCACCAGATTTCTATTTTATAGAAGACTGCAAAGCAAGTTCCATTTGAATTTGTAAGAACATTTTCTCCTCAAAAACTGATGATGACTTATAGGAATCTCATAGTTAGAAAATGTACTGTACATGAGAGTTGGTCAAGGAGAGGGTATGTTGCTTGTATCTTTTTTTCTAATTCCATACCTACCTTGACAAAAACTTGGCATTTTAAATGTCTTAACAAATTTAAGTGGCTTACATATCTATTCTTCAGAATATTTATGGGCGTATGGCTACATTTTTGCAAACTTAGCTTTTTCCTTCTTACAAATAAATAGCAGAATTAAAAACAAAATGAAAAACAATTTGGTAGGTAGAAAACTGCATGTAAAAGTTCTTATTTGAATTCGCAGAACAATTGAAATTATAAAAGTTCTTCATAACAGACAAATGTTTTAGGAAAAGTATTTGTCTTTTTATAGCTGATAACAAAATTACATGAGTGAGCTAGTAAGGTTGCTTTAGCTTTTTTGTAAAGGCAGAGGCTCCTAATTTGTAAACTTCAGGATATAATTGCAGATATTTGGTTGTAATGGTTTGTAAAAATAAATCAAGCAATGACTTACACAACTTACCATTAGTCCTTGCATTTTATTTTATTTTTCAAACATAAATGAAGTGTTAATATGTCTCTATTTTAACTTATGTCTGTTCACAACTATCACAGTGTTTTTTGTCCCAGATTTACAGGAAAACAAGTCTGATAATGTAGAAACAAGAAGTTAACTTTTTAAACTTTTTTAGTATTTTTCTTTGATGGAACAAATGTAAATGCTAAACAAAATGTATTAGTCTTTGAGTTCAGTGAGTTTTCGTCGTAGCTTTTTCATATCTTGTTTGAATTTCTCTTCTTCAAGTTTCAGCTTTGTTGTCTGTATATGTTTGAGTGCGTCAAGAGAATCACGGATAGATTGAAATCCTGGCAAATAAGGCATCTTTTAGTAAAGTTGACAAAATTATCATTAATATCAAATTTTGTGTTTATACAGCATTTCAAAATAATTTTAACTTGCTTCTTAGCTTAAGATCATCATTTGATCTATCATTTAATGTGTCATTGAAATATTTTATGAACATTTTTTTTCAATTAAGCGAATGTGACCAGCTTTAAGATGAATTAGTTCAGTTCTCCTTTAGTGCATAATAATGTAATGCCTGAAATCAGACTGATTAAAAGTATAATATATATTTTTTCTGGTAAGACTAAAAATCAAAATAGACATGAATTGACAATTTCTCTAACAAAATAATTGGTTATTTCTGCTGAAAACTGATTTTTGGCCTTTATGACAGAAAGATTTATAAATTGAACCACAGCAAGAAGACTTGGTTTTCCTGCTTATGCCATGATTTGGTAATCTGGAGAATGACAAAGTTGTGTGGCTATATAACACACATGCAAATGCACAAATGCATGTACGTTTGAAAAATAACCTCACCTGATCTGTATTCATTTTGCATTCCTTCCAGTTCATTCCACATCAGCTTTTCAAATCTGGTAATCTTTGCATGTAGTTTATTTTGATCATTTTTCACCTGACTGAGTTCCACATCAAATTGCAATGTTTTTTCTGTGTTTTCTATTCTTTTGGAGACATAGTATAACCCATCTTCCAATTTTTTTTCCACTATTTCCTTTTAAAAGAGGTATTGTGAAAAATGAATAGAATTTACGCTACTAAAAATGTTATATTTATTCATTCAGTATAAAGGAATGAAATTAACCCTGCTTCTCTGTTAATTTTTTTCTGTAGATATTCTATAATTTTTATAATTATTTTTATTTGTAAACATTTACAAAAATGATAGATCTCATTTCCCAGTTAAATAGGTAACTAACTTTTTATGGAACAGCCAAGAAGTTGAGATGGATTTAAAGCTAATCTGGTGTACGAGGCTTCCAAACTTTTTGATACACATTTTACTATGAAACTCTGAAGACGTTTCAGCTTATAAAAATTGTTTGGTACAGTAAAGGGGAGGAGGATCCAAAGAAATGTGGGATATCAAAATGATTTGCATGGTATAGTTCTCACATGTATATAATACTATTTACTACAAAAGCCTTTTTCAAGATTTTCAGTTGAACTTGGGAAAAAATGCTGCCTCTTATTTTCTGGCTCATGTAGAAGTCTGGAAAGAAAATGAGATGAACAACTGGCCATGAAGCAGCAACTCTTTCATCATGTTTAGATCCAACATCATAAAATGCTGAACATTGTAACTAAGATCCAAGTTACTAATTAAAGATGTAGGTAGCAACTACATTGGTTTCCTATTTTTTAAAAAATTAAAACCTAGTCAATTATGGCCTAAATTCAGATAGGTTGGTCTCTGCAATTTACATTGTTCAAAATAGTGGATCAGTTTTTGGCCATCTAGTTTGTGGCTCTATCTGGATTAACACCAGTTCTGCTTGTCTACTCTCCAGCAATTCTCCATGCTAAGTTTTGAACAAAAACACTATACTTTTTAAGAGAGTGCTTAATTTGACTATGAGATTGCTTTTCTCTTTCTCATACATTTTTCTTGTCATCTTTTTATTTTAAATGGTATGCTTGCAAGTAATTGCAATATTTATAATTTGCTTGGGAAATCTTGTTGACTGAACAGTGGAAAATAAGCCCCTCTCTGAGGAAATGGGTGGTTAAATACGAAATATAAATAAATAGTTTTTAATATTTTAAGAAAAACAATTGTATATTCTACTTCATAAATGTACTTCTATTATCAAATGTTTTTATTCATTTTTGTTATTAGGTTCTTCATTAAGTTTTTAAGTTACTAAGCAGATACAAACATAATAAAGGTTAAATATCCCAAGGTAGAATCTGAAGATTTAAAACTGGAAGGCAGAGCCATTTCTAACTGATGAGGAGCCTATAGTGATTTTGTTTCAAAAAAATCAAAGCACTTAGTAAGCATTGACTTAAAGCTTCAATAGTTTTAATCTATAAAATACAACATTTAAAACTTGCTGCATGATGCAACAATTTAGGATTAGCAATCACACAGTATATCTTTTAGATTATTTTATAAAACCACCAAATTGTCTACTTTTGAAACTGAACTGTTCCAGTTTATCACACCAAGTGCTCCTCTCCCCCTCGCAAAAAAACAAATTTGAAGAAAGTTGTGTTTAGATAGAGTGTCCTGATCCTGGATCAGCTACTTTCTGAAGCTAAACACTCTGTCTTAAGTACTTGCCAAAAACTCAAGCTGTAATTCAAGATTGCGTTTGAAAAAGGAACACTCTGCCATCTGTTAAGAGACTTATTTAAGATGGCATATTTTATTGCTTGCAACTGAAAGAACATCCATAATGTAGCAGCTTAAAATCCATACATCTCTTGACTGCCCCAAGTCCCCAAAGTAACCTTAGTATATTACCTTTCTCTAGCAATATATTGAACACAAAATGCAAACATGAATGGCCTTTCAACATCTGTTAATAAAATCTGATTGGCTCTTATACTCCCTTCAGGTGTTCCTGACTTCTGTACTTCTGTTGTAGATTTTTTGTGAGATAGTCTTCTCATCATCTTATTCCCCCGAATTCTCTGCTGCCTCATTTCCATCACTCAGCCAGTATTACTCATGTGAGATCACTGAAAATGTTAACCAGATCTAAACACTTTTCTGTTTAAAATCTGCTCTTCTTTTATAAAATTTTTGAGAAAGCGTGTTATGCTTGTATTCTTTGCATGAATTACAACCATACTTACCAATCTGTCCTTGATTGTAACAAACAGCTGGTTTGTGAGATGGATTTGCTCTTGTTCAGATCTCCTCAACTCACTTTCGATCCACTTTCGTTGGTTTTGAA
Source organism: Crotalus tigris (assembly GCF_016545835.1). Lineage (NCBI taxonomy): Eukaryota > Metazoa > Chordata > Lepidosauria > Squamata > Viperidae > Crotalus > Crotalus tigris. The sequence continues at coordinate 216,255 of NW_024096641.1, read as the reverse complement.
TTTGATCTTTAAAATCATTTAAAATACTATTTATCCTAATATTTAAAGAGAAATTCTTTTTAATTTTCATGAAAATAAATCATAAAACATGCATTTTTTTAAAAAAAAGTTCTTCTATACCATGATCTCACTACAAAAGCAATATGAAGACACTGGCTTTTTTATGTTAATTTTTTTCTTAGTTCAGTCTTAACCAAATTCATGTGAGTAAAACTTCAATGAAACAATGTGGATAAACCTATTTGGATTTCATGTCATGAATCAGATTTATTCCATATGCTGTTGAGTTTTCCCAATTTTGGTTGTTAATGGTTCTCTGAAGTGGCAACATTGGTATAGTTTTGATTTCAAGGCTATAAATACTTCCATAATGTTTGAATAAATGTATTTTCCCAACAAGAGAGATCTTTAATTTGAAAGTGATCAAAGGTTTATATATTTTTAAGCATTGTAAGTCAGCTTCTGATCACAGCTTTTATATGGGCAAATCTAAAGCTTTTGCAAATAAAAGAAAGAAGTTGAATATGAGCATCAATTCTGTGTGTGTGTGTGTGTGTGTGTGTGCAGTGCATGTGCCTGCAACTGATGAACAGATATATATAAGACAAGAATGAAGTGAAGAAACAAACACTTCTCCAAACATTTTCGAGTTGTCTTCTTATCCTGTTTTTTAAAAACATAAATACTGATTTTACAATTAAATATAAATAGATTTTCATCTCACATCTGAATTAGTATTTCACATCTGATGTTTTTTTAAAAAAATTCAGAATGCAAGAGAGCACAATTATAGCATCTGTATCTGATTTATTAAAACAGCTGCATCTTTTCAAGGTTAAGCAGCCTTTTCAGGGTTTTTCACTGAAACAATATCAATCTTGGAAACACGCAGCTACTTCAATGAGTGGAGATAGGTGCTGCATTTAAGCACTTGTGTTCAAAAGCAATTCTTCAAAAAGAAAACTGAAGCATAGCAGTATATTTTACACTTCTTTATATGAGTTAGGAAGATAAAGTTCTAATATAGTTATGTATGGCATAGACCTTTTAGGCACCAGGGACCGGTTCCGTGGAGAGAGGTTTTTCCACGGACCAGAGAGTGCGTAGTTTTGTGTGCTCCCTGCATACCACAGATGGAGCTTTGTTTGTGTGGACCAGTTGCTGGCATGCTGCGGCCCAGTACCGGTCCATGGACCGGGTGTTGGAGACCCCTGGCATAGACACTCTCCCCACCCATTTATGCAAAGTCTTTTTCCTTCTCTAAATCCTCAAAGTTTATTCCTTATTTATTTTATATATTTATATTTGTTATATATTTGTATAACAAATTTAGAAACTACCCAATTCACTCACCAGAATGACTATTTACAAAAACAAATTTACTTTGGTTCTTATGATTTTCTGCCTTTTTTCTACTTCTATTATAGTTATTTTGCATTGAATTAAGAAAAGTTTTGTCCTTATAGCTATCAGTGAAAGCAAATGAAAGCACTGTGCATTTTCAGTTAAAGCACTGAGTTAGCTTTGTAAAAAAAAAGATATATGTGATTTAATAAACATTTATCATTGTTGGCCTGTCAGGATTCTTAAAGGCAAATAAATTAATTTAGTGGTGTTCTGTTGTGCCAATACCATTGTATCATAACTTCTCACCAAGCACATTAACATAATTGAAAAGCTTTGTTCTCTTACTTGAAGTCCAAGAGCTGCAATTCATGGTGTTGATCACCCTGCATTGCCTTTACATTTGAAGTTTGCTCTGAGCTTGAAGTCTCTATCTTGCCTAAAAGATGCATTACCTAATAGGAACAAGAAAAATCAGTAAGAGCTAAAATCCTAGCATTTACATTGAATACACATAATGATTGCAGTGACTAAGGGAAAAGTCGGAATTTAATTCTTATAAGCTTTTCTCAGAATTAATTTTGCTGCATAGTGAAAGATTCCCATCAACTATTCCAAAATAATTATTAGCATCCAGTGTTTGTTGGATTTTTTATAGAGACTTTGTACAGAAATGATCAGATTATATATAGGTTTCTCTAATATTCTACATTTCCAGGAAGAGCTATGTTATGTACTAATCCATTTGGAACAGTCAGCATGTATGAAACTTTTTCCCGTTAAGATTCTAATTGTCCTACTCCTGTCATATTTCTGCATGAAAGGCTTGCCTTTGTTTTTACATAGTGACTGCTTTGGATAACAACTATTGGCATTTATGACAATGATGAAAAAGGAACTTTTCAACCAATCTTTCAAAGGTTTGTAAAGCAAAGGAAAGCTGAAGTAGGATTGTAAGCAGAGTTTTGGGTTCATTTGGTGACTGCTTCACTTAACAACTGTGTTCCGGGTTCCAGTTATGGTTGCTAAATGAGGACTACTTGTACCAGTAATCCATGTTATGTGGAAATGACAAGCATTTCTTCTATTTTTTCAATAGTTGCAGAAGAAGCTTTCTTTCCAAGAATTATTGGCAAGTTCAAAAGAGCTTAATTTTACATGTTCTCTAGATAGAACACATCTGCTTACCTTTAGTCAGTAAGAATGAGCCTTCGGTACAGGATTTGGGAAATTCATATGTTGTTAACAGTGATAAGGACACCAGATAAACATTTCTTTACAAGGGGAACAAAGCCCATTCTATAAGAGAGAGCTGGAGAACTTTTGATCTGTGTATGAGGGCTTCTCATCTGGTTATGGAAGCCCCTGCAAAAGTCCCACCTAAGACTTTGCCACGTCCTTAAAGCTCTCATGCTCCTCATCAAGAAGAGCTCAGTGCACATATAAAGTCAGATAATTTTGAAGCTTATAGCCATCCCACCTAGGATGACCATTCACTTCAAGTACAGTAGTAGACACTGACAGCTGTGCAGGAATTAAATTAACAAAGTAAAAAATAATCTTCCCTTAATTAGGAATACAGAAACGGTAACATTGTGAAAAATGTACTTAAGAACAATTTTTAATATGATGAGCCAGAGGTATATACTTCATGAGATTTTTAACAGCAAGCATCTGGTATGATCGATTAGTCTGAGAGTATAACCACATAAAAGTGTATCAATAACCTGGGAATTTCAATGGAAGAATAATATTAAATTTACTTTGAATATTATATAGTGCAGAATGTTGGTATATTACCCAGTTTTGATTGCTAAAATAGATCATTCGTTTTCAAAAATTTCCTTGAAATACAATGAGCAGATCAGATCATTTTTTCATATTCAGCAGCAATGCCGGTAACTTCAACAATTGTGGAAAATGATTCACACCAGTATGAAACAAATCTTAAAAATTGAATTCCTATTTCAATCTACAATACTACTATTAAACTTCACTAAACCACATATCTCCTCAGAGTATATAGAATTGGCCTATAAATAATAATTGCTGAAAGGATATTATCTGCTTTTTACTGAAAATTGTCAAATCCCATTAATGGAAGAATAGCTAACCAAGCATGAGAATATGTCTCAGTGTCTAGAATAACTTCCTATCTTTAAAGCAAACTGGAAACTATTTGTAGATTATAATCTAAAACATGGATTTGTACCACATATAACATGTAGATTTATCTATGCATAGAATCTATATTTTTATTTTATGAGATACTGTACATAAATTAAAATAACTATTTTGTAATATGAACTGAGCTTAATACAGTATGCTGTTTAATTTGAAGATTTACACTGGGTTGACCATAGCCTTTGTTACTCATTTTTAGCTTAAATTCAGTAGTGATTATTAGTCCATTAACATGATTATTCAAATCTAATTATATTTTAGAAAACTATATGACAATTTAAAATTCATCTTTATATATTTTCTTCAAAGTGTTCAGATACAAAAAAAATCCAAATGCATTTTGATCTCAAAAAGTCTTCTTCAGCAAGAATAGATCTAAGAACATAATTCTATCCAGCATTTAACTCTATTTTTTTAAAAAAAATACAAAGCTTTCTTGGAATCTTAATTTTGAATGTCTGATGTGTGGAATCTGGTTGAAGTTACCAGATGGAAAGCAAAAAAAAAAAAAAAAAAAATCCTGTTCACAAGCAATTTTGCTTGAGATCTGAACACTTACATTAAAAAAGTCTCAGTAATAAAGCTCAAATATAGACATGTTAAAATTGGAATGTAGGGTTAGAATAGAACAGAGCTGGAAGGGACCTTGGAGGTCTTCTAGTCCAGCCCCCTGCTCAAGCAGGAGAACCTATACCATTTCAGACAAGTGTTCTTCCATTTCATAGAACCATAGGGCTGGAAGGTATCTTGGAGGTCTTCTAGTCTAATCCCCTACCAAAGGCAAAAATAAGTCCTTATACAATTCTGGACAATTGATTATACCATCATTTTCTTGAAAAATTTCCAGCAATGGAGTACCCATAACTCAAGCTGTTCCACTGATTAATCATTCCCACTGTCAGAAATTTCCTCCTTATTTCCAGGCTGGATTTCCTTCTGATGAGCTTCCACTCATTGTTTCTTGTCCTGCCCTCAAGTTCTGTGCAGAATAAATTGATCCTCTCTTCCCTGTGGCCACAGTTCAAGTATTGGAAGATTGATATCAGGTCTTCCCTAAGCTTTCTTTTTGTTAGACTAAAATACTTAGCTCCCTTAATAATTGATTTAGCCTCCAGACCCCTTATCATCTTTGTTACTCTTCTCTGCACTCTTTTTAGGGCTTCAGCATCTTTTCTGTATCATGGTGACCAGATCTCAATTCCAAATATGGCCTCACTAATCCAGTATAGACCAGTACTATTACTTCCTGTATTCTTGCTACTATCCCTTTGTTGAGGCAGTCTAGGATTGTGATAGCTTTTTTTTTTGGCAGCTGCAGCACATTTCTAACTCATACTTAAGTGGTGAGTCACCTGGACACCTAGATGCTTCTCACAGGCACTACATTTGAGACAGGTACTGGCTATCCTGTACCCGTGTATCTGGTTTTTCTTGCCTAAATGCAGGACCTTATTTTTCTCACCACCAAACTGCATCTTGTTGGATAGGGCCCAATGCTCAAGTCTGTCAAGATCCTTCTGAATTTTGACTCTATGTTACAAAATATTAGCAATTCTCCCCAGCCAATGTCACCCACAAATGTAATGAATGCCACTTCATCAATCCCCTCATCTAGGTCATTTATGGAAGATGTTGAAGAACACTGGGCCCAAGACAGAACCTTGAAGCATCCCATTGCATATTTCCCTCCATATAGTTGTAGTTTCATTAAGGCAGGGCTTTTCAACCAGTGGTACGGGTACCACCTGTGGTACATTGGCACCTGGTAGGTGATATGTGATCATTCTAGAAAAGTGATCGCGGGGGAAGGGAATGAGCTGAACCGGTGGCAGCACCGCACAAGCCTGAGTGAGAGATGGCTGGAGCTGCAGGGCTGTCAAAGCTCAGCGGAAGCACCAGGATCAGTGCCACTTTCCAGATGATTGGCACTTCTTGGGGCTTTCAGGGCTCAGTGGAAGCACCAGGATCAGTGCCAGACTCCAGCTGGAGCTTGGCACGGATCCTGATGCTTCTGCTGAGCCCTGAAGAAGCACCAATCAGCTGGAAAGCAGCACTGATCCTGGCACTTCTGCTGAGCCAAGAAGCGCTGATCAGCTGGAATGTTGCAGCATCTCCAGGGTCTTGTGATTTACATTCAGATGTTTGACAACTGATTCATATTTATGATGGTCACAGTGTCCCAGGGTCATGTGACCAAAACCTGCTGCAACCACCCAGCAGACGGGGGGAATAAAAACCCAACACCCTCCTACCCCACCCCTGCTGCCAATCCTCAACAGAAATGCTCACAACAATGAAAACCTCGGACAGGAGGAAGAGTGCTGCTGGGCGGGTGGGCAGGCAGGTGTCTTGCTCGGCTATGACTTGGGGAGGCACTTTTTTCAGTGCCATTGTAACTTCGAACAGTCACTAAGCGAACTGTTGTAAGTCGAGAATTACCTGTACTTTATCACCTTTTCTTTCTTTTTTGGGGGGGATCATCAATTTTTTGACACCTTGCTAGGTGACTGGTGGTACTCGAATGTTGCCATATCCTAAAAGTGGTGCAATGGGTGAAAAGGTTGAAAAGCCCTGCATTAAGGAACACATGCTGAGTCCGGTTGGCCAGCCAACTGAAATTTGTCTGGTGGTAGTACTATCCCACCTTGTTCTGTCTTACCAAGAAGTAGGCTCTGGTCTACTTTATCAAACACCTGGCTGAAATCTAAGTATATTATATTCATAATATTTCCTTAGTGCACTAATACAAACACTTTACCAAAGAAAGCAAAGTTTGTTTGGCATGACCTGTTTTTAACAAACATTTAGGGCAATAATGCTTGGGAATCTCAGGATCTTTTCTGTATTACAAAAAAACTTCTGTATCTTTTTGTGTTTTATAATTGGATTAATAAACTGTCATTAGTCAAAAATAATGTTCGAAATGATAAGTATTGTGATGACGCAGCATCACTTCTCAGTCTCCATATTTCAGCACTACACCATGTTAATTGTACAATTGGCTATTGCAATCATTCTAGATCTTTATTCCATTATAATGCTGCTGTATCCTTCACCACCTGTATGAAAAAAATCCTGTATGTTTTTGTCTTCCAGTAACATGAGTCAGCAATTTTAAATCAAATGGAGAAGTTGAATTATTTCTAACATATAGTACAGATTAACAGATTCCTTCAGAGCCACTCACCTTCATCTCAACATTATTCACATAATTGTCCAAGGAAGACTGAACAGCATGAATTTCTTTCTCTAGTTTTGAAATCTCATGCCTGCTGATATTGATATCTCCAGAGAGTTTGGCAATGTTAGCATCGCATCTAGAAAGTTGATAACAAAAAAGAGGGTAGTTTCTGTATTTCCTCTCTATCATAAAGTCCCACTTCTGTTAATCACTCAGATGTGTCTCTCCAACAAGCAATTTTCTTCCCTAAAGAAGAATTATGTATTTTATAGTTTTTCCTGATTCTTGAAACCCTTAGTTTCTGGTGTCTGACTACTCACTTCTGCTGGCTGCTAAACTCTGCTGTAAAGTTTAACTTAGCTGCACTACAGTCTTGGTTTCCTTTTTAAATTTATATTTAATCTATAACTGAGTCCATTCACTTTGCTGCTGGTCTTCCTCTTCTCTTTTCTCTATCTTTTTCAGCATTAAAGTTTTTTTTCAGAAAGCCTCGTCTTTGTATCAGGTGTCCAAAGTAGGATAATTTGAGCTTGGTTATTTGTTCCTTGGATGAGAAGTCTGGTTGATTTGTTCAAAGATCCATAGGTTTGGTTTCTTCGCTGACCACAATATTCTGTCTTCTCCAATACCAATGTTCAAAAACATGAATATACTTCTTATCCTACTGTATAGAGTCCAACTTCCACTTCCATAGTGTGTCATAGAGAATATCATGGTTTGTACAATTCTGATCTTTGTAGGTATTAGACACATCATGGTGCTTGAATATCTTTATGCCTGCTCTATACACACACACACACACACACACACACACACACACACACACATTTTTTCTTTTAAAGAAGTTGGAACAACTATCCTGCCAATTTAAGATGACATACTCTTCCACATATCTGTCAAGTAGATTTTGGTTGGCAAAAGCTTCTAACACCAAAACATTATTTCAGATTCATCTGACCTTTTACTGATCCAACATAACCTATTATGTGAAATCCCCAGAATATTTTCTCAATAAATTATTTCATAGAAGAAATTTAATTTTCCTCTTTTCTGAGTGCTTTGCAACATAGCATTCTTTCTTCTAGAATGGCTTTGCTGCACATTATGTGCTTGTATATCATTTGTATGCATGTGTGTGCATATATATAAGCATAAAGAGAGAATATATGCCCTTGTACCACAATACTTGAGTAAAGTGTCCATATTCTGAAGGAGAAGACTGTTTCAAATACATATAAAAGTATTCATAGTGACATTTATTTTATTTTTATTTTATTTTTTGTTTCATTTAGAGACCACCCACTAGAGCAACTCTAGACACCTTTCATTTTATAAGGGTAGAAAAAAATAAAAAAAAATCTAATTTATTTTACTGATGATTTTTTTATTCTTGGAAACTAGGCCAGCTCAGTCTTTCTGTAATTGAACTCTGTAAGTACTCGATAGACAAAAAGTGCTTACATGGTTGTATAAATCATTTCAATGTCCTCTAGCTTAGCCCAAGAGTAATTATTCATACTTGGTTTCATTAAAATATACTGTAGGTTGTATAAAAACAAGTACTAGTATTATGACAGGAGTTTGTGCTGATCTTAGAGATTTGTGTTCCAGCTCTTGGTTCCTCTAAAACAAACAAACTAATAAATATCAGAAATTGACTTCAAACCATGAAATTATACATAAAGATATAAAATTATTGTATGTTCTATCAACCATACAAAACAATTATATTATTTTCCCTGTCAAACTACTTTATTCTGCAATAATCAGGGCTGTCCATAGGAATAGTTAAAACAAAGTCTAGATGGTGGTCACTTCAGTGCAACCAACTTCTGCCTGTTTTTTATGCACCCAGAGCCTGCAAACACTACTGGCTATGTTAAGTATATTTAATTCTGACAGTGTACTTCTAAGTCCACTGGTTTGATTTATATGCCAGTTTCAATAGTAATTTTAATGATCACAATTGGCATTAGCAAGTAGGTGATAAACAATCACATGACCATGATGGCCTTACAACCTTCAAACATTCCCTTCAATCATTAAGCAAAGTGATGCAGTCGCTAAGTGAAAAATCAAGAATGAGTCAACTTATTTTTCAAAGTACCTGAAGGCAAGGCAAGAAGCAATGGATGAAAACTGATCAAGCAAAGAAGCAACCTAGAACTAAGGAGAAATTTTCTGACAGAACAATTAATTAGTGGAACAACTTGCCTCCAGAAGCTGTGGGTGCTCCAACACTGGAGGTTTTAAAGAAGAAATTGGACAACCATTTGTCTGAAATGGTATAAGGCAGTGATGGCGAACCTTTTAGAGACCGAGTGCCCAAACTGCAACCCAAAACCCACTTATGCATCGTCGGGTGCCAGGTGGGTGTGGCCCATTGGCTGGGTGTGGCCCATTGGGTGGACGTAGCTGCGGTGGTAACGGCAGACTGGGTGGGACTAAAAAGTTCAATCAATCAATTCCAACTTTGCAAGATCTTTTTTTTCCCGCGAGAAGTTGAAATTGACTGATTGATTGAACCTTTTTTTTTTTTGTATGTTTAGGCAGCGGAGGCCTAAAGTGAAAAGCTTTTACAAAATCCAGCTGAAGGCCTAGGACTGGGGCGACGGCGCGCGTGCCCACAGAGAGGGCTCTTAGTGCTACCTCTGGCACCTGTGCCATAGGTTCGCCACCACTGGTATAGGGTTTCCTGCTTGAGCAGGGGGGTTGGACTAGAAGACCTCTAAGATCCCTTCCAACTCTGTTATTCTGCTACAATTTTACTTCCACTTTCTGTATTAACTCTGCTTGTTGCAAGCCAGTTGCAAAGCACACAACTGGTGATCACATAATTACAGGACACTGTGTCATAAATGTGAGAACTGGTTGCAAAGTTACTTTTTTTAGTAGCATAGCAACTTCAAAGGTTTGCTTCACAAGGCAGTTGGTAAGACTACCTGTACTTTAGTGGCTGCAGAGACAGCCAGACAACACTTCTAATTTCTTTCAAAGATATAAGTAAGAGAAAAAAACCTTCTTCAAACTCAAAGACAATTTTTTTTGTTTGAATTCTCTGACTCAACCTTAGGTGCAACATTGTGTTTAAGCAAATCCTAAAGAAAACATTGTTTGTTTTCTTCTCAAAACTGTAATGTGCAGGAAGGAGAAGCATATGGGCTTTTGCTTACTAATATTAAAACATGGTTTATCAAACTGTAAGAAGGTAGCTCCCACCAACTTACCTGGCCACTCTTCCACGTAGGTCCCCAACTCCCTGCAGGTGTTTATGGTCCAGACTTTGCACAGCAAAATTAGTTCCTGATGTTACTTCATCTCTGGCTTTTATTTGTCTCTCCAACTCCTGGAATTTTATAAGCATTGTGAACAAATTATATTACATCAGCTGGAAGAGCAAATAACTTATACTAAAACAGCTGGGACACTTAATTCTGGAACCTAAAAAGCTTTGTTACCAATTTGCTCTGGTAATAATTCAGAATTACGTTACAAAATAAATTGCCTTTGCTGGTATTTGTTCTTTTGCCTTACAACAATAAGATTGGTAGTACCTTTGGAACTTCTTAAAATGTGCAAAAGTAGGATTATCCTTTACACCTAAATATCTTAAACTGTGCAACTCTTTTATGCAAGGGTTTTATGCTTGCATAACATGATTTTCTTCTTGTTTCCATTCAATCATATCCAATTGCCTGAACAAGTCCCTGTAGTTTTCTTGGCAAGATTCTCCCCTCCTCAAGTGGTTTGCTTTTGCTGTTGCTGGTGGGACTAGAACTAACAATTGCCTGGTTACTTATCTGATGCATTAACCACTACACCAAACTGGCTCTCAAGATGTTATATATCCATAAAATGGCAAATGGATATTTTTAATTGCACATGAAATTTGTTAAACCAAGATCAAATAACCAGAGTGCATATATTGCTTTCAATATTCATTTTCAGTATAAAAATGTTAATGTAAACAGGGGAAAATATCTAAAGATCATGCAAAAACATTTTTAAATGACACATAGGCTAATAAACCACATAATGGGATGAGAATGCAGGTTTTTAGCCTGGTCCCTTAACTACTATAGCAAACTGTCTGGCTGGAGTGTTATGCTATATCAAAATAAGCAAAACATGAATGTTTAAAACAACTTGCCACATATAATGATTCATGTACTCTTCCTGCTTTTTTATATCCATGAGGACAAAACCCATCTACTTCTTATGTTAAATGAACTACATTAGTATTTGAATTGAAATAAATGTAACTATTTTAATTAGCAAACAACAAAAAATTTAAAATCATGGCTCCTGCCTTGTTCTTAAAAGCTTTAATTTGAAAGAAATCAAAGGCAGGAATTGTGATTTGTTTAAAAGTAAAGAGAGGTGTCTGGACTCTGTTGCCAGGAAAAATTGGGGAAAAAGTTGAGCAAAGTGGTCCTAGGCTGGTCATAGCTTATGCAATAAAATCAACTCAATACACATCCAATGACCCACTAAAGGGAAGTTCATATATTGTGTGCTGTTTGGATTATATGGTTTTAGTATAATACAATGAGTTAATCCAGCTATTGTGTTAATAAAATACATTTTATTGCATGATTTAGATCCAGATAATATAATTATTCTAGTCTTGCCTGGTTATTTTAAAATTACAGTACAACAAATGACCATTATTCAATAGAGTGGATGTATGCAGGAATCAAGACCTCTTTAAAAGTCATTGGCTACAGCCAGGTTTGGGAAAATATCTGATTTTGTCCAAGGACAATGTTGTTACTGACACTATCACTCCTGGCCCACATCAGTGGCTACAAACTGCCCACAGTGCAAATATACAAAGAAAAAAAAACATTATTGCCATGTTTTCTCTAATTTATTTCAAGTGCTTATTTATTATTTCAGGAATATAATTAAACTTACTAGTGTTAGGTATTGTTTTTAAAAGTTTTTAATTAATTTTCTCCCATAATCTCAAATACAAAAATATGCCTATTTATATATGTGAAATGTAGATTGATTTGTCATGCTGTTTTCACAGTAGACAAATTCATTATTTTAAAGGCATTTTCCAACATGTTGGGTACTATTAAAGAAGCCATTAGCAAAACTCTAAGATGTTGTTAACTTATCTTTTTCCTGATGACCTCTTCTCTAAGGACCCAAATTATTCATGGTTATTATGGCAGGCTCACATGCAAAGGAAGCCAATTAAAATTATCTCACTGTCTAGAAATATTTCATTATGGGTTCCCCCCCCAATGCCCTAGCATGTATGTTTTGCATGGGGAATCTCTTCATCTATGGACATTAACCAAGCCATTTATGCCAACACTACTGCAACGTGCTCTACATGGGGCTACCCTTGAAAAGTATTCGGAGACTACAGCTGGTCCAGAATGCAGCCGCGTGAGTGATAGTGGGTGCTCCTCGATACACCCACGTTACACCTATCCTCCGTGAGCTGCACTGGTTGCCTATTGGTCTCCGGGTCCAATTCAAGGTGTTGGTCATTACCTTTAAAGCCCTATATGGCTCAGGGCCAGGCTATTTGCGAGACCGCCTACCACCTCATAGTTCCCTACGTCCGGTTAGATCCCACAGGCTGGGCCTCCTTCAGGCCCCGTCGGCCAAGCAATGTCATTTGGCGGGGCTGCAGAGGAGGGCCTTCTCTGTGATGGCGCCCACGCTTTGGAATCAGCTCCCCCCGGAGATTAGGACCGCTCCCACCCTGTTGGTCTTCCGTAAGCTACTTAAGACCTGGCTTTTCCGGCAGGCCTGGGGTTTATAAAACCTTACCCCTGGATGATTGTTTTTGTATTGTTGTTTTGTTATGTTTTATGTGTTTTTTATTGTTAGCCGCCCAGAGTCTTTCGGGAGTGGGGAGGCTTATAAATTTTAAAAATAAATAAATAAATAAATAAATAAATAAACACAATAATTTCAGTAGGGCAAAATTTCCCTTCCTCCATTTCCATGCCCTGAGATAAAAAAGTGGGACAGGATAGCAAATCAGGATCTTAGGGCAACTGTGTCTGTAGAATACCAATAGTGGAGGATGGTAGAGAAGAGCAAGCTTGGCATTTGAAGTCCTTCTAAAACTATCCATCAAAAGCAATTGCATTTTCATTTCATCTATCCTGTCTTGATGTATTTCAGGAAAAAAATGTGGGAGAAGAGATGGGAAAGCATTTAAAATATCCAGTAAACATGTTATGCAGTATATTAAGCATTATATTGGGCATGTTAGGCAGCATATGAGGCAGTATAATATTCAGTGAACATGTAAGGCAGTACAATGAAAATGTCATCTGGAAACTATTTTATCCTACATTATCAGGTAATAGAATTCTGGACTTTTAAAATTTGAAACTGTAGTGTATGTGTAAGTGTCTGTATGTACATGCATGTGGGGAAGGGATTCTGAGTTTTCATAATCTGTGAGGTTGGGGGACATTTATTGCTATGTTTCAACTGTACCAGGATTCTTGGTATGAGTCATGAAATTAGGATCCTTAAACATTGCTAGAAGGCTATAGTAAAAATGCTGGGGATGTTTAGAATAGAATAACAGAGTTGGAAGGGACCTTGAAGGTCTTCTAGTCCAACCCCCTGCTCAGGGAGTAACCCTATCCCATTTCAGACAAATAGTTGTCCAATCTCTTCTTAAAAACTTCCAGTGTTGGAGCACCCACAACTTCTAAAGGCAAGTTGTTCCACTGATTAATTGTTCTAACAGTCAGGAAATTTCTCTTTAGTTAATATTAGATTGCTTCTCTCTTTGATTAGTTTCCATCAATCGCTTCTTGTCCTTCCTTCAGCTGCTTTGGAGAACAGTTTGACTCCCTCTTCTTTGTGGCAACCCCTGAGATATTGGAAATATTCTAGGAAAACGTAATATGAATTTGACCTCTTTGAGGCTGAACATTGCATAACTTCTGAATGTTTAATAAATTGCTATCTGCCAATACCTCTATGTCATGGCTCAGCTTTTTAACAACACTTGTGATTGTCTGGATGTGGTTTTCCAATAGTTGGTGAGCTGCTGCCTCTCCTTGCTGAAAGCTCTTATTTCCCTGAAGGCATGAAGCAATGCCATCTTTGATCCGAAAGGCCTGATCCAGAAGCACAGCAGTGGTACGCTCCTGGTTAGATAGCCGGTCTTCCAGGGAACTCACTCTGCTTCCAGACACATTAGGAATTGCTGGTAGAAATGGTTGGCTTGGAGTTCTGTCCAGAGGAATCACATGAGAGAAGTAGAAAGAAAGTTAAAAAGATAAATCCTTTATTATTGCATCCAGCTACAGCAACAAGATAATATTACAAAGTACCTTTAGGTTGCAATTTCTGCCTATAACTCAAATGGCATATGGGTAATGAATGACTCAATATCTGAAAAGTTTTTAGATAGGAGGAGGGGGAGAAGGAGGAAGAGGAAAAAAAGAATTCAACTTTGAAATAATGACAAACATAGTGTTGTTAAAAAGTAAACACAGAGTTGTTCTTCCTATTTATTTATTTATGATCCAAGACCAAGTCATAGAATTTAAAAATATACCATAAAACCATAAAAAATATTTTAGTAGTAATAATTAAAAATGTGAAAATATGAAAATAACTTTCTATTCAGCTTCAGCAGAATTCTGATTCCAGGTTCCAAGATTAAGGGACAAACCTATTTCCAATCATAGAAGCACAGTGGTTCACATAGTTAGGATCAGTGGTGGGATTCAGCCGGTTCGCACCACTTCAGCAGAACTGGTAGCTAATTTTTTGTTGCCCAGGCCCAGAATGGACTTCTGGAAACGGCATCCACACAGAGAACTGGTTGTTCACATATTTGAATCCCACCACTGGTTAGGATACTGGATTGACAAGCAACAAGCTCATGTTTGAGACCCGAGTGCTGCCATGGGGCGGGATAAGTTCCCAGCTCCAACTCCAGTTTCTGCTGGGGACATGAAAGGAGCCCCCAACTGGGTTCCCCCGGGCAACAGTGATGTCATTGGCAAATGCTTTCAACCTGGAAGTGCCTTGTTGCTTCTGACATTAGTGAAATGCGATTTCCAATCATCTGAATTCTTCCAAGTACAGCTAATACAAAATTTTCAATTTGTACAATAATGTCTGTACAGGTAGTCCTCAACTTACAACAATTCATTTAGTGACCGTTCGAAGTTACAACAGCACTGAAAAAAGTGATTTATGACAATTTTTTACACTTATAACCATTGCAGCATCCCCAGGGTCACGTGATCACCTTTTGCAACCTTCTGACAAGCAAAGTCAATGGGGAAACCAGATTCACTTAACAACCACGTTACTAATTTAACAGCTGCAGTGATTCAGTTAACAAAGGTAGCAAGAAAAGTCATAAAATGGGGCAAAACTCACTTAACAAATTTCTCACTTAACAACATAAATTTTGGGCACAATTATGATCGTAAGTTGAGGACTTTTGCCTTGTCTTCTAGAATTGGGCCTAAACATCCAACAAAGACTTGGCAAATTATTAGGCTATGACTAAATAGCTAGTAAAAATCGTGCCATAATAGCTGGCAATATATTCACCAGAAAAAAGGTTGAGGCAATCGTCCGCTTTGCTTCTGACAGAATACATATCCATTTTTGTTTCCCTCACACACTGAAAACTCAGTTCATCACACTCACTATTAAACCTTTTCTTCATAAAATATGTTCACATTTGGGAAGCATGTGTGCAGTTGCCTACTCAGCAATAATGTTTGTGCAGCTGCACACAAAATGTATTTCTTTGGGAAGCTGTGGAAATGTTTTCAAATCACCCTGATTCTTAGTGCAGTCCATTAGGGTTTACTACATTCTTTTTAATAATTGATATAGCTTCTTTAATGTGCATGTTCTGGTTCATGAGCTTTATCCTTCTTTATTTTACAGCAACTTTCATGAAGTTAGTAAGTTCCCATATAAAATGCTGAGATTATAAATTGTCAATTAATTTATAACGTTCAGTTTAGGCCTCCTAGATTCATATTGATCAAGGCAACTGTTCTATAATCCCTTCACACTTAAATTGCTCAATAACTGCTATATACTTATTTTTTTGGCACAGAATAAGAGGGAATTTTTAATTGTTGTTTTTTTCCCCATTGTTTCGGAATTTGAACCAAAACTCTTTAAAAATAATTGCCAGATTTTTTCAGCCTCATTAAAATAAAAATAGGAGTGAATTCTTTTCTGATATGTCATATTGCAACAACCCTATGAAGATTGAGTATAGGTAGTCCTCAACATACATCCATTCATTTAGTGACCGTTCGAAGTTACAATAGCACTGAAAAAGTGATTTATGACCATTTTTTACACTTGCAACCCTCGTAGCATTCCCGTAGTCAAGTGATCAAAATTCCAATGCTTGGCAACTGGTATGCATTTATGATGATTGCAGTGTCCAGGTGTCATGTGATCACCTTTTGTGACCTTCTGACAAGCAAGGCCACAGGTGGGAATGAACATCTCACTACCATTCAGGTGCTTCTGGATTGAAAGGATTAGCCAGCTATAAGATGTTGCCCAGGGGATGCCCAATTGTGTTAACAACACACATTCATCAGGGAGGCTTCTTTCAGATTCCTTAGCTCAACAGAAGACTTTGAAGATTTTAAAAGCAGAGAGTGGACCTATGGAAATCTACGAAGAACCAAAATTGGGCAGAACTAATGGAGGAGCTGGCAAATGCTGGGAAGTATAGAAACAACTGGATAGACTGTGCACAGGGACAACAAGACCCAGAGATAGTCTGATCAAATGGGGCTATCTGGTGGCTTCTGCCCTTTGCAATTGTGGTGACATGTAGACAATAAAACACATATATACCTGTTCTTTGTATCCTGATCAGTGCCGACTTAAGGACCCCAGAACATATGTGCAACAGAACATAATTAATGTTGCTAGTTTCTGGGCAAGATCTGTTTAACTTGTACATACTTTAATCTTGTATTTTATATTTTAAATTTTATGTTGTATACTGTAACTGTGATGCTCCTGACATGAATAAACAAAAAAGCAAAGTCAATAGGGAAGCCAGATTCACTTAACCGTGTTATTAACTTAACAACTGCAGTGATTCACTTAACAACTAAGGCAAGAAAGGTCATAAAATGGGGCAAAACTCACTTACCAACTGTCTGGCTTACCAATGGAAAATTCGGGTTCAGTTGTGGTTGTAAGACGAGGACTACCTGTATGTATTTGTTTGAATTCTGAGACTGAATCTGTTTCACACATCCTTTTAAAAAGCCCTCTTGATCACAGCCAATACACCCAATCTTGAGTCTGATAAACACTCATGATGGAGAGGTTGAGGTATTCTTATTAAATCACCAACATCCAAGTGTTTTAAAGGCAATAGCAAAATTTTAATTTATATACTTAGCTGATAGAAACTATTTGGTGCCTTGAATGAAATGTTAATTTTATAGGATTTCTTTCTTTTATATGTATCTGCTATATATAGCTATTTATGCATATATTAATGTTTCAGCTCTTTCATATATAATTAAATCATCTCTTTCATATATTAATCATATCATTCCACCAGATCATACCCTTTTTGTTCAGCTCCATTTCATTCTTCCCCTTTCTCTTGATTTCAGACACCCATAACAGAAATATATATATTTTTATGAAGTCATTAATTATTTCATGTTCTTTACCCAATGTACTCATCTTACATTTCAAATTACAATCTTTCACATATTGTTGTCATTTTGGTTGTTATCAAATGGGCCTTTGCCCCCTGTTATGACTTGGTCCAGTGGCCCCCAACCTTTCTGGGACCAGGGACCGGTTCCATGTACAGAGGTTTTTCCAAGGACCAGTGGGGGCATGGTTTCAGGTGCCGCCTGCATCCTGCAGATGGGGCTTCACTTGTTTGCACAGCCTGGTTTCTGACATGCTGTGGACCGGTGCTGGTCCATGAATCGAGAGTTGGGAACCCCTGCTTTGGCCAATCAAAATATTCACAAAATGCTTTTGGAAAAATCAGAGAATTAGACATCAGTTTAGCAGCTTATGCCATATATAACATTCCCTGCTCATTGTAAAGAAAGTACTGAGCTGTTCTGGCACAATTTGGTCAGCATGCCACAGGTACAATGAAAGCTTACTTTTATCCCAAGCATACTCACATTATTTTACACAAGGTAAGGTAATATTTATAATCTAAATATTATTTTGCAAACCAATTTGGAAAACAGCCTTTAAAGCATATTCCCCTAATAGCTTAGGAGAATAGAGATGAAAGGACAAAAAACCCACAAAGCACTCAGTGGCGGAAGTAAGAAAATGATAATGAGGAAAAAGTAATAATCAGTAGGGAGTAGCATTTAAAACACCACTAAGGCAATAGCAGTGAATAATCCCTGGGTGCTAGAAATGGAACAACATATACATTACAGTTTTTAAGGAAAAGAACCATTTCTTTGAGTGATCTGAATAAACTGTGTCAAGGAGGGAAAAGATAGGTGAATGCATTTAAGTCAGGAGTTCAGTAAGAGACAGTGGAAAAATACACAGAGAAACATATTATATTGTAACCTACACATAGAGTGGGGGTCGGAGGAGGACAGAAAAGATAAGGATGTCACACTTTCCTGTTTCTCAAGAATTGGTAGTAGACAGCCTCTAGTGTAGATGGTCATGAAGGGGCATAACGAAAGGCATCAGTTCTTCTTGGCTGTGTCATTTCAACATGACTCTTGGCATCCTAAATTCATGGTTCACCTGGAGCTGGGATTCAGATCAATTCAAAGGATGGACATTATTATTCAGTTCTCTTCTCTGATCTAGATTCAGTTGACCAGGAACTGTGTAGATCATAAGAGGAAATGGACTGGAAGGGATAGTTCCTTGAAAGCCCAGCAGTCTCATTGGACTGTAAGTGCAAGTTCAATTCAATGGGCAATTCTAACAGGCCTTTGTACATTTCAAAGTCTCAATAGCTGGGCTCATGTCCAGTACGTTAAGGACCTTTGTTGCAAAGAGGTTTCTTTCTGGAAAAAGGAAAGGCTTTCAATGTGTTCAGCAAGGAGATAATACAGATCTGGATTCCTAATTACACAGCTTCCCTCAAATGGCTCCTGCTATTGATGGGGATAAGAGCTCGAAATGGGTTTTTTCTTCTCTTTCTAGCTGGAAAAAGGCAAGAGTTTTATACTGAGCCTAGTGGATGCAAATTATTCAGAGGTACCTAAATTGTAGTCTCAGCCAAGGAAAAGGTTGAAAAAAGCTTCTCAGTTTTGGCTGCTTTAAAAATTGATTGTCTCTAAAGTTGTTCTTCTTGTTTTCAGGATTATGCAATCAACTTTTCACCAGAATGTTTATATGCTAGCTCAATCTCCCCACAATTGAAGTATTATCACTTTAGGCAATTGTTGTCATTAAACTCAACCTCAAAAGTCACATTCAAAAATGGCAAAGGGAAGAAGGAAAGGACATTCTTCATAAACATTGCCCTCTAATAACCCTGTATCTCCCTATACTTGATATCAAGATCATGAATTAAAACATCCGTACAATGCAATTTTTTTTTACAAAGCTGAGTTTGGAGAAACTGTTTTCAGGAATAATTTATGGAAAATCAAATGGTAATCAAAACTGCATTACTAGCATTCACCTTATGTAACATGAGGGGTGAATTTCCTTTTTCCTATGAAGGCCTGATGATCCACTGCAAGAGAAAACTATGAGATGCAGCCAAAGCTACTGTAAGAGTTAACTGATCCACAATAAAAGCATGTCCAGTTTGCAGATATGAATCATGCCAACCCACCCCATTTCTCCTTTTCAACAACCCCACATGAAACTAGGAGGGTTCACATTAGGCTTATACATTCAGATTTAATGTGAAGAAAATTAACCTGAAGGCCAAATATTTGGATCTATCCACTAAAGTCTGGATCTGAGAATGGAAAGTTGGGACACTAAGGGATCCTTGGGTCCAATCCCATGCACAGTTCAGGAATCAGTTACTAGAGAAATCCTGACAAATCTAATCCATCAAGTCTCAGTTTAGAAAACTATAGTGAAGGAGACATTATCACCTATGGGACATCCTGTTTCTTGTACAATAATGGCCAACTGAAATCTATTTCTTTATAATATGAACCATTATTTCTTACTCTGTCTTCTGGAACAATTCTGAACAACTGCCAGCTCTGACTTCCACATGACAAGTCCTTCAAATACTTGAAGGCAACCACCATATTAGGATTAAATAAAATATTAATAAGTTAGGACATTTTTTGTGGTTAAAACGTTCACCCAGTATTTTTTAAAAATTCATAGCTCATAGATTTTTTTTTCTCTTCCAGTTGAATAAATACTGAATATGTACAGCCAATTCTTCCTTTATTTTCTTAAGTACGTGTTCAGCATTTTATTAAGATTTAATAGGTTTCTCTTCCCTAATATCTTAAAATAAAGGTATTAGGTTTCAAAGTGAAGCAAGTATTTTTTTTTCTGCTGATTTTGGATGACATTAACCCTCTCCATCACCCTAAATCTAAGTCTGGCATCGTCAAGAACCTTCCATGGTAAAACAAATATCCTCCAATACTCCAGCCATTATTGGCAGGCAGTTAGTAGGAAGATCCAAATAGTACAAATCTCCATAAAATATGCCCAAGGAATATTATATTTATATATACAAACTCATAAATTATGATTAATCTATGTTTAAATTCCAATAAGCCAAATAATTTCCCCAAAATATAAAATAAAGTTCTTTGCAGCCACTCTTGCATCACTTTAATTATCCTCTTCAGCTACAATTACTTTGTGATAGTGCGTACGGATATGAAAAAATAAAATCTATAAAAATGTTTTTCTACTAAACATTTTTGCAGTCTAAAAATGGCTAAAGGAGCATTTCAAAACCTATACAAAACTCCGATCCAAAAACAAGCCAAGTCAACTTAGGAAGTCTAATTAAATTCCCAATTTCTACCCAGCTCTTGATCCAAATTTAATCATTTCCCTTTCAGTTAATTTGTTAATCATAATTAGTTCCATAAATTCCATTCAGTTCATAGTAAAATAATTACAGTTATTATTGCGGAGAAGAAAGTACAAAATGCTTGGAAGACAGTGGGAAGAAATGATAGCTAGAGAGGGAGGGAAAGAACTTAGAAGAGCCAGAATATTATGGATCATATAATTGCCAAGGTCTATAAAACGTTATTAAAACTGAATTTGGAAAATGAACATGTAAAACACTGTATGATCCAGTGGGCAAGGAATTTTGGGTATAATGTGATGTTTGAATAATGGGAGAATATGTGGAAAAAAGGTGTATCGCTGATATTTAACACTAGATAAGTTATCTAGAATGTATAAAGGTATTTCAAATGAATGTTGGAAATGTAAATGTAAAGAAGGGACTTTTTATCATTTATGGTGGACATGTGATAAGGTAAAGAAATATTGGAGTAGGATTCATATATTAATGGAGAAAATTCTTAAAGTGAACATAAAGATTGAACCAGAAACTTTCTTTCTGGGCCTAATGGAAAGAGAACTGGAAAAAAAAATTGGAACTCTGATTTTATATATGGTGATGGCAGCAAGACTGCTCTATGCACAAAAGTGGAAGGATGCTTCGATTCCTACCGTGGATGAATGGTTACAAAAGCTGATGGAATTAGCAGACAGGGCCAAATTGACTGTATTGATAAAAGAAAAAAAACATCAGTACCTTTGTTTCTACTTGGAAACTGCTTCTGGACTTTTGTGCTTGAGGTGAAAAAAAATGATATTATGATTTTGAGTTTTACCGATTAGACTGATTTGCCAATACAGAAATGGTTAGTGTACACTTTTATAGAAATGTAAAAAGTTGAGATTTGAGAAGCTACAGTTATCTTTCATGGGACGAATTGCAGTGATCAAAATGAATGTCCTGCCCAAATTTCTTTTCTTGTTTCAAATGTTACCTATTTTAAAGAATGAGGTTAATTTAAATGAATGGCAGAAAGGTATTAATAAATTTATTTGGGCAGGGAAAAAACCAAGGGTAAAGTTTAAAATTATGCAGGACTTCCGTGAGAGAGGTGGACTCAAGGTACCGAATTTGAAATTATACTATGATGCTGTGGTTTTAACATTAATTAGTGATTGGGTAAATTTAACAAATTTAGAGATACTCCATTTGGAGGGATGGGATTTACTTTTTGGCTGGCATGCCTATTTAATATTTAATAAAAAAGTGGATCGGGTTTTTAAATCTCATATTATAAGAATTTCTCTACTTAGAGTTTGGAGGAAATATTATAAAAGTGATTTTAAAATACCATTATGGGCTATACCTTGGCATGCGATAGAGGGGATAAAGAGAGGTGTTAAAATGGATACGGTGTCTTATACACAACTACTTAGATGGGATGGTCAAAATTGGCAGTTAAAATCTTTGGAAGATTTGGTACATGAAAATATTACCTATTCTTGGTTTCAATATAGACAATTAGTAGATAGATGGAAGACGGATCGTAATCTAGGCCTGCTTAGAGAAGATCAAAATCTTTTTAAGCAAGTAAAGGATCAAAGACAAACTCACATTAAAAATATTTATGGGGTGCTAGTGGAACTGGATTCAGAATCAGAATTAATTAAAGATTGTATGATCAAATGGGCGCAGAATTTTGGTGAACCAGTTCTAATGGATACCTGGGAAACTATCTGGGTGAGAAATGTTAAATTTACACAAGCTCAGAATTTAAGGGAGAATTTTTATAAAATGTTTTACAGATGGCACCTTGATCCACAAAAGATGTCTCTCATGTATCCTGACTTACAGCCTAAATGTTGGAGATGTGGCTGTTTGGATGCCACTTATTATCATATTTGGTGGTCGTGTAAAAATATAAAAGCTTTTTGGATTAAGATATGGTGGAACATTCAGAGAATTTTTAGAAAGAGGGTAAAATTTACTCCACAACTGTTTTTGCTTGGTATTGTTACTGATTGTGATGCTAAGGAGGTTATATTGATGTTGAATTTGATTACAGCCGCAAGGCTGTTAGTAGGTCAATACTGGAAGAAGGAATCTTTGCCTACTTTGCAAGAGTGGTTTTTTAAAGTATCTTACTTGGCGGAAATGGCAAAGATTTCGGCTTTCTTAAAAGAGCAAACACAAGAGAAATTTTTTGCTGTATGGGAAAAATGGATAAATTTTATACAATTTAAATTGGATATGAAAAAATATCATTTAGCTTTTTTATAATTTCTATAAAAATTCTACTTTTTCTTTTTCTTTTCTTTGTTTTTCCTTTTTAAATACTTCTTTTTAAGGTTTATAATTCTGTATTCATATATATTTTGTTCTTAATTATCTTATAATTTTGTTAATTTCTTTTAATTAAGCCTATATTCTGCTCTGGGAAGCTCGGGGGGAGGGAGGGGGGGGGGTGGGAGGGGTTGGGAGAGGGTTGTATTGTTTTGTTTTGTTTTTTTTTGTGTTGTTGTTGTTATTGTTTTTTTTCTGTTTCTGTAAAAGTTTTTAAAAATTTTCAATAAAAAAAATTTGATTTTAATGTCTGATTTTACTGCAACAGAGTCAGAAGTCAATGCCTTTTGTTTCTCCCCCCACCCCCTTCTTCACACCTTTTTCTACTGTTGTCCCCTATTTTTTGCTTTGGTATTTTCACATTTTATGTTATAAATGAGTAAAACTAAATAAATAAAAGAACAGTCAGAAGCTTATGAACGAGAACAGGGTAGAAAGATCAGGCAGGTCTCTGGGAATAAAAAAAAGAGGAAGGCTGAGCATGGATTGCATAGCATATACAATAAAAGGAAACCTAAGAAGAGAGAAGAGAAGGCAGGTTGGTTAAAATAATGCTCTCCATCTTCTTCATTTATACTTTTTGAAGGCATCTCTCACTGTAGCACGTACTTGTGACATTTTCCCATTTACCTAACTCACATTCACATATTAGAGTTTAGAACAGCAGGCTATAAAGCTTTACAGTTAGCACCAGATTTCTATGGACAGGGGACGGGAGGAAGAGAGAGAGACACACACACACACATAGAGAGAGATTAAGAGTAGTTATTCTCCTGTACACATAGACAACCCAAGATTTACTTAGGCATACAAAGAAGGATACCATGTTAAAATCACATTATCTTCTAGGAAAGTAATAAAAATACATTCTTCATTTTCACTAAGTTAATCTTTTCCTGATTTTGAAAATTGCTATCAGACTCATACTATTTAAAGAAAACTCAGGACTGCTAAGAAAGCACTAGCTTTGTTCTTTATTAGTCTTCATATTCAATAGAAAAAAATTAAGATGCAGGACAAGGAAGATGAGATGGGATAGACAGCAGTATAACAGAAATTCACTGCTCCTTATTGAACTGCCTTGTTCTGGTATGTTTCAATTCTATGATGTTTTGTTCTAGCTCAGGGGTGTCAAACTTGCCATGTCACGTGATGTGTCACAACATATCACGACTTTTTCCCCCTTACTGCAGCAGGAGCGGGCACGGCTTCTGCGTGGCGCATCTGGTCTATGGGCTGGCAGTTTGACATCCCTGTTCTAGCTCATTTACTTAAGGTCCATATTACCATGCTTAGATAGTAGGATTCTACATTTCTTTCTCCCACAGCACAGTTGTCAATAAAGACCTCGATGCCTGAACTGAAAGATGTTGTCTCTGTCTCTAAGATCTGGGATAAATATTTTTCTTCAGCCATTGACACAAGTGGAAGTCATTTTTTCCTTAACTTCCAAGCTGGAGGAGAGATTTTAGTAGTACACTGGGGTGAAAATTAATCCTCTGCTTCACAAGCATGTCTTCTCTCTAAAAATTATACCAGTGTGGGAATTAAACTGATTAAAATCAGTTGGCAGCAATAAAGGCCACAGAATTTCTATAATATAACAATATAACTTAGAGGAAAAAAATGTTGGTGAAATGTATTTAGGACTCTAGAAGAATCTTTCCAAGCAGAACCTCTAGATGTGTTCAACAAAAATTCTCAACCAGATTGAGCAAATGTATAGCATTTAAAAACCAGCACAAATGGTACCGTAGGTACCACATAGGGAAAGATTGTCCTGGAAAATAAATTTGGAATTTGGGCATCAGGACCCAAGGCCTAGCTATTTGTTTACAAAATGATGTTCAGCTTTGGAATTAAAAATAGATACATCTGAAACACTGTCTAATATACCACTGAAAAATGGAAGGGTGCTGTATCCCGATGGTGAAAATATCAAGCTAGCTATATAAATGCTAGAATAAGAGTGAGGGCTATGAAGTATTACAATCTTCATAATATGTTAGAGATTTCTTAAAGAAATTGCCTGAAAATTGGAAGAGAAATTGCTTCTGCAAATGTTTTAGTAATCAAAGCATTTTAAAAAATCTCAGCAACAGCATCTGCTTTTTAAATCCCCAAAGGAAAATAAATCATAGAGGTGGCATTGGGGACTTGAGTCTTTAAACAGCAGTCATTAATGCTAGCAGTAGCTCTAAACGCACATAGACTTCTATAAACAAGTCTGTCTGTCTGTAAACTGACAGGAACGATGCTAAATTATATTCATTTTTCAAACAGCTTGATCCTAACTGAATTGGGGAATTAATTATACATGAATCCACAGTTCCAGGATCTTAGAAGCTAGACACTAAATGATTTAATTGCAGCATGCCCCTGGTGCCCTGTGTCTAATGGTAAAAAGGTAAATATTGCTTTGCAATAAAAAGATAAAAGATGCACTCAAGTTGTACTCAATTCTGGGTGGCTTGTTTGGCAGCATTTGAAAAGTAGCTTGTTACAATCTTCTTTATGATTTTTTTTTTAACTTCCCATTCTAGCAAACATCCCTGGAATTTTCAGGTGTTCCCCCATCCAAATTCTAACTCAGGTTTACTCTATTCAGATTCTAAATCAGATAATAGTAATAGCACTTAGATATATATATACTGCCCCATAGTGCTTTACAGCACTTTCTGACCGATTTATAAATGTCAGCATATTTCCCTCAATAATCTGGATTCTCATTTTACCGACTTTGGAAGGGTGAAAGGCTGAGTCAACCTTGAGCTGGTCAGGATTAAACTCCTGTCTGTGTGCAGCATGAATACTGCATTGTAACCACTGCATCACCATGCCACCACATTATTTATGCCCTTTGGGTGATTTAACACAGTAATGAAAATTCACTAGATTTAAAAGTATACACCAGGAGACTTAACCCAAAATGCTCATACTTCATTCTAAGCAGATCCAGGGAGGCCAAACAACATGGCTCAGTAGCAATGAAATACTGCCCAACAGATGTCTCTCTCTTTCCCAGAGTTACTTTCCTGCCACAGCAAGATTGAAGAAAATGAACACTGATTCTACTTCACCATCTGCAAAAGGGAACTGTCATTGCAGGGGTCTCCAAACTTGGTAACTTTAAGACTTCTGGACTTCAACTCCCAGATTTCCCCAGTCATGGTTTAATGTTGGCTGGCTGAAGAATTCTGGGAGTTGAAGCCCCACAAGTCTTAAAGTTGGCTGGCTGAGGAATTCTGGGAGTTGAAGTCCACAAGATGCAAATGAAAACTCAGTACAAGCAATCCCTGGGTTAAGTACATCTGACTTAAGGGCAATTGGTAGATACAAATGGGCTACCTATTGTGGGCAGCATTTTCTTCCTCTACTGAGGCTGCATGTGTTTAATATACAGTCTATTTTCAGTGGTTCCTGAAAGGACTGCACAGCTTCAGCATTAATGAATGTTTCAAGCTTGAGGAAGGACAACACTGCCCGCCAATTTTAGTAATAGGCTGTCCCTTTGTAAGTATAAATTCCAACTCAAAAGTGCTTTTTCCGAAAGGCAACTGGACTTTCTTAGTTTTTTACTTTGAAAATGTTTTGCTTCTCACCCAAGAAGCTTCTTCAGTTCAAAAAAAAGACCCAAGAAAGTCCAGTGGCCTTTTGGAAAAAGCACCTTTGGGACAACCATGACCTGGATGATTGAGAATCTCCATAGACAAACAAATTCCGACTTGCATACAAATTCAAACTAAAGACAAAATTAGGAACAGAACTTGTTCTCAACCTGTGGGGCTGCCCATAAACATGTAATCTCTTCATTAGTTAAAACTAATACTTAATTGGATTAATTGCATTCTTTAAAAGACATACTGAAGCATCAATTGGAAGGAATGGCCGTATGAGTCTCTGCAGTCAAGGATAAATATTTTAGGCTTTCTGACCTTCTAAAATCAATACCAATGTAATGATTACAACAACCTTGCACCCATTTATTTATTCATTAATTTGCAGTTTGTACTTTACTTAGCTAGCTCATTTTCCCCCTCATGCATTCACTACGATGCATCTGAAACAGATGCAATTAGTCCTTTCTGTACCAGACATTTTCAAGGCTAAATTTTGTGGAAATCCATATGTTAATTACATGTGTTCAAGATGTAAACTAATTATTTCTGCTAGGATATAATACACTGTCAAGATCACAAGGAATGCTATTGTTGTTATAAATTTGAGTTGCTCTGATAGACTTTTGTCCAAAAAAGAATTAAAATAAAATTGAAGAGTAGTTTTCATATACTACTTAAAATAGGAGCAAATTCATGAAAACATTTATTGCAGTATAAATAGCATAATATAGTTTGGATAAATAAATAATGGGCAAGTGATCTGGATAAAATCTAAGAAGCTGATTCTACTGCTGAGATGTATGAAGTTTGGTCAGAATGGCAGCCATAATAGTGCAATACTGATAAAAAACCTGGAAGTTGCCATTTGACTTTTTTTCATCACACCCCACAAACATCTTGTTATGGATAAAGGAATCACCTTGGTTACTAACACTTGTTCTTAAATAGATGCAAAGAAATGGAAATATTATCTTTGAACAATTACTTAAATAACCTATACCTTTGGACAGCATTCTCAAGAAAAAAGATGAAGCCTCTTAACTGCCATGATAAGAAAGCTATATGGTAAGGGAATTAGTGTAGTACAAACACAATTCTTAAATAATATTTTGTTTATAAGCTTTTTATTGTCAAAACTATGTTTTTATGTTTCTTGCCTCAAAATGGCAGAAATTATGTTCCTGATGTTTGGTGGCCCAATCTAGCTCTTCAGAGATCCAAACAAATGAACAAGAAGATTACACTGATTTTGGAATCTGGTTACTCTTAGGACATAATTTAATGCTTTACGAATATACTTTTTTGAGGCTTGGGCCAAATATAACCTTTCTCACTGATCATGGCTGTGAGAAAATAGGAAACTTATATTTTCTAGTTTAGACTAATCAACTTGCAAAGCACAACTGTGATTAGTTTAAAGAAAGGTTTATTAATGCAAGTCAGAATTGCTGCTTTTAAATTATTATAGTTTAGCTAATCAAAATTCACAGTTAACAAAAAGTGAATATTTCCAATTTTCTTCTACTTTGCTTTTTTTTTAGAATACTTATAACTTGTGATCATTGAAAGGCTAGAATATGGTTCACTTACTTCTCAAGATATTTAGTCAACTCTGCAGTGTTCTCTGTTGACATTTTTCTTTGAAGTATTATCTGTAAAAAAGGAAACCATATTTCACATTCATTAAACTAATCATCATAGCCTATTAAGGTAGTAAATGTCATTAATCACTTTTTGTTCTATTTATGTAGAACACAATCAATGTTAGTAGTTAGTTATAAGTAAGGTAATAACTGGAATTCATCTAATCAGGTCTGAGCCTACAAATACAGATTATTCATGTTAATATAAAGTAATGATTACTAGTGACTACTTATTGCTTGTGATGTCAAAACTGATAACAGAAATATCAAATTAATTAATCTCATTGGAAAACTTGACAATCATATATAGCAGAACTTTAAAATCCCATGAACAGCATGAGACAACTTAACTATCTTACCTGAGACTAAAGAGAGCTATGTCTATTAGTCTAACAACTCCTGCAAACATGACTGTTATCCAGTTCTGGAAGACTTCGTACTGTTATCC
Organism: Crotalus tigris; assembly: GCF_016545835.1. Taxonomy (NCBI): domain Eukaryota; kingdom Metazoa; phylum Chordata; class Lepidosauria; order Squamata; family Viperidae; genus Crotalus; species Crotalus tigris. Next base: position 187,520 of record NW_024096641.1, on the reverse strand, counting down.
AATTCTGAAAGATGCTTAAAACTGGCATTGTTGTTTCCTTGGTGATGTCATGAAGTTAACATTCCATTTTTATGACTTGTGACGAAATTTGGGAACCTGTCTTAGTAAAACATACTATTATAGTGGTATTTAATTGTGATCCTCCAAATGACACCATACTGTAACTCCCAGAAGGTATAACTTGCTTATTCAGTGATAAGGAATGCAAGGAATTGAAGCACAGTGGGATCCAAAGAGAACTTTTCTTTCTTTCTTTTATTCATTCATTTATTCATATTTTGGCTTTTATGCCGGTTGATTCCTGGCAATTGCCTGGACTAATCCCTGAAGTTTTCTTGACAAGATTTTCAGAAATGGTGGAGCTTTAATCAGATAACTGGCCCAAGATCACCCAGGCTCTCTAAAGATGGTCTAGAACTCTCAGGTTCCTGTCCAGCAACTTAATCATGATACCAATTTGGTTCTTATTATTATATTTTTATCTTGCCTTTTTAATGTACATTTTGGGCAATTCAAGAAGATGAACATACCTAATATTTATGTCTCCTATTTCTCCCACAATAACAACCCTGTGAGGGGGGTTGAGTTGAGACAGTGACAGACTCAAAGTCACCCAGCTGGCTTTCATGCTACATAAAACTGGTTCTCTTACATCTCTTACTGATGTTTATCTCTTAAGGGGGCTTTTTTGTATCTTTATTTTCATTTTAGTATTGGAAATGGCTTGTTTATGTTGAAGGAGGGGAAACTAAGCTTTAGATGTTTGCTTGTTTCCGTAGAATTTATGTTCTTAAAATATTATTGCAGAGACAAACTCTTTCTATTTAGTGGTTAACCAGCATCATAAATTTGGTATAGTCACTTTCTCTTAGTCCTCGATTGGAAAATTGGAAAATATCTATTTACTAATCTGCACTGAAATAGCAGAGTAAATTATGGACCATAATCTTCGGTTATGAGGTCTTAATTCTGTAATGCATTGATTAAGATCATAATACTAATTTATTATTTATATTTCCAATACCATTGATGCAAACAATTACAAAAAAATTAAAAATATGTATTTTCAACAAGTTAGCCAAATATACATACAGTCAAGCCTTCATTCAGTATTTCATCAGCAGTCTTCTGTGAGGCGCATGCTCAAAACAGCTAAAAGGCAGCTTGAAATTCCAGTTTCCTGAGATAAAATAAATTGCCTTGTTCAGTTATATAGACCAGTGGTTCTTAACCTGGGCGATATCGCCCCCCAGGGGGCGATTTCATTTTTCAGGGGGGCGATGGAACGAAAAGGGGCCGATATGGGGGCGACGGAGCGAGAAGTTTTGGGGACACTTTTGAGACTTTTTTGTACAGTGAATGACTTTATATCTGTCGTACAAAAACATCAAATCGCTTGCTATTAGTGGATTGAATTGTGTTTTCAAATGTCCCTCCAACTAGCTTCAGTACAGAACGCCGTACATATGTGAATACGCATCGCTTATCTTCATGCGCATTGCACAGCAGCCTCTACCCATACAGTGGCATGCCATTAGCCAGAATATGGGAGATATGGGAAAAAGACTGGAAATAAATTATTTGTATCGATATGTCCTGATGACAATTTTAAAGAAAACAAAAAAAGTGTTTGCATAAATTGAAGAATTATTTCCTATGTTGTGATTGAGCGGTTATGTTGGGGGAGGGGGGCGATGACAACTTCCTCATTGGCTCAAGGGAGCGATTAGTTAAAAAAGGTTAGGAACCACTGATATAGACAATTTTGAGAAATACAATTAATGTAATTTAACATAATGAAACCAAATGGAAAAGCAGTTCAAACACAATCAAATGAATAGAATTTTGTATCGTGATTTTCTAATACTCTTTCATCAAACATAGCATAGCTTTGGCATTCAGTAGCCTATTTCAATTATAATCACTTCTACAGATTACTGTAGTATTTCAAGGTCTCTGAAGGCATCCTATATCAGCAATCCTATTAGAAAAGAGAAATGAGATTGTATTTTGATTTTAATATTTAGTTTTGTAGAAAGCTATAAATCAGTCACAATAATACTCTCAGTCCCAGAAAATCCTAAATCAAAGCTGGAAAAAAGCCCTTTATATTTCAACTGAATCTAAGATGAATGTCCACTCTTGTATTCTTCTGGATTGCTAGGAAGCTGTTAAAATGTTATTAAAAATGAGCAATACCTGTTGGAACCTTTAGCAGAGGAGCTACCATACTTCATCCTGGCTGAAATTCAGAAAAGAAACGATTGGTTTTTTTCTCTTAATCATGAAAGGCAGCAGATAGATTCCATAGCACCCAGCACTGTTACTAAACTCCTTTTGTTTATTTTTGTCTCTAGGCAACCAGAATGCCTACTTTCAGTCCCGGAAGTAGGCAGGAAAGCTAATTGCTCCTACCAAAGTATGAGTTACTATATATTTGCTTTTAATTCTGTGTTCTGCATTTTGCTCTTCTGGAGCTGGTAAGATAACACAGTTGCTTTCATCCATGAGGATCCACCATCATTATATCACCCTAAATAATAGAGAAATGATTTGGAATTTTAGGAAGGAAATTCCTATAACCATCCTACTAAGTCATACTGCCAGAAACACCTTCTCTCTCTTTTTATAATAGAAAGCTACACAAATGGTTAGTTCTGTATTAGTTCCCTCTTTAACTAGGAAATACTGTGCATTGTTGAGATTTGCAAGCATGGTATAAACTAGCAAGAATAGTATAAGTTTGTGAACAGAATACTATAGCCTCCTTTAAATAAGGGAATATATCTTCTTGTAATGGAGTGGGGGGGGTGTATTTGTGTGCGTTTATCTCCTGTGCATTACTCCTGAAATTACACATTTATCTGGACAGGCTGGAAAAAAGGTTTTTGCCACTGCTCTTACAGCAATAGCCCACTTAGGAGGTTTTAGTGAGTAGAGTAGCTGATTATTCAGTATGCTGAAGATCAAACAGCTGCTGCTATTGCAACAGGCTTAGATGCAATAAAAACAAGATTTCTGATGTGCAGAAATCTAGCACAAATAGAAATAATAATTGGAAATAGTACAAACAATGTTCAGCGGTAGGTTATGAAACGGAGAGAGAAAAAAAGGAAGTGCATCAAATTCTCATTACTTGTCTATTTTTCAGTTGAATGCTTTGATTTGTAGCAGCAGCCAAATTTTAGCACTATCTTTATTCATTATCAGTCTTCTCACCATTATCAGGTTTCTTAAGAGAAGCATACAATACAGTTATCTTGTTGCAATTAGAATACAAATGCCCACACAGGTACTATTCTTTGCTTAGTGCAGAAGAAATTTGAAAATCAACAACTGCTGAACTAGCACTATAAAAACTGCTGCGCTAGTTACTCTCAGTGATTAAAATGGCATGGATGGAGGGGGAAAAAAAGAACATGGTAGTGGTTCAGAGTAGAATATTATGCTGCCAAGAGCAAGATGCAATAAAAAGGCAGCATGACATCATCAAGTCTGTAAAATAGGAGAGTAATGTTGATTTGATTGGTAAAAAAAAACCTTTGCATTTTGTAGGCTAGGTCTCATTCCTTTAAAAGGGACGGAATGCATCAGCACCTGTAACTGTTAAAATTGCTGGGGATGTTCAGCTCTTACTTGACCAGAGGAATGAAGGTAAAATAAGCTGATAGGGTATTGAAAAATAGATCTTTAGTCATTCTGAAAGGGTCCTCATCCACTTAGCACAGTGTGAAAGAATGTATATCTTTGGACAAGGATGATAGTAATGAAATGTTAAAGAAGGAGAAACGACAACTCAGTCTTCAGAAAATTGAAAGCATGAGAAAGAAACTCAAAATAAGCCTATCCTACAACAATAAAGGATATACCTGGAATCTTGCTGCTTCTCTTTCTTAACCTTGCCTGTCTTGAAAGATTGAGATGGAGAGATGAGAGACTGTGACTTGTTGGTAAGACCAAAAGCAAAAAATATGAGACCAGGCACTATGCTTTTGTGCTCACATCCAAGCTTCAGAAACACGTCCAAGGACTACATCACCACCTAAAAATGGGGAAAAGCTTTAATTGTAGGGGTATTATTAACAGAGGACCTAACCGATTTTGCAGTAGCTGATCTTCTTTTTTAGCTGAATCTTACTTTGACTCTTCTATTTGTTCCTGAATGCTGGCTGTGTTTCCAGATAGAGATTTACTACAGTGACCTTGGTGAAGCTCTGACACGAGAGTTGGGACAGTTCCAAATCAGTGGTTGTGTGAGATATTAGTTCCAATGTATGGCAGCATTAGCTGCCCTTGGTTGACCTCAAAAAGGATCCAACACGATTCATACTTGGACCAAAGGAAGCCAAAAAGATGCTGGAAGAAAATAATGACAATGTCTTACTGACGAGAAAAGTTCATGGCCATACCATGTACATTACAGAGGAATTATTGAGTCTGTCATTTGTACTTCTATAACTGTCTGGTTTGGCACAGCAACCAAACAAGTGGCAGTCATCGCTCGGAAGTCCTTGAGTCCTCGTGGGATTCCTGCCCCGGAGGTTGTTGGGTGTGAGTCCCTCCTATTGAAGTTGGGTTCGCGGGTTCAGTTGGGCTTGCTGCTGACGTACCTACCTCCCAGCTGCGTTGCAACAGCCCTGCCTGCGTTGCTGGAGTCAGTAGCCGGGTTGGCGGTGGAGTTCCCCAGACTTATAGTACTGGGGGACTTTAACCTGCCATCACTCGGCAATCACTCAGAGGCGGCGCAGGAGTTCATGGCTTCCATGGCAACCATGGACCTGACCAAGGTAATTCAGGATCCAACTCATAGGGGTGGTCACACACTCGACCTTGTGTTTCTCTCGGGGCAATGGAGAATGATCTGGAATTAAGGGGAATAGAGATCTCGCCCTTGTCATGGACAGATCATTTCCTATTGAGGCTGGACTTCAGAGCATCACTCCCCCATCGCAGGGAGAGGGACCCGACTAGGTGGTTCCGCCCCAGGCGCCTAATGGACCCAGATCGGTTCCAGGAGGAGCTTGGGGAAATACCTGACTCCCTTGTCCACAACTCGTCCGGGTCCCTGGTTGCGGCATGGAATGAGGCGGCGTCCGGGGCCCTGGATCGAATTGCGCCTTTGCGACCTCTCTGTGGTGGTGGTCCCCGGAGGGCCCCTTGGTTTACTGAGGAGCTCCGGGAGATGAAGCACCACAAGAGACATCTAGAGCGACGTTGGAGGGCCAGTAACTCTGAATCTGACCGATCACTATTAAGAGCCTATATTAGGACTTATTTAGTGGCGATAAGGGCGGCAAAGCGTGTTCACTTTTCCGCACTTATTGCGTCCGCAGAATCTCGCCCGGCCGCCTTGTTTAGGATGACCCGCTCCCTTCTTAAAGTGGAGGGGGCGGAGGAACCCTTGCAGGGGAGAGCTGAGGAGTTTGTTCAGTTTCTGTCGGACAAAATCGCTCAGATTCAGAGAGACCTGGACTCCGACTGGGCAGTGCCAGCCGAGTTGCCAGGGTCTGGTCTTAGTCATGTTATCTGGAGCGAGTTTGAGCCTGTGACCCCTGATGAAGTGGACAAGGCCGTGAGGGCAATGAATGCCGCCACCTGTTTATTGGACCCGTGCCCCTCCTGGCTGGTTTCTGCCAGTAGGGAGGTGACACGAGGCTGGCTCCAGGCGATAATCAATGCCTCCTTGATGGAGGGGTCTTTCCCGCAACCTTTAAAGGAAGCAGTGGTGAGGCCCCTCCTCAAGAAGCCTTCCCTGGACCCAGCTGTTTTGAAGAACTTTCGTCCCGTCTCCAACCTCCCCTTTGTGGGGAAGGTTGTAGAGAAGGTGGTGGCGTCTCAACTCTTGCGATCCTTGGATGAAACCAATTATCTGGACCTTTTTCAATCTGGTTTCAGGCCCGGCTACAGCACTGAGACTGCTTTGGTCGCACTGACCGATGACCTCTGGCGAGCCCGGGATAGGGGTTATTCCTCTATCCTGGTGCTTCTTGACCTCTCAGCGGCTTTCGATACCATCGACCATGGTATCCTTCTGCGTCTTCTCGGAGAGGTGGGGGTGGGCGGCACCGTATTGCGGTGGTTCTCCTCCTACCTCTCTGACAGGTCGCAGTCGGTGTTGGCGGGTGGACAGAGATCGACCCCTAGGCGCCTCGATTATGGGGTGCCTCAGGGCTCGGTCCTGTCCCCCCTCCTTTTTAACATCTACATGAAACCGCTGGGTGAGATCATTCGGCGACACGGGGTGAGGTATCATCAGTACGCGGATGATACCCAATTGTATATCTCCACCCCGTGTCCTTTCAGTGAAGCAGTCGACGTGATGTGCCGGTGCCTGGAAGATGTGAGGGTCTGGATGGGGGTGAACAGGCTTAGACTCAACCCTGACAAGAACCGAGTGGCTCTGGGTCTTGCCTCCCAAAGGTCAACTGGATGGTCCATCTTTAGTCCTGGGGGGGGCAAATTTACCTCCCTCAGTGCAGGCACGCAACTTGGGTGTCCTCCTGGACTCACAGCTAAATTTGGAACAACATCTATCGGCTGTGGCCAGGGGGACCTTTGCACAGGTTCGCCTAGTGCACCAGTTGCGGCCTTATTTGGACCGGGAGGCTTTACTCACAGTCACTCATGCCCTTGTCACCTCAAGACTGGATTACTGTAATGCGCTCTACATGGGGCTACCCTTGAAGGGCGTTCGGAGGCTGCAGTTGGTTCAGAATGCAGCCGCGAGAGCGATTGTGGGCGCGCCAAGGTACACCCATGTGTCACCTATCCTCCGCGAGCTGCACTGGCTTCCTGTGGGTCTCCGGACGCAATTCAAGGTGTTGGTCATCACCTTCAAAGCCCTTCATGGCATAGGGCCAGGTTACTTACAGGACCGCATTCTGCCGCACAGCTCCCAGAGACCGGTGAGGTCCCATAGATTGGGCCTCCTTCAGGTCCCGTCGGCCAGACAATGTCGGCTGGCGGGCCCTCGGGGAAGGGCCTTTTCTGTGGTGGCTCCGACCTGGTGGAATCAACTTCCCCCCGAGGTTCGAACTACTCCCACCCTGCCGGCCTTTAAGAAAGCCGTTAAAACTCTCCTGTTCCGGCAGGCCTGGGGCTGATGTCCTCGGCGGGCCGGGATATGATCGGACTCGCGGTATGACTGGATTATTTTATTTTATTGTTTTATGACTGTTTTTAATTTTGTACGCCGCCCTGAGTCCTTTGGGATTGGGTGGCATATAAATATTTGTAAATAAATAAATAAATAAATAAATGCAGACTCCAACAGATAGGACTGCAGAAAAAATAACTATTATCCTTCCCATCTTCTTTATTATCCCGTCTTATTGGTAACTTCATTATGATTATCATTACTCTGTTGCTTTCTATGCATACAGAGGGCTTTTGCAAATTCCTTCTGTGTCAAATTCCACTTGGACAATAAAGTATTCTATTCTATTCTATTCTATTCTATTCTATTCTATTCTATTCTATTCTAATCACCAGAAGCTCAGTTGAGAGACACTTAATTATTTTGCTAAATTATATTCAATTATATTTAAAAATTTGGAACAGGAATATTTCTGATAAACTTTTGATTTATTGTGCTTGATCTCTTATCAAAAAAGTCATTATGTGTTCCTGGAGAGATACTTTTACACTAGATATCAGAGTCTGGCTTGATGCAATGTGCCATCTTTTAGCCTTTGAGTTAGTACTTTATTGGTAAAAAGAAAATACTGGACAATACACTTTCTGGTCGTCAAAATTCAGTTTGTTTAAAAACTAAGGTGTAGCAATTTCTTTATAGTTACAATGGTTCTATTATATTTGATTTAGTGTTTATTTAGTTTATTTCTATTTTATTTCCTTAGTATCCTGTTTGTATTCTTGCTATATTTGCACTCATATTTTTCCTTACTATGTATGTATGTATGTATGTATATATATATATATGTATATATATATATGTCCGATGTATGTGGTGGGCCAAGTGGTGCATGGGATTTCGTATACTCCTTGATTTTCTAATTCAATTTTATCTTTGGGAAAGATAAAATTGAAAGATAAAATTGAATTAGAAAATCAAGGAGTATATGAAATCCCATGCACCACTTGTCCCACCACATACATCGGACAAATCAACAGAAGAATAAGTGCGCGCATTGAAGAACATAAGAACTCAGTCAAAAAAGAGGAACCAACATCTTCCCTGGTCCAACACCTTAAAGCCACAGGACATGAAATTGACTTTAAAAATACCAGAACCATTGCCAAAAGTGAACATTTTAATAACAGAATAATCAGAGAAGCCATCAAGATAGAAAAACGCCCACACAGCATAAACAAGCGAGATGATACCTCCCGCCTACCAGCCATTTGGAAACCCACCCTTATTGACAAACGACTCCCTAACACAAAAAATGATACCAGACCCACACTCACAAAAACCACACAGGATGTCACCACCACACATCCACGCAAAAAGCAAACCCAAAGCCACACCGATGATGAGGCACGACCACAAACCAGAAGCCAGACCACAGCTGCATCATTAGCCACTTTAAACCCCTCCAATCCATACATGAAGCAAACTGACACCCTCCATGAAGATGAGGCACGACCACGAATGCGAAGCCAAAAAATAGCAAGGCAGCCCAAAATCTTAAACCCCCCTGCAACTCAGACTAACCTGAGCACAACCAAACAGAACACTCCCCTAGCCAATCAGAGCACAGCCAACCCCCCAGCCAATCAGAGCACAGCCAAGCCCCTAACCAATCAGAACACACCTCCACCCAATCAGAACACAGCCAAGCTCCCACCCAATCAGTTCATACCCCCACTGGCAGGTAAAAGGAAGAAACAGCTAAGACCACACATTGCTGCTCGAAGCACGAAGCTGAAAACACCAGCCTGAAGATGATGAATGGGACTTTGTCGAAACGTCGCCAAGACACTTTCAATTTTACGCGGGAGAAAGCCCGAATAACCAAAGACCTACATATATATATATAAATTTAAAAATCACAAATTAATTATATTTTTAGCTTAACGTGCTATGGAAACTTACTGTCAACCTCTAATTAGTTTTGGTATCAAAAGGTATTAATGGAAGTAAGGCAAAACTGTCTTATCGGTTTCTGAAGTAGCGACTGTCTTCATTGGCTGAACTTCAACTCCAGCCATATCCACCTGTCTTAAAGTTGCCAAGGTTGACAAATCCAAGCCTAGAGATTTATTGATTGATTGTAAGTTTCCTCAGCATGAAAAGACAATGTCTTTGTCCACTTTGGACTTTGTTGTGTGAACTGCTATCATGTTTCCCACATAGAAGCCAACCCTGGCCTTATCTGGAAAATCAAATAACTCAAAATCACTTTCATTTCAGGAAGATTTACACTTATATGCTGGAGCTACCAAATCTAGACTGGAAAAATTCAGAGAACTGCTACATATCATCAAAGAGAAACACTGCTAGTCATCATGTACACATAAGTCCCAAGAAGTCCCGGGTTAGAGTACTCTTTGCCTAGAAAAGGAAAATCATAGGCTTGGTGAAGATTAAAGGAATTTTAATAGCATTTACATCCCAGATTACAGCACTTTGACACTGGCAAGACACTATACTGATCTATATACTTTTAGTTTAACCTTTTCGGTGAATCCAGCCATTGGAAGTTGCAAATGTTCATGGAAACCCAGCTAATAATGGCTTGTTCATCAAATCGTTGCTAAAACATTGTATATCCACTGTATCAACTCACATGTCATGCCTCTGTCCGAGCCTGACTCTGAGGACGACATGGAGTTCCCTGCTGAGGTCCAGGAGGGGGTGTCTGTGGCTTCAGAGGACTGTGAGGAGGAACAGGCTGAAGCAGGCCAGGGCCCTTCAAGTTTGGAACAGGGAAGGCAGAGCTCAGGCGAGGAGCAAGGCCCCTCCCCACCAGATCCCAGAGCAAGGAGAGCAGAGAGGAGGAGGGAACAAGAGCAGAGAGGAGGCAGGCTCACTTGCTCGGGAGAAGAGTGTCACGCCCCACTCCACAAGGCACACCTGGGGAGTAGGTATTTAAGGAGATGCTGTGGGGTGGGGCATTTGCCAGGACAAACGTGAACTTTTGTGATGTGAGCTCTTGTACCTGGACTCTTTGCATTTTGGATCAAGTTTGTTTCCTGCTGAGTTCTCCTTGCTGTCCTCAGTTTTGCAGTTTGCAGGTTACAGGCAAGCTGGGCGTTGAAAAGATCATACTTTGTTTGTTATCTGTTTTACTTTAAAGAACTGTTTAACTCTGTTGACTGTTTTATTGAACTTGTGCCAGCACATGTGGGGGCTGTTGGGTGAACGTTGGCAGTGCTTACAAAGACAATTATTCTGACCATCTAATTGCTTTGCCTCCGTTCGGGGCCCTGGGTCATCACATTACATATTTGCACCATACATTGTATGATGCTGAATTGCAATCTGTAGTTAAAAACAATGCCTGACTCCACACAGCATTATGGTTTAATGTGATGACTGGTTTGTATGTAATTTATTTGGTTTTAGCTTAGACATTGAAGTTAATCAGGTTTATGGTTTAACATATTGAGGAAACACAACAGTAATGTGCCATTACTACACTGTAATGCAGTGGACACTACCAGACTATTTTCTTCTAGGCATACTTACTGTAACTGGACTCACTGGATGCTGCTGCACTAAATGATTTGTTTGCTTTTCTTCAACATGATGTATGAACTCAAAGATGGCTCAGAGATAGCCTGGACAAGTTGAAGCAGGTGTTGCCTCCTCCTGTTTTACATATGTGATAAACATAATATTTAAAAGCATCTGATGAATCTATAAAATGGGGATCCATGGGCATGTGGATCAGAAAATAAGTATGGATCTTCCCATTTGCTCAATATACTCTTAGGACTGGAAAACTGCATGCCGACATTGAAACTATCATACATACTTTCCATTCTATTACAACTATTGAGACGAAAATTAGAAACTTGAAATAAAAAGTGGGAAGAGAAAAATTGTTTTTGATTTTCTACACATCTCTGTAAACCTGGTAAGAGTATGAATAGAGGAACTCACATGCAGTCATATTTCAGCATTATCACAGTCTGAAGGCTAAACAATTACAAATAGAGTTTACATTTGGAATAAACATTTATTGGACTGACCTCAGTCCAGGCATGTGCAGGAAGTGGAATTTGATTAGGGCTAAATTCAAAACTCCATTCTGTTCATTTGAATCTTACATTAGTTACTTACATTAGTTATTACTGTAATGTGAAAGTAAACGAATTATCACAATTTTTAAGTACTAAGACAGGAAATATATAGCAACAGTTGTTCTTGTCCATAAGCCCAATTAATAAAATCCCATCTGCTTCTTCAACTCCTACAAAAGCAAAAATGAGAACATTTTATGTTAATTTGCATGGCCTTACGTTCTGGGAAACAATGGATAATAAGTATTCTGGTTTGTTTCATGCTATTTTCACAATTTCTTTTTCCAGTTTTTCTTTCCTTCTCCCATTAGCACAAATAAAATTTGTTGATATCTTTTCATTCAAGACCCATCACATCCCTACATGCCTATAAATATTCTTATTTTCCACCCCATTGATTTGGAACAGTCAGCTTCTGTCTTTAAATTTCTTATATTTGTTTGTATCTAATATCTAAGATATAGTCCCTCTCCTTACACCTCCTCCAACAAGTTCTCCATAATTACTGCTCCTGTTTGACTATTTATGTATGGTTTATTTTTCTAAAAAATAGTGTTCTTGATTTTTCTGATTTTTGATCATTAATTCTGGTTTAATGAGTTTCTTTCTTTGATTGTTTGAATACTGCAGCTATTTATTCCGTGACTCTAGGCTGTAGAGTTCAGTTTTTATCTTTGAATGTTATAAAAGGGGACAAGATTGCTCAATAATTTGGAACCCTGCAGATAATTATGTACAGCAATTTAAGATGTTTCCTGACTTCTACTGATTAAACATGCTCTCTTGAACATGTTCTAGTTAGTGATGATAATGGATTAGACTTGTTTTAGCAAGAAAAATGTTGAAGATGAAGAAACAAAAATCTCAGTTTAATTGTATCTTCAGACATCTTTTGCTGTTTCAGTATGAATTCCGAGGGAAAAGTAACTTATAGGCTACAACTTATAGGGTGAATAATTCCATTTGTGGTACTTTTTGATGACTAAGCGTTAATAGAATTTTAGTAACTCCAGTAAAAGAACTAGTGAAATCTTCCAGGAATTGAGTTGTCCACAAATGCATATTACGTTTTTTAAATTGCAATTAATAATTCAAGGAATACAAGCATTCTTTTATACCTTAATTATGAAATAGTTAAGTATTCAAGATGGAACCCTCTAATTCAAATCTATTTTAGTTATAGCTTGAAGATAACACTTTCTTATCTTCAATCCGCCTTTCCTTTTTAATATCTAGTTCTCCTTTTTCTTTCTTTATTACTCTAAATGTTAAGAAATATCCTTTGGCTGACTTCTGGTCTTGCGCAGTAGTGCAGCAGCCAAGGGATTTTGGGGCTCCATGCCCTTTGGCTGAATTTCTTCCTGTTAGGGGACCTACATAGGCCAGAAGCTGCCCCGAAGAGGCGGCAAAGAAGGAAGGAAGTCCTGCAGACCACGGAGAGACAGCAGTCGACCCGATCGGTCCAGGAGAAGCCTTCTAGAAACCAACAGGAGAAAGGCTAGCCTAATTTCAGTCTAGCCCAAGCTATAAGCAATAGAAGTCTAAAAAGCACTATTTTAAGCTGATTGTAAACAGCATGTTTGAATCTGGGTAAAATCATTGATTTTCTCTATCCTACTTATTAACTTTCCTGGAAAAAAAAATTCCCAAGAGCAAAAAAACCTCCAAACGTGAAGGAGGGGAATTTTTGCCCCACCCTTTTACTAACGGAAGTGGTGAATTAAACCTTTTATGGAGGACCAAAACATACATAAATGAAATGAAATGAATATAAAATCTAAATTTGGATAAGTTTGGATAAATTTGGAATTGAATGGTTAAGATTCTCATTGTAAAGGCAATTTTCTATTTTGATAATTTGAAAAATAAACTGGCACTGACATTTAGTGGTGGATAAAGCCATAGTATAACAGCTATACTTTTATACAGGATTTGGGAAAATCTGGAAAAAACTAATCTGCGCTTGTGACCATCAAAGCTATAACAACAGAGAACAGCTGTGACAAAAAAAGAAAACAATTTGGGTTGCAGACAAAGAGACGATTATAAACTTCAAGAAATCTTTTTGAACCTTTTTGGATTATAAATATTTACTAAACTGTGACTCTAAAGCAGTGGTTCTCAACCTGTGGGTCGGGACCCCATTTGGGGTCAAACGACCATTTCACGGGGGTCGCCAAACAACACAGTCCACCATTTTTCCCCCTTTTCCTTAGCTGTGCTACTCCCTTTTATTCTATTGGCTTTTGAAATTGAATAGAGTCTAATTCTATTGGCTTTCAAAAGCCAATAGGAATTGTCCAGGCTGTCTCTGCCCTGCTGAGCCCGCCAAAAGTCCCATTCTGCAAACGGTGCTGCACCAGTTGTGTAGTTCTCGACTTACAACCGGTTGAGTAGTCCTCAACTTACGACTGGTTGGGGGTCGCGGCATTAAAAAGGTTGAGAACCATTGCTCTAAAGCTATTTGCAGAGAAAAGAAAACCTCAATTCTTGACCTCTATGGAAAATCAAAGACTTGCAGAAAGAACTTATCAAGAAAAAATAAATACTTTTCAAGAGGAGATATATGAGATGCTGCAACTAATTCAAACAACAATGATTTCAAACCACAAGGAAATCCAAAATAACTTTGAAAGCATAAACCAATTCATCTCCAATTTAACTTTACAACAATAAAAATCCCAGGAAATAACAATAGAGAAGGAGCAGATAAAATATATAACTGAACACAAATTCGAGGATAGAGACTCAAAGATGGAACTCAACACAACAAAGAAGTATGATTTAACCCAAGTGGAAAAAAAATTAAAAGAAATATTGGTTTTGAAAAAGGCAACTTATACTTTAAGAACACAATACAAATTTGAGGATAAGAAAAAAGACGGTCAAAATGGATTACAGAGACGTCAGGAATACCACTAGAACTGGAGAGACAAAAAATGATAAGAGATACAGAGAGAAAAAGAAAGAAAAAGATTTTCAACAAACATGAAAGAGCAAATGCCTCTTACAAAACAAACTTGACTTGTTTTTTTATATCTACAATGACACCTACAAGAATATGGAAAGACTCTTTGATTCAGCAGAATATATTGATTAAAGGTATTGGGCAAAAGAAGAAGGCCAAAGTAAAAATTAAGAAAATACATGATGGGACTTATCAGAGAGAATATTTAAAAAAGAAACACCTGTTTGAATATGGTTAAAGTAATAGAAATATTTTGGATATGAAATTTACTTTAAGAGGGAGGAGTCCCTCAAATAACATAGTACTCTCTCTTTCTTCTCTTTTCTTATTTCTTGATATGAGTAATATAAGAGTTAGAATGGCTTATATATAAGGACATATTTTAGATATTTAAATGTGATTGATTTTAAGAAAATTACAATGGATTGAAAAAATGTTTTGAATAAGAGTTAAAAGACCAGATGACTAGATTTATTAAACGGAATATTTAAAGATTAAATATATTCTTGATTATGGTAAAAAAGAATGGAAAAATTTTGTAAATAAATATGTATTAGCTTAGGGGAAACCTGGACTTTCAGTAGTATACTATCTTTTTATCCCTCTTTACTCTTGTTCTTTTTTTCCTCTTTTTTTAGTTTTATTTATTCCTTAAGTAAGGTAAAAGTTATGGGATGGTTCACATGAGAAAAAAATAGAATCAAATATCTAAATGTAATTAACTTTGAGAAAATCGTAACCAGTAAGAATGTCAACAACATTGTGGGAAAAACAAATGTAAACAAGAACTGTAAACGGGATCTATGATGAGGCAACCAGAATGACTAGATAGAAAAGAAATATTATATTGATGTGATTATTTGCAAAAATATTAGAAAAAAAATTATATTCAATTGTTATCTAACAAAAGAATAAGAATTGTATTAACTTAAGGTTGGTAAAAGAGAACATTATGGGAAGAAGAGGAAATCAAGTAAAGCTATTATGTGGATTATAGATCATAGAAACCAATTGTTAGCAAATGTTTTTTAAATATAAAACCAGACAACACACAGTTTACCGAATATTAAGGTGACCGTGTTAAAAAATTAATAAAATATATTATAAAAAAAAGAAATATCCTTTGGCTGAGCTTGCACAAATACTTGATTAATTAAAATTTTAGGGTTTTTTTTAATCTTATGTTTTTGACAACTCAGTTCATGTGATTGGTCTGTGATTGTGCAATCATAGAAAATGTCTTACTCCAATAATCAAGTTAAACATGCTGTGTAAGACTAACCATTATGAATTCATGCAGAGTAAAGTAAATAAACACATTATTTATGTTGAGCTTTTGGTCAGTGTTTGTTATGTGAGGTTAATTTTTTAAAATACTTTTTAAGATTGAGATTCTGGAGTTCTGTGGCAGCCTTCTTCAACCTAACATTTTCAAGTGCATTGGGACTGCTGTCTCAAAAGGATATTAAATTATAGGGGAGAATGATTTAAAAAAAAAAAAGATGTTCTGGTAACCAACTCATTCCTATTGTGATCAGAATGTAATTTGTCCCTCACACAATACAGGCTAAATTTACTTTCAAATAAGACCCTAGCATGACCAAGGCTACAAATCCACAGCTACATCCCAACTTTTTCTACCTATACAGTATCTATGCAAAAATCTAAAAGCCACACAGAGTTGTTTCGGATGGTGAGATAGACAGCATAAAAACTAAATAAATAAATGCAAAAAAAAAACACCTTATCTTGTTTACTTCTTCATTTATCATGATGTGATTCAGACAAATTAAATGAATAGAAAACTTTGGGAGTTTCCTACATTTTATGATGCGTATGTGGGCCACCATGGTATTGAGACATTTCTAATTTCTGTAACTTCTGTAAGGATTTTGCAGATAATGAAAATCTTTTCAGAGATAGCTAAGATTTCAAGAACATGATACAAATACCATTTTGCATAGATGTATTCCTAGACCAGTGGTGGCGAACCTATGGCGCAGGTGCCAGAGGTGGCACTCAGAGCCCTCTCTGTGGGCACGCACACTGTTGCCCCAGTCGTAGGCCTTCAGCAGGGTTTTATAAAATCTTTTTACTTTAGGCCTCCGCCGCCGTGTACAAAAAAAAAAGGTTCAATCAGTCAATTTCAACTTCTCGCGGAAAAAAAAAAGATCTTGCAAAGTTGGAATTGATTGATTGAACTTTTTAGTCCCACCCAGTCTGCTGTTAACACTGCAGCCACGCCCACCCAATGGGCCACACCCACCCAGCACCCGACGATGCATAAGTGGATTTTGGGTTGCAGTTTGGGCACTCGGTCTCTAAAAGGTTCGCCATCACTGTCCTAGACTATAGGAATCTCTCCGACCCGCTATCCAATTAGAAAAAGAATCAAACTACTTTGACAGATGGTAAGATGAAATCTTTTTATTTTTCAACACATTTAAAGCAAAAAGAACCAAAAAGATAGTCCACAATATATATATATATATAGAATTTTCTTGTCAGAGTTTAATTTCTGCCAAAAGTTAAAATTACACACACACACACACACACACACACACTGATTTTATTAACACATATTCTCAGGTTATTTCTTTTGATAATACAAGTTCAACTTTCATTCTGATTGGCCTATATGTAGCTGAGCAATACTTTCTTAAGATTAGATATTCTCAGCTTTCCCCAGCCTCCTTGTCTCTGGATGTGTTGCATTTCAGTTTCATAAAAAGATGCTGCCTCAGGCAGCAACGATTCAAAATATGAGTGGTGATGCAAAAGCAATAGTGACTGCAACACTTAGTGACTGAGTTGCTGGCCCCAATTGTAGTCATTAAATGATGACTATCTGTATTACAATTAGGCCAACATCACTTTTGAATATTATTTAATGCCAAAAATATTAAAGATCTCATTATTGTGAAAATCATATTTTTATGAATTTAAGTCCCAAGATGTATCACAAAATATATATAGGGAGTGAAGCAATGATTCACTCATCTTTTCAGGATCAAAACACTTTGAAATAGCATTTCTTTTTCTCCATCAAAGTTACTGGTCCGATTGCCAATAGATTTTAGTTTAAAGTATAAAGCCCTCCATGTTCCTTCAGGACCATATTTCCTCATTAGGTGGACTTGTCCTGTGCATCATTCACAAGGGGGAACACTTGGGGAACTATTCTTTTAATATCTGTGGGTCCCTACCCTGTATATTTCACAAGACTTTAGTGATTATTTTGTTATAGTGGGCTTTCAGTGCTATTTATGATGATGGACTGCTTAGTTGAACTGATTTATGGTTGCTGTTTTTAAAGGTTAGTTGGTTGGGCTGTCTTACTAAGGTTGGCTTTTAGGTCTATTGATTTAATAGTTGCCCTATCCAGTCTTGTTTAACTTGCAACCAAGCCAATATTAGCTTGGTGCTACCACCTGCTGAAGTGAAGACTACAGTGGAGGAGATACCCCATGTAGATCTTTTTGAAATTCAGATGAACTAAAATTTTATGTGCTGTAATTGTATCCTATTTTTCCTTAAAGAGAATGAATATGTACCGGTCTCTCTGCGGTCTGCTGCCCCATTTTATCCTCACAAGAACTGTGGCAATGATGACAGATCTAATATAACCTAGTGAACTTAATATAAAGGGAATTTTAACTTGAGTTTTTCAATTCCTCATTTAATATTATTACCATAATCATATATTGGCTTAATTCATAATTGAATTATAATTTAATTCGCAGCTAACAACAACAAAGAACAGAGTGTTAGGAACAGAAATTGAATTTAGAACGGGGAATGTTAAAAAAAAGAGAAACTTAACATAATTTAAAATGCAAGATTCATAAGAACAAAGGGGAAAGGAGGTGGTAACTGTCAGGCCTCAAGAACCAAGAAAGACAAGTAGAGAGTTACTTCTGAACAGTGTCCTTTATTGTTCTTTACCTGTAGTCATAAATCTTGCCAAACTATTGATATACTCTAAGAATTGCTAGGGAGGAGCCTTGTTAATCTTCTTCTCCCAAAAAAACTCTCTAAGCTCTGCTGTCGCTTTGCCCTCTCGAATGCAGCTCTGAAATCACTCACATGTAGCATTGAGAAACTGAAATCATTACATGTGATCTAAGGTTACTGTACTATAAAAACATAATACTCCACACGGAAACTTTATTTAAATCACATTTTGTTATTCTTCAATGAAATTTCATTTTAATATATGCCAATTAATGTACATTCAAAGTGACATTAAAGTTATTCTTCTTATTATTCTTCTATTCTAAATTCCTAACAGGGAAAATTAGCAAGAGAGAGAATAGAAGAAGGTACATAAAGACTAGTGGTATATATATGTGCATGTGTATGTGTGTGTGTATGTATGTGTATATGTATATATGTGTATGTGTAAGTGTATATGTATATGCTGTATATATGTGCAGTATATGTGTATATGTATATGCTGCTACTTGTGCTATTACAGACTGCTGCTGTAATAAAATAAAAAAGGCAAATATTGTCTATAGCTACACAAACACAGGAAAACAAATAACCAAGCCAAGCCAATTCAATACATTATCTCCTTGTTTACAGAAAAATGAAAACTGTAATAAAATTTATCTCTATTTTGAACATTTTATGAACAGATGCTAAGCTAAGATAGTTCATTTTTATTGTTTTCAAAAAGAGATCACTTGGAAAATATCAGAATTTGATTTCGCTATGTACAAAAGACAGTGAACAGACAAAATACTTATTTGATTTTTCTCTTCAGTTTTCTTCTCTTTGTTGCAAAATAGGTTCTAGCTCAGTGGTTCTCAACCTGTGGGTCAGGACCCCATTTGGGGTCAAATGACCATTTCATGGGGGTCACCAAACCATGCTGTCCGCCATTTTTTTCCCTTTTCCCTAGCTGTCCTACTCCCTCTTATTGGTGGCCACACCCACTGGGGGTCACCACAACATGGGGAACTGTATTATGGGGTCACGGCATTAGAAAGGTTGAGAACCACTGTTCTAGCTGGAAAGTGAAGGCGGAAATATATGAACACTTTTGATCATGTTATAGTCTGTTCTCTCAGCTTTTAGAAATAAGTTGGACACAGAAATAATTAAAAAAGCAGCTTATTAAAAAGGATGAAAAAGATATTCTAAAATGGAAGCAAACAACTCATCCCAGAAAAAATATATTATTATACAGTCATTAAAACACCATCTATAGTTTCATTAGTGTTCATTCACTCATTCAGATCAGGAAGGGGGAAAAATCCAATAATTTTAATCTTGTGGGAATTCAATGTATCAAAATCCAATCTGAACTACCCATCTGTTTGCTTCAGAACTTAAATTTGAAAGAATTAGGTTCAAGAAAGATATGTGGCACTCTTAAGCCCAAACCAAGGTTTTAGGTACATGGTGCACAAAAATCCATCTGTCCAAAACACTCATCTAAATGAAGAGTGTATATTTGATATTGCTAACTAAAATTCTATAAAAGTATGAACAATGGTTTCTGGTATGTGGATAGATAGATATGTTCCTCTCTAAAAAGCAGAAAACAGCATCTTTCCAGATTTTGCACTTAGCAAGAAAGACTTGAATTCAGATAAAATGTAATTAACCTTGATCAAATCAGATAACTTTGTTGTGGTCATTAACCAGCAGAAGACCAACCCTGATTATCTAATTAGATGCACAGAATGACCAAACTACAATTTCCCTTGGATACCATGGCACAAGATTGTAATCATGTGGATTATATATACATAGATATACAGTTAGGTGAACAACAGGTTCCATCTCAAGAATCATCCAGCTTAGCATACCATAAAAATAAATCCATTGATGATGACACTGGTAGAAAAGTATTTCTGATTAATTTTATTTTAAGATCATAAGATGTGGGATTAATTGCACAAATACCCATAGACATCTCCCACAAGGTCCTTGAGATAACAAACGGACCAGCTCTAGACACAGGATGCATTCATCAACCATTTGGACAGACTCTGATAAGAACACCTGCAGTAGCCTTGCATCTGGAGAGTGTCTGTTATTTGATATATTGTAACCACCACTATATACATCTTTTGATTACGCTGTGTGATGTAAAAACCTTAGTAACAATAAAAGAGGGTGCTGGAGTCAGCTCTGGGCTCTCATCCCGAGATACCTGCGTGCATGTCTCATTCTCCATGGGAGACCACCACATCTGGTGACCCCGACGTGATCCACTGAAGGATACGTCCCTGCCGACCCTTTACTTATCGCCTGGAATAGGCTTGGTGCACCCGACGAAGTTGCTGGCAACTGACTCCTCTTCGTAAGTATGGGGGGTGGAATGTCTCACGCTCAAAAGCAGCATGTGGAAGAGCTGAGGCTACTTGGCAGGAAAAAATATCTTACTGATCAGGAACAGAAATTAACCCGTCACCTTTCTAAATCTGAGGCTGTTAAATTGCTTGCTTATGTATGGGCTAACTGCTCATCCTATCCGGAGTCTGGATCTTTAAAAGTAGATACATGGAGGAAAATTGGCACCGTTCTCCATCAGTCTCCAAGAGCCCCAGCAGAGATTTTGTGCCTTTGGAAAATTGCCTATACCCTGATTCAAACCCATGCTGACTCGCCTCATCAGCCTTTATTAGACCCTCCACCGTATAAAAATCCGTCTGTTATGTTGGCCACTCCCTTGCCCCCTGGAGCAGGTTTTAACCCTCCTTCTGCCCCTGCAAATTTTATGGATCCTGATAAACAACAAACAGCCTCTCCTGTTCCTGCCACGTTGCCGCCTCTCTCCCGGCCCGGAATCATCCGTGGTGCTTTTCAAAAGGCTTTAAACAATGGTGATTTAAGCGTTTCTGAACTATCCGAGACAGAGTTGTTCCCTGTTACTTACCAACAGACTGCAACAGGCTTAGTAGTTGATTGGGACGCACTTCCCCTGGCTATGATCAGAGAATTGAAAAAGGCTACAAAAGATTATGGCATAACCAGTCCCTATACTAGAGGACTAATACATTCAATTGCTAGTGCATATCGAATGTTGCCTCAAGATTGGAAAGATCTGTTCCGCATGCTTCTTAACGGATCACAATACGTAGTCTTTAAATCTGAATATAAAAGAGAGGCACAAAAGAGAGCTAATCACCCAGGTTTACAATGGACAGCAGAACAACTCTTTGGAGAAGGCAATTTTGCTACCCTTAACGCTCAAGCTCAAACTTTTACTCCCTTTGCATTTCCTATCATTAATGCTTGTGTTCTTTCTGCCATGGCTCGTGTTGATGAGTCTGGCACCCCGATTCAATCTTTTTCTGCCATTCGCCAAACTGCAACTGAATCCTATGCAGACTTTGTGAATCGCCTGCAAGTTGCCATTGAGCGTCAAATTTCAAACAGAGATGCAGCAAATGAAATCCTCATAAAATTGGCTTATGAACATGCAAATGCAGACTGCCAGTCCATTCTTAAACCAATTGTTTCCACTCCCACGGCCACCTTAGCAGATTTTCTTAAAGCCTGTCGCATTGTGGGAACCAATGCTTTTCAAATGGACACTCTTGCAGCTGCAATCCAAAAGGGGAATCAACCCCAAGGCACTTGCTTCAATTGTACTCTTCAGATGTATTGCAACTTTCTCTTGCTGACTGGGCAGGATCTGTTTCCTGTCATATTCCCTCTGACCCTCGCTTCCAACTCCTTAATAATGTTTCAATTTCTCTGCATTCTCCCATTTCCTCCTCTCCCATTCCTAACGCTGTCACCCTGTATGTTGATGGCAGCAAGACTTATGGTTCATGTGTATGGAAGGAGGGTGAACAATGGCACACAAAAATTACTCCTCCTCAAACTTCTGCTCAGCGTGCTGAACTTGCTGCTACAATATTGGCCTTACAAACTTTTTCTTCTGAACCTTTTAATCTTATTTTAGATAGTCTTTATGTATATAAAGTTCTCACCTCTTTATCTGATTCATATGTGTCACCCTCACTGGATGACTCTCTCCTCAGTCTATTTCTCACACTCAATCCCTTCTTCATTCCCGCTCTACTTGTTTTTTTCCTGCTCATATTAGAAGTCACCAACCTTTCCCTGGTATTATCTCTGAAGGCAATGCCAAGGCGGATGCTGCCGCTTCGGCCGCCTCGACTCACCAGGATGTTTCTGTCCTTGTTTTATCTCCCATAACCCCATGGGACAGCCATTCATATTTTCATCAAAATAAGAAGGCTTTAATGAAACAATTTTCTTTAACGGCTACGGAGGCTGTGGCTATCATACAACAATGTCCCACCTGCAGCCTCCAGCACACTCTGTTCCTCAAGGGGTCAACCCAAGAGGGACACAGAGCTGTCAACTTTGGCAAATGGATGTTACGCAATATTTGCCATTTGCCCCTTGGAAATATTTGCATGTTTCCATTGACACCTATTCAGGTTTTATTATGGCCACCCCTCAAAGGGGTGAGTCTGCTAAACATGTTATTAATCATTGTATTCGTACTTTTTCTACCCTGGGCAATCCAAAAGAAATTATGCATGCAAAAAAGAAAGGGGAAAATACCCCCGGCTTGCCTGGGATACAAAACACTCTTAATCTTGTACTTTTTACCTTAAACTTTTTGAATGTTTCTGGCACCCCTGGCTCAACTGCCGCAAGCAGGCATTTTTCTGCTTCTCCCACAGATTCTTCACGCCCCCAGGTATACTATCGACGTTTGCCTGATCCCACCTGG
Organism: Crotalus tigris; assembly: GCF_016545835.1. Classification (NCBI taxonomy): domain Eukaryota; kingdom Metazoa; phylum Chordata; class Lepidosauria; order Squamata; family Viperidae; genus Crotalus; species Crotalus tigris. Next base: position 164,610 of record NW_024096641.1, on the reverse strand, counting down.
AAAGGGCCTGCCTCCCTCATTACCTGGGGTCGAGGCTATGCTGCAATAGACGACCATGGCGAGATCATTTGGACTCCAGCTCGCTGTGTTCGTCCTTATATGGCTCAACGTACACCACCTCAGCCAGGCATATGAGGATCAGGGACTGTGGGCTTTTAATGCTTTTGTACGGGATGCCAGGCGCACTGCTCTTACACTTAACGTCACGAACTGTTGGATCTGCATGCAAATTCCTGGTGACAGTTGTGGTGGCCTTATTTTCCATGCCATTCCGTTCAATGAAACAGGATGGAAGCAGCTGTGGGACATAACTACAGAGACATTGAATATGACATATGCTGTGGGCGCTCGTATAATGGAACCTGCCAGATTTTGTTTTTATAGCACAGGACTACTCCGTACTGCCATTTATTTGGGAACTTATAGTAATTGTCAACAAGTTATTATATGGAATTCAGCAAAGAAATGTAAATCCATCAAAAGCAACCTTACTAAGATAAATGACACTTATCAAAGCAATCAATGGACAAACATCAGTACCTACATGGCTTGCCTTGACATGGAATCCATAATAACATTTGCTAATGAGTCTCACCAGGGTTATTATGAGTTACCCGATATGTGGCTACTATGTGGCCGTAGAGCCTATCGCCAGGTGCCTAAGGATTGGAAAGGCACCTGTACACTGGGCCTTTTGACTCCTGCTGTATATGCCTTGCCTCATCTCCCTGATGGACGCCTGCGGAACAAACGTGATACTGGTTCCTCGGATCCACCCCTAACATTGGGTGGTAGTTTAGAGACTCAAATCAGCAGAGGGATTCTACCCAATCTAGGAGTTGCCATGAACTATAGAGACCTTCATTTGCTTAACAATTGGACTGTTCATATGTTTAATGAAACAATCAACAGCATTAAAATGATTAATCAAGAAATGGGGGAAATAAGGGAAGTAGTTTTGCAAAATCGGTATGCTTTAGATATTATTTTAGCAGCAAAAGGCGGTGTATGTGCCTTAATTCATTCTCATTGTTGTATGTATATACATGATTTTCAACCTAATATTTCTGCTACAGCCAGGAAAATGGAATCTTTGCTCCAAAATAATCCCTTACGCAGCGATGGATCAGGCACCGTGGATATTTGGGGTGCCCTTTGGTCCTGGCTACCGGATGGATCCTGGCTACAATCTTTGATTTCTATTATAGTAACCATTTTGATATTATTTGTATTGCTATGTTGTTGCATTCAATGTATTCCCTCCCTCCTGCAAATGTGCAAAAATGTTACGCCTTCCACTAGGAAGGACGCCTTAATCAGTGAATCAAGATCCCTTCTGGAACTGGAAGTGAGTAACATTAAAGAAAAAACAGAAAAGGAGGAGATGTGGGATTAATTGCACAAATACCCATAGACATCTCCCACAAGGTCCTTGAGATAACAAACCAGCTCTAGACACAGGATGCATTCATCAACCATTTGGACAGACTCTGATAAGAACACCTGCAGTAGCCTTGCATCTGGAGAGTGTTTGTTATTTGATATATTGTAACCACCCCTATATACGTCTTTTGATTACGCTGTGTGATGTAAAAACCTTAGTAACAATAAAAGAGGGTGCTGGAGTCAGCTCTGGGCTCTCATCCCGAGATACCTGCGTGCATGTCTCATTCTTCATGGGAGACCACCACAATAAGATATCTTCTTGTACATCAGTTGAGGTCATGTTTCAGTCTGACAGGACATGGTCTGTTTAAAATGCAGTTAGCCATCCTTCGATGTCCTATTAGTAAGGTTGCATTAAAGGACTTGCAGTGTTTATTACTGTAGGAAGAGTATATTGTATAACCTCATTGCTGAGGACAGTCTAGGATTCAAAAGCTGTTGGACAAGCAGCACACGTGGCTGAAAAGTCAGCTATAATAGGGCTTCTTATCACTTGAGATTTACAAAGATTGTTTGCCTGGAACGTTGCTCCCCAACATTTACAAGTGAATCAGCAGGAATATCAGAAGTTAAAAAGACTGGACTCCCTTTATGCAATGATGTTTGTGCTATCTATGAATAGGGAGTATAATTTTAGTTTAAATAAAAATTCTGCATTTTTTTTCTCTTCCCCACCTTCCTAAAAATATAGAAGCTGACAGCTATAAGATAGTGATGTCTCATTTTTTGTATAATGACTCATTACTCAGAAATGTGATGGCAGTTGGCTGCAAGAGCAACAACACAATGCAACATTAAGTGCCTTTTGGGAATCGTGTAGCAGCCTTACACCTACAGGAAAAGAGAAAGGATGGTTGGAGCGGAATGAAGTGTCCTAAAAAAACAACAACTCTCCTCTCCACTAAGTCTCAGTCCCCTCCCTTTCTATTCCCAAACACTATATTGCCAGATGGAAGGACTTATAGCTGATGAATTAGCAAATGAGCTTGCTCTCTTTTCAACTGCAGCCAATTTCATATAGTCAGCTAGAAAGTCATCAGATTCAAAAGTACTGGTTGTATTCACACAATATGTTCATCCATACTTAAGTGAACCATAGTTTAATCAATCAATTCCTTGGGTCTGCACACATACTGAACAACAAAATTAATTACATTGACTGAACAAGCACAAAATACTGAACCACAATCTAGGCAAACATTTTACTTTTCCATATTGTGCAAACCTTCATGCAAACAAAAGCCAATTAGGTTAAGTGAGCAAGCATACTCAGCAATCACAATTAAGCCTGCCAAGACCTATACTGGATCTATACAATACATTAGCCCTTGGGGTTTAATTAATTATTCTATTTGCTGGATTTTCACAACAGACTGAACCATAAAACATAAACCCAATGGCCTGGATCCTGCAAACACAACTACTTGTCTACGTCTCAAATACTTTCCAGAGTGCTTGGCATGTTTTGATACTAGAGGGGCAGAATTTGACCCCCCTACTCAGTTCCAGCCTCATCAGGATAATGCCAGGATAAACTTTTTATATCTACACGTTGGTATTATGAGGTAGCATCCATCCCTAATAGGCCTTCTGGGACACTGGGCTTGTACGACATACATGACCACAAACAAGGCAACTATTTCATATTTAGCAGTGTGTTGGGACACAACCTGTGTGATTAGGTAATGGGTTAATCATGTGTTCTCTGAACTCAGGTAATTGCTTGAACAAATTGGTCATAACAAAGTTGTGTAAATGCTGCAAGGATGAGAGCTACCGACTAAACGAAAACCTAAAAATAAGGTTTCACAGTGAGGTTGACACACACTGCATTTACCACCGCCTGGGAAAGCCAAGGGAAGTCATCAAAACAATTAAAAAACGAAAGTTTAGAATATTTTGGACATGTGATGCGACACTCGGAAAAATACGGCATACTCCATTTAATCCTCCAGGAAAAGACTGAAGGCAAACGAGGTCCAGGCAGAAGAATATCATGGCTTCAAAATCTAAGGGACTGGTTTGGACAAAACTCAACAGCACTTTTATCGTGCGGCTGCTGATAAAAACAGGATCACCAACATGATCGCCAACGTCCGATAACGGATATGGCACAAGAAGAAGAAGAAGAAGAAGAAGCCTTCTGAAGCAACTCAAACAATTCAAGAGGAACTTTTGCAAAGTCATACAACTCCGAACTTATATCGTAAAGTATTGTTCTTTCACACCGATGCCTATTTTCTTATACGGTATACTACTTTCTCCGGTCCTGTTCTTTTTTTGGGGGGGGGGGGGAAGGATTTTAACAAGGCCACACGACAATCGTTTTTATTCTGCTCCACCCCTCCCCTGCAAAGCGAGTCTGCGCGGCCGGTGGACACAGCCGACCTCCTCGAGGAGTTAAAGCCAGGTGCGGCAGACCGAAACTTCGGTAGCGCTTCTCACTTCCTGCCCTGCTCCACGCCGCGGCTCTTCTCTTCGTCGCTGCCGACTCACCGAGAGCAGGAGCCCTACAGCCGCCCAGCTTTTGAAGCGGTCCCCAGCTGCGATAGCGAACAAGTGCAACTTCTTTCCTCGGGCGGACTGGGCTGAAGCGGCCGCCGCGCGCTGCTGCTCTTCCTGCCTCCGCGCTTGCAGCGGCCACGGGCGGCGGGGTTGGTGGAAAAGGAGGAGGCGGAGGAGGAGGAGAAGGGAGGGAGGCGGGGAGAAGAGAATGGCAGCAGCCAAGGAGCCCGGAGCGCCACCAGCAACAGGGAGCAAGACCGGCGAGGGGGAGCCGGCGTTGTCCTTTCAGAGCCGCCTGTGGAGGAGCCTGCAGCTGGGGGGCAAGGGCAAGGGCAGCGGCAAAACGGGAGCCGAACGCCGCAGTGCGGAGACCTCGCCGTCGCTTCCTCGGAGCCACGCCATGGAGCAGCCGGCCAAGGCAGACTTGTTAACAGAGGGTGGCGGCGCCGCCGCCAGATGGGGCGGCTTGAGGCGTCGAAAACACGTGCTGGACCGCGTCTTCTCGTCCTCTCAGCCCAACTTGTGCTGCTCCTCGGCCGAGCCCCTGGAGGCCGTGAACACCGAGGCCGGCTCTGCGCTGCGCCGCCTCCGCGAGCATCTCCTTCCCCATCCCCAGGGCAAAGGGGGTCAGAGGCCCGGCCGGGGGTCCGACGACACGGCCGCCTCTTCCTCGGCCTCTTCTTCGCAACTCCCCTCGGCGGCTACCCCCGAAAAGGACAGGGTAGGCGGGGATGGAGCCCTCAGAGCCGAGGCGCGAGGGGAGCCTCCGCAGCAGTCCCGACTCGGGGTTCACCTGTCCCATCAGAAGAGCTCTTCTCTGCCCGGCAGCACCGCCTGCCTAGAGCAGTTGCTTGAAGACTCGCCCGCCAAGGTTAAAGCCAAAGAGCCGGAGTGCAACGGCAGCCCTCGTTCTTCGAAGATATTACAGGCAAGTGCTTTACGGTGTTTCTTTTGCAGCGGAGGATGAAGCAGATATCTGGTTTCCTTTAGCTCAGTCTCAGCAGGTTTAAGATGCGTGGACCAGGCTGGCTGGGGAATTCTGGGAACGAAAGTCCCCACATCTTATTAAAGTTGCTGACAGAGAATAGTTGCTTCCCCAAGTCTTTTTTTTTGGGGTGGGGGAGAGGAATGGGATGCTAAGAAGTAGTACAACTAATCCTCAACTTACAACCACAATTGAACCTAAAATTTCTGTTGCTAATTTTGTCCCATTTTACGTCTTTTTTTGCCACTGTTGTTAAATGAATCACTGCGGTTATTAAGTTAGTAATATGGTTGTTCGGTGAATTTGGCTTCACCCATTGGCTTTGCTTGTCAGAAGGTCGCAAGAGATGATCACATAATCCCAGGAGTTTGCAATTGTCATAAATATGAGTCAGTTGCCAAGCATCTGAATTTTGATCATGTGACCGTGGGGATGGTGCAGTGGTTGTGTGAAAAACTCATGTCAATATTTTCAGTGCTGTTGTAATTTTGAACGGTCACTAAATGAACTGTTGTAAGTCAAAGACCACCTGTATTGAGAAAATATAAAATTCCTAATGGAAAATCAGTTTGTTGACTGTCTCTTAAAAATGTTGTGAACTGCAACTATATTACAAGACTGCCCCCAATTAAGTTGTTGTGTTAACTTTCCCTTTCTTTCTGATCTTCCTGCCCTCCTCTGAATTATGCACTTTAAGAAAATTTACAAGCAGCTGTCATTTAATTTTTCTAGTGCAAAGGGAAGGATTTGTATGTTTGTTATTTCACTCTTGGTTCCATCCCACACAGATCCAGGTTTTCGAGAAAAGGCTACCAATGATTTTACTGTGTTTATTATAAGAGGCATTTTACCAGTGTTACAGTTGCTGCCTATGAGTTTCCCCTGGGGTGTCTGGTTGACTAATACAACTGAATGCTGACCTTATACCTCTGTCAAGCGTGATAGTCCTTATATGTAGGATGTACAATTTGCTCTACTTTAAGCTTTAAAAAGGTTCAAAAATTCAACCTTGGCAAAGATATAATCTATAATCTAATAGTATGTACTTGGTTTGTGTATGTAACATTTAAGGGAAGTGATTAGGTAAATAACATTTTAGAATTTGTGAAATATTTGTAAAAACGCCCTTATTTAGCCAGAGTGTATGGTAGTATGCCGTATATGATCTATCCAAAGAACCAGTGGTAGTTTACAGGTGATTTAGCATGCTCATATTTCCTGGGAGTGAGATGAAACATTGCACACCTAGAATTCTTGGCACACTCTTCAATTGATTTCACCCACCTAGCAGTGTAGTATCTAAGGCAGCCTTCAGAAAGCGTAATTTTCTGTTACTTTGTAATCTAGGTACAGGTAGTCCTCAACTTACAACAGTTCGCTTAGTGACAGTTCAAAGTTACAGCAGCATTGAAAAAAGTGACTTATGACCGTTTTTCACATTTATGACCATTGCAGCATCCCCATGGTCACGGGATTTACATTTGGATGCTTCACAACTAACTCACATGTATGACAGTTGCAGTGTCCCAGGGTCATGTGATCACCTTTTGCAACTTATGAGAAGCAAAGTCATTGGGTTAACCAGATTCACTTAACAACTATGTTACTAGTTTAACAACTGCAGTGATTCACTTAACAAATGTGGCAAGAAAAGTAATAAATTTCTTGCTTAGCAACATAAATTTTGGGCTCAATTGGGGCTGTAGGTTGAGGACTAACTGTACAGACCTTTTGTCTTACCCTTTGTGATCGAACTACAGCTGAACATTTAGGTTTCTTGACTGGGTATTGATTTTTAACTTATTTGGAAGCAACAAGATGGAAATCCATGTTGCAAGTCATGAGACCCCATTGAAGGACCTTCCAAGGTTTGTTTAGTTGCCCTTGCTGGTGAAAAGGCCCAGCTGGAAATGATTGGGCAACCTGTGCCAATTTTCCGTCAGCATTCCTAGACTATTCATAAGACAAGCACCGAATAAAGAAAACAGCTTTATATAATACCTGAGCCAAATCAAATCCATGCCTCTGCGAAATGTGCAAACATAGTCTCAGTGTTGTTCAGAGTGCTGCGAAGTATTTTTAAGTAAGTGCTAACAAATTGCCTAAGTAAAATTTAAATCTGTAGATGCCCTTGGATAAACTGTATTTCAGATGAAATCTTTTCTCTTTTAAATGTACTTCATCCTTACAACCTTAAATCTACATATTTATTACTGATAATGTAGCAGTGGCCAGGATTGTTGGAAGACTTCAGATGGCAGCTGAAAGGTTGCTTTCTGACAGCATTATTAGTCATGCCCTATTTCTTAGCACATTGACTTGGAAGTAAGCCCAGCTGATTGCAGAGCACCCGCCTGTAGACATAAATAAGGTGATAGCTATACTTTGTGGCATTGTTTTGTTTATGTTGTTACCTGTTATGAATTTAATTTTAGTTGTGGATCTAGCCATGTATATTTTATAACTTTGAGTTTTCTTTCTGTTTCATTACAACCATATTTCTCTGCATTACTTGATTTAGCCTAATTGGTATAATTAAAAAGAAAGCAAATATCAAAGGTTTTAATGTTTTTAAAAAAAGCTGGACCTATAAGATGGATAGCAAAGAAGGGTCAAATGAGACAACAGCATAAGACTGCCTTGATATTGTATGATAAAGGTATACTTTTTAAATAAATGGTACTAGTTGCATTGCCTGTTTTTTTGTTTTTTTTTGGAATTCCCCATAATTTATTACCCTTTTGCTTATTCCTAATGCCTGTGTGGTTACAAAAATCAATTATAGCAACTGCATCTGTGCACTTTTTATTTTTGTGGAGATAACTTGATAGCTGAATGCATAAACATCTTGCAAGTCTTTGTTGTAAGTTTTGTAGGCATTGTCAGAGCAATGGAAGTTGAATTTCAAGTATTTAAAGTAATAAAAAGGTTGAGAGAATTGCAAGTCTGTACATATATATCCATGTAATTCACTCAGTTTTAATAGATGTACAAAGATGATATTAATTACATGACTTTATAAATGAAGTGACTTTGGATGATAATTATAAGGGGAAAGGAACTCTAAATTGTTCTGTTTTTGACACTACATAGTAACAGAACTGACTATTAACATGGGATAAAACCCAGTAATATAACTAGGCGTGGAATATGGGAACAACATACATGAAATAACATGCATCAAGAATAAAAAATGAATTTATAGAGTAAAACTTCACTTTCAATATTTTCAAATAATTATTTTTACCATTTGTGAAAGGATATAATTATACAACTTCTATAAAAATGACGCAAATTAAAAGGTCAAATGAAAATGGACACAAATTGTATAATTTGACTTTCTTCAATAATAATTGTTTCTAGAAAGTAGGAACACAGATTTCAAAGTTGAAGCAATTAGTTTGGTGAGCTCTAGTTCTTTGAGTTCAAAGTTTAATGGAGTGGTATTTTAAATTCATTATTTATTGTTTTTAAATATGCCTTTCTACTTAATTGGATAGTACCGTATTTTCCGGCGTATAAGACGACTCGGCGTATAAGATGACCCCCGACTTCGGAGAAGATTTGCATGGTTAGAAAGTCGTCTTATACGCCAGAAAATACGGTATTTTCCGGCGTATAAGACGACTCGGCATATAAGACGACCCCCAACTTTGGAGAAGATTTGCATGGTTTAGAAAATCGTCATATACGCCAAAAAATACGGTAAATATTTATAATCAGTAATTAAAATATATATAGAAAAGATTTTTTAAAAAATTGAAATGAATGCTAAAGTTAGCTGTTAAATGTCTCCTCTTTTGCAAAGGAAAAATACAGTTTTAAAAGAAGTATATTTCACAGATTCAGAGTGCAGCAGAGAAAGGTATTCTTCTAAGCAGCAAATAAAGAACCCTCTAACTGGGAGAGGCATTTTCAAATTGGCCCTTTTTGAAAATCTTAGCATCCAAATGTGCTTGCACAGTTAGACCTTTAGTTATTTAAGGTTTAAATGATTAAATGATATTCTACCCATCATTCAATATCAGTGTCCTCCTCATATTTAGAGATTAGTAACTTTCTTAATTTTAATATGAAGTTAAGAGAATGGATGGCCTCTTTAAATTAAAATTGGAAGATAGGGCAACCCTTTCCTTATATTTTTGTTTAGTATATTTGGATTTTATCTTGGTAATTGAAACAACAAATACAAAACCCCCTCATCTTTGAACTTGGTTTTTTTTTTAAAAAAAAAAGCTGAAAGATAAGGGAATACGGGAGTTACCAATTTAAAAGAGGTAAGTGAAGCTCTGCAGAAAATAATGCAATCTTGGAATAAGAAGCTAAATTTGCAGGAGACATTGCATGCATAGTCTTGCATAAGACTGATGGAAGAACCAGAAGACATGGTTTTGTCATCTGGCAAACAGATCTGATGAGGTTGATGGAGAGCCTGCTAAGTCGTTGTATTTTTAGGAAGATGAATGGTGCTCTTCTGTTGATTATGTTTTTATGATTTCAGTAGTTTCATTTTTAATGATTTTTGTGGTTATGTTTGATTAATTTTGTATTATTTTCTGGATTTTTAACTTTGTAAGTTGCCCAGGGCCATGGAAGGGAGATGGGCAGCTATATAAATTTAATAAATAACTTTGCCAAATAAAAACTTTACTATATGATTGGCTTTCTTTTTCTGTATCAATTTTAATCAGCATGAACAACAAGACAAATCTATGAAACAACTTGAACATAACAATTTTTACAGTCTATTTTCAGGGTTCCTTTTCAATTTGCTGTTGCATGCAAAATGTTGCAGTTATAAATAGGCTTACTCACAAACACTAATTACAGTACAGATGTGCTATTCATTTCATATAAGCAGATAAACTTGGAACTGAATACTCCCACTAGGGTAATCATACTTGATATTCTGCACATACTAATATACAAGAAAGTATTTATTTTTTTCTGGAATATATTCATGTTAGATAGATTGATTAGCAATGAATGAAAAGGATGTATTTTTGAGAAAGAAAAAACTGAGTGATAGAGCATTATATTATTGCTCTTCCATTCTGTAGCACAGAATTCTATTCTTGTTGGACACACATTTTGATACAGAGTGGGTTTGTCTGTTTATTTTCTAATTACAAAGTTGTAAATTTGTAATTGGTTTTCATTATGATCATGATCTTGAGGTGGGAAACAAAATCCAGTAAAAGCAGTAAAATTGTGTAAAATTTAAACACTTATACACAGGCAAAATCAGAACACCAAGATAGCAATAACAAAATACAGATTCAATCTTGAAACTTTATAAACATGTGTTTTAAAAGTTACTTGGAAGTAAGATCCATTAATACTAGTGAGACTTTATAATAAACAGGATAGGATTGACAAATTCAAGGACTTGGGGAGTGTAGACAACAGAGTTATTAGTATGGATAAATATAAAAATAACTTTCTGCCATGGGTGAAGCTTTGAACCAGATTTCTCGTAAAAGACAATATGGTAATGTATTTTTACATGGTACAATCTGTATGCACGTGCTAACATTGCAAACAGACTGGTGGTGATAAGTGATTTCTCAAAACTTAAATGAGTTAACTTTGTTTTTTTTCCCTTAAGAATTCTTGGTTCTTAAAAATCACATCAATTTTGAATGGAGTTGAATGGAATTTGTTTAAATTTCAGTGATAGAGCTGAGCTGAAATATTTAGCAATCTTTAGAAAAATCTTTTTTGGAAAAAGAAAAAAGGAAAGCTATTGTATAGAGGCTCCTAGAAATACATAATACTTTCCCTATTTTAGAAAGTATGTCCGGTTGATTGAATTTTGTGATGTAATCCACAGCTCAACAGTTGTGCATAAAAATATGTACGATATCAATAAGACAGCAGGACAATAATAGCAAAACAGATCGACATTACCTTAAAAATACCTGTGATCATCAGTAGCGGAATTAGGAAGAGTATATGGTACCTGTATATCTAGAGCAAAACAGTGATTAGAATTTTTTGACCCATGATCTCTTAATTGTAGCATTTGAATTAGATTTCTGGAAAATCATTGACTGAAATGATTGACTGGAATATTATTGACTGAAATGATAACCATTCCTTATAATAATGAAAAAATTGTACATGGATCACTTTATTATGATAGATTTCAACACAGCATTGATAGAGTTCCACGCATCAAACTTGGTTCAGATAAAAATGCATGTAAGTTTTGTAGCTTCCCCTTCATGCTTTTTTCAAATCAAAGGTTATATTATAGAGTTACAGCTGTTGAATCAGCCCAGATACAAAGCTAAAATAGCTAAATAAGTTAAATAAATGCATTTGAAATAAAGTGAAGTAAAATAAAATATAAGCAAATAGAAAGCATAGTAAATAGAGCTAAGTAAATAGAAAGCATATATTTGTCCAGAGTACTTGTCAAAAAAGATTTGTTCCCTAATTAATTTTACACATAATTTTTTTCTAAAAAATCATGTAAGATCAAAGTCAGATGCCTAAATTCAGAGTAATATGTGATTATGTAAGATCAGAATGACAAAGGTAATAGAAATATTACCTTTTACATGTCAAATATTTGCAGAGAGGACAGTGGCTTATATGGGAATGATGTGTCATATCATTACTAAAAATATTTGAAGTCTACTCTTAATATAAGAACAAGTATGTTATAAATACAGTTGTACAACTGTTACTGAAATGTTTGTCTGTGTATAGTCTGAATGTCACCAAGAAATCTCTTTCATGTAATCCCAGCCTCCCACTCCTGATTTTTATCAGCAACCAATTTCTGATCCACTCAGCTATTCAAACCAAATGTATGCCCAGATGAACATTTCAGTAATAGTTGTACAACTACATTGCGTGTAAAAACTGCACATTTTCTGATTATTTGGTTTAAAAGTCCTAGTTTATTTTTCATGTATGTCTTTCTTTTAGTCTAAGGAGTTTCCCATTGTAAATATATTTGAATCCTGATATCTTTAATAATATCATGCTGACTTCTAACAGCAGTGTAATTAGGATAACAGTCTAGCCAGATGCTGTTGAACAGATTTTTCTATTTTTTTTTTTCATTCTATGTCTGGCAGGTTGCAATTTAAAGCTTAAGTTCTTGGCTCATGTCTAGCAATTTGCACTAAAACATCCTCTTGAACTTAACTCAGTTCAGTAGAAAAAGCATCTGGTATGATTTTTAATTAAAATATTATATTTCCTGATGTTGGATTTATGATGATATGCATCTCAATAGTGATCAGGCATAGCCAGTTATCTATATTTTGGCTACTAAGGATAACAAGCTGTGCTAAATTATGAACTGGTGATGGAGGTGGGTGGGGTGGAAATGGAACACCTTAAGAAAAAGGACAATAAATAAAAATCTGCAGATCATGAAGGGAGATGGAAGTAGTATTCAGTGAACCCTTTTAAAGCAGTCATTGGAAAAAAAAATCAAAGCATTGATTGATGATTAATTGATTGATTATGGCCCACCAAGTCATTGTCAACTTTAACAGACACATAGATTTTCTCCATGATGATCTATACCTAAACCGGAACCATCAACTTTTCCAATGCTGCATTTATTAGTGCTGTAATTAAGTTTATCACCTTGCTGCTGGATGTTCTTTTCTTCCACCTTTCCCATCTAAGTCTTTGCATAATGTATTTCAGTTGGATAATGGGAGCCTGTTCATTTGTGCCTCGAGTGAGAACTCTGGATTGATTTGTTTGATGCTTGTTTTCTTGACTGTTCATTGCATTCTCAGGAGTGTTCTCAAATACCAAAGTTCAAAAATGTCAATACGTTTCCTATATTGCGTCTTCCAAGTCCAACTTTTGCTTCCATAGAGTGTCACAGGGAACACCATGGCTTTCTAGGATTCTGAGCTTTTAGCTATAGACACATTATAGCAATTAAATCAGTCAAAGAACTAAAAGATCATAGAATACTTACTCATAAAGTTCACAGCTTTTATTGTATATGCATTAATGCTCAGAATGAAAAATAAGAGGAGCTTCAATTTTACTGTAGATGAACAAATAGTATTAAATGAAGCCTGATGGAATGATTCCCATGTTAGGACTGCAACAGTTGAAAGAAGCAACAGAAATCCTTTTATGCCATTCTTGCTTTCATTTAGTCCAGACACCTATATGTATATTGCCTTTGTTGCTTAAATTACTCACTTCTCTTTTTTTATATTCATCATCCTCAACTTCATCCAACTTCAGCCACAAACTGGAGAGTCAGTATGGTCTAGTGATTATGGCACCAGGTTAGAAAGCAAGAGAGTTCAAATCCTGCCTTTAGCCATGAAAGCTAGCTGGGAGACTTTGGGCCAGTTACTCTCTCTCAGCCCAACTTCTCACAAGGTTGTTGTTGTGGGGAAAATAGGAAAAAGAAGGTGTGTTGGATATGTTCCACTGCCTTGAGTTATTTGTAAAAATAAAAGGGTGGGTAATTAATAAACTAACCAACTAAATTAGTTGCCTTCTTTTTGACCTTCCTTTTGACCTCCTACATACATATATACATTCATAAATACAATGATCTCTGAGATTTTCATTCATTCACTCAGTATGACCAAACCTCCTTGATGTACTTCTTTCATATTGGTCATTTCACTTTTGTATTTAGATCACATTCGTTTATGTACCATTCATTCTTGTCCCTATCATATATTGTTTTATCACATAGAATATCTAATTATCCCATCCCCATTTCTTAGATAACCTATTTCCTCTGTATTCAGTTAAGAATGCTTTTTCTAACATAGCCAACTTCCACATCTTTATAAAAAGCAGGGAGAAGCATGCTTGTGTACACAACCAATTTCACTTGTCTGGAAAATATTTAATTCTTCACAATAGACAATGTACTTTTCACTAACTTTCTACCAACATTTGCATATGTTGTTTCCAGTTTTAGTATCTTTTGTAAAAGTTCTACCAAGGTAACACAAATTCATCCATTTGGTCGATTTTTCACAATTTATGTGGAATGTGCAATTGTTTACTCCTGGCAAATACAGAGTTGTTTAGGAATTGGGCAAAAAATAATAATAAACAGTGAAATTTATCTTGTCTTTAATTTCCTTGCCTTGCCATAAATGCACATCATTGTAAATGAAACAATTAGATTTTTTTTAAAGCAAATACCCATCAACCAGGAAGATTTATTTAAAAGCTAGTTCTTAGGAAAGAATTAAGGTGTTTGATTACAATTCCTAGTTTAAGTGCTTGCTGGAGCAAAGGGAAGATTGTAGAAAACTTCAGTCCATATGAATGATACCTTAAGGAAAATTAATATTGTTTTCTTGACAGTGATCAGATATCAGTCACGTAATGTAGATGGTTATCTTCATGAAAACACTTCATAGTCTCGTGATTTGCATTAATGCAACAAATACAAATTAAAATTGATATGGAATTCATTGCAGTCAAAATATTAACAAGTAAATTTACAGTAGGTTATTTGAACAGAACAGTTAAAGAAAAATCATTTTCAGAACACTGTTCAAAACAGCGCTATGAAGTCAGAGTATAATCACTTGAAAGGAATATCCCCCCCCCAATGGAAATAAAAACAGAACTCTGAATCAGAAATTGATCTTCCATACATATTTTTTATAGAAAAGAAAGGGAGTGATATAATTGTCTTCCAATCATTTCTAAATATAACTATTCTGATAATTATAATGCCTTGGTAAGACCACATATGTTAGATACACATACAGTGTCTTGGTAATGCAATGCATATATTAAGATTTGTTTTTTTAAAAACCCTCTATTCCTATTTTTCCTGCTTTGATGTGATGGTTAAATAAAAAATTATGAATACATGCTACTTCTAAAAAAATCATGAAAAAATATCTTTCCTTTGCATTAAATATTAAGCGCATTCAGAAGCCTGGTGTTAATTTTGATTCGTTTTGGAAATATTTGGAAGTTACTGGATGTAAAAACTCATTCATTAAGATAATCAGTCATATGCTTTAGAAATGTTCAGATGCCCAGAAAGAGATTAGCATTCATACCTTAGTGCATGGAAACATCTTTACTTTATTATGAGAAACAAAGAGGGACATTTTGTACAAAATATTTGTACATTTGACTCCCATAAAGAAAAGTCTGAGAACAGTTCAGAAAGTATTTTATCTGAAATAAGATAAAACATGACTGTCCCTGCAGATAGAGAATGCTAATTACACAAAAAGATAAAATACAGTGGTTAAAGTGCTGGTCTAGAAACCAGCACACTGTGAGTTCTATGTCTCTTTTAGGTGGGAAAGCCAACTGGGTGACCTTGGGCCAGTCATACACACACAGCTTTCAGAAGAAACCACTTCCAGAATCTTGTCAAGGAAACTTCAGGGACATGTCCAGGTACTCTCCAGGAGAAAACACTGACTCAGAGGGACAAAAAGGGAAAGGAAAAGGAAAACGGGAGGGAGGAACCTTTAAAAGATATGTTTGTATATTGTATATTTGTATAATGTCTAATGAACATTTTAGGTGAAACAATTGTGGCAGTGAATAACATTACACATGATTAAACTTTAGAATTTACTACCACAAGATGTGGTGTTGGCTATTAGTTTGCCTGGCTTCAGAAAAGGATTGCACAATTCAAGAAAATCATGGGGAATAATGGCTATTAGCTCTGATAGCAATGTGACTGCCTCTGACAGAGGCCATATGCTGAGAGTGGACCAGTGGACTTCCTTGTGCAGTTGATTGACTATTGTGAGAATAGACTGCTGGACTAGATGGGCTAAGAGTCTAATTCAGCAAGTCTCTGCTCAGATTCTGGTTTGTTCTGAAAATTATGCATTTGGTTTTCATGATAAAGTCTTCAGTTCACTGGCTTTACCTTTTCTTTATAAAATGTTGCTTGCTTAATTTATATGAAATTATTAAATTGCATGGGGAATAAAGGAACAAATAACATTCTGGCAAAACCATGAGTTTTCAGAGACTTTGTTAAAAAAAATAGGTTGATTCAGCATTATCCTCTTCCATGATTAATATTGGTTTGCCTAATTAAACAGTTTTGCAGGGGAAATCTTGTACAAGCTTAAATAGCAAATTCAGTTTAAATAATGGATTTATATGCAATAAATCCTGGGCCCTCCTTATTTTTTGTTTTCACAGTTGAATAAAATGCTACGGAGTGAATAATTGCTTTCCTCAGTGCAGAATTTTGTATTAGTGAAAGGGAGAAAAAATTAGTTACATTATTATACAGTATTTGGTGCAATCTTTTGAATGTATGTGATTTCTGTAGTCTTGCACTTTATTTTCATGAAGCATCTACAACTATGGCCCCTTTATGACTTGTAGACTTCAACTCCCAGAATTCTTGAGCCAGCATGGTCAGTCCACAAGTCATAAAAAAGCCATAGTTTCCCACTCCTATTCTATAGTAACACTACAGGTAGTCCTTGATTTAAAATAGTTTGTTTAGTGACCATTCAAAGTTACAACGTCACTGAAAAAAGTCACTTATGACCATTTTTCACACTTAACAATCATTACAGCTTCCTATATAGTAATTATGTTCCAAAGTTTTTTCTCTGGCATGTCTTTTTTTCTGTATTGCATTTTTCAATACTAAATGTATTCTGAGTTTTTGCTGTAAAAGCTCAAGATCTGCACAGAAAACTTTTAGGTCAGACAAGCAGATGCCCTCCCCCCATGGCACTCCACTGAGGACAGCCTTAGGGTTCAACCCCTTTCTTCTACATCAGTGGAACAGTCCCCAGAAGAAGAAGAATGATTGCAACATCATAGCCCCTACTTCCATCCCCAAAAGGAATGCAGAGGGATTCTGTTATCTAGGTCAGGGGCTCCATACTTTGCAACTTTAAGACTTGTGGACTTCAACTCCCATAATTTCCCAAGTAGCCATGCTGACTGGGGAATGAATTCTGGGAACTGAAGCCCATAAGTCTTAAAGTTGCCAAATTTGGAGACCCCTGGTCTATACAGCATTGCAGATAGCTGAGAGATCTAGTAGCACCAGGAGGTAATTGAATTACTGAAGCCTGGAAGGAATGTCAACCATATTGGAAATCCTCCACTGACTCCTTATGATTCTCAGGTAAACTCTTCTCTCAGTAGTGGTGATAGCTTACATAAAGGAGAACCCTGTGAACAAATGGTCATTGTAGAAGAAATGATTGCTTGTGCTGAAAAGTCAAGCTGCTGAAATAGGAATTGCTATGCCACTACTTTGGCCTGCAATGAAACCTTTTGGTTTCCTCTCATGGACAAATACATTTATTTAAAAATGATTTAGATACAAAACTGATTATCATGGCAGAAAATGAGACAAATCAAATTGTAACTCAGAATAGGTAAATACATATGCATAAGGAAAACTATGAAGTACTGATTGTTCCAAATACTGATGCTAGAATTTTGCCCTTTGCTCCTTAGCTTTTGCTAATCCCATTCTTTTGTGGCTGCTGAAGTTTGAAGTTTGTACTCTGCTAAGTGGGTCATCCTATATTACTTTAATAATGTTCAGTTATTCCCATGTTTGATGACATTTGTTTCTCTGACAACAGTAAGTGGATTCTTAAAAAGTAGCAATTATAATGTTAAAGTGGTTGGAAAGTGCATGTGAGGGATGATAAAAGGGGATATTACTATATTTTATGAACAATAAATATTTTTGGGCAATATTTTTGGCAATATTTTTTCTTAGGTTTTCCCAAGTCATGTATATTAATACTGAAAATATAAAAACCAAGTTAAATGCATGAATGGCATCTTTTTTAAAGAATCCAGTCTTATTTCATAAACTGACTTCAGTTTTTCCCTTCCACTGGTGTACATTTTCATTCTTTAAATCAAAATATCTTATAGTTTATTTTTGCAACTATTAACTGAATAGATTTCACTGGTTTTGAAATTATCTAAATGTTTTAACATAATTGTATGTGCTTTATTAAACTAATTTTAAAATTTATATTTTAAATAAAATGAATAAAATACTGTTAACCCTTTAATTTTGTGTGTTATATTTCTCACTGTTAATATTACAGACTGGCCTCTGCAATCAATAGAATGTTTTTGCATTACAATATTGTATAATTGGGACCTAAAAATGGGAAGGAGTTTTTCAGGCAGTTTCTATATTGCAGCATTGTGTTGATTGATTGAGCAGGCTGAAATAGGCAAGTTTCTGATAGATTTTATGTAAATACTTGATAACATTCTGGCTTTATAAATCAATACTGTGCTTTCAACAGTTATATCAGCATTTTTTCTAAGTCTGCTTTGTTTGTTCCTTTCCTTCAGTTTGAAGCAGTGTATTTAAAAATATCAAATATTTTTCTGAATGAATTTGATTGTTACTTTTTTATAATTGGTTGCTTTTTAGACTTTGTAGTCTGGTGCTTCAGGAAATTAATGATATCATAAGCATCAGCCAATCTTTTAGAGCAGGGGTGTCAAACTCGCAACATAACATGACATGTCATGACGTATCATGACTTTTTTTGCCATTGCCAGCAATGGGGTGGCCATAGTTTCGCTATGATGCATCTGGCCCTTGGGCTGGCAGTTTGATACCCCTGCTTTAGAGCCACATGTTTTAAGCGCACATTTCTGTGTATGTTGTACTAGTGTCTACTGATAAGCTACTTCACTTTGCTTAGGAGAAGGAAAATAAATGTTACTCTAGATATTTGGATAATTGAAATTATTCTGTAATGAGTTTGTGATAATGTTTCATAGTGTTCCAAGATTCCAATTATCTTCATTTATCTTGTGATAATTACATTTGTCTCCAGCTGCATTGCTGACTGTTGAGCAAACTGATCAAAATGCTTATGGTGATTACTATGTGTTCTGTTTTTGGTGTAAAATCTGTACTATAAAATCTACTTAATGCAAATGACTTTACTTTATAGTTTTCTTTCATTGCTCTGAGACTTCAGTGTGATTGGAATTTTTTTGTAGTATTGCAGCATGGGTAGAAAAATATTTTTTTATTTGAAGAGCTTATAGTTCAGTATAATGGTTAAGGCATCTGACTAGAAACTGGGAGACTGGGAGTTCTAATCCTACCTTTAGCACAAAACCAGCAGGTAACCTTGGACCACACACTCAGCCCTGAGAAGTAGGCAATGCAGATCACTTCAAAAAATCTTGACGAGAAAAGTGCAGGGACTCATTTAGCACAAAACCAGCAGGTAACTTTGGACCACACACTGAAGCAGTAGGCGGACTCCAGAAGATGGTAGAGGACAGGAAGGCCTGGAGAAACGTTGTCCATGGGGTCGCGATGGGTCGGACACGACTTTGCAACTAACAACAACAACAAAGAGTCAACATTGACTTGATGGCACCAGAAAAAACAGCAACCCTGCCACATTCAGTCAACTCTGAGTAAATTACCCCAAATGTATTTGTCTGGTTAAGATTAGAAAAATAGAAAAAAAGTCAATATTACATACATATGTCAATGCATAATCAAATAAATCTAAAAATCACACATTATTTAACAATCATTACCAAAGTAAAATCAACTAATAAGTAGAGAAACAGTCTCAGCAACTCTGCTTCCCAGACCTGATAAAACAACCAACTTCTAAAAGTCAAGAAGGAGCTAGGCCACTCAAATATCTGGAGGGATACTATTTCACAGGAGGGAGGCAACAATTTGAAAGGTGTTTTTTGGCATCTATGGATCACAGTCTCTAAATAAGGGTACAGGTAGAAACTCATCTTATTGGATCTTGTCAAGCAGGCAGAAGACATTGGGAGAAGGTGTTCCCACTGTATTCAGGCTCTGGACCATGAAGGGTTTTATATGTAGCAGTACCTTGAATAGCACCTGAAAATCTAGTGGTAACCAATGACACTCTCGAAGAAGAGGTGTTATACATGTTATGTGCTCCTGGCTACTTTCCTTTATGACCAGAGGCAAGCTCGCCTGACCAATAACCAGCCAAGACACAGTGAAGGCCTTTTGTTTTGTTTATTGCAATAAGCGGGGAGAGAAGCTATCAAAGCTTGGTTCTCTCCAAAGTTTTAACCCAAAATATCTCCTTCTTTTATTCATCCCTATCACCGGCCGCTACAGCCCTCCTCTTTCCCCATTGGCTGAGGTAGTATGAGGTTACACTCTTTCCGTCCGCCTATACACATTTCCTGATAACATACTAAATCATATTCACATATACAATAAGAATAAGAAAAATTATACATGGAAATGGTTATTTTAAACTCAGATATATTTATGTCCCCATTTTAAACAATAAGTTCTTTTCCTGTTCTCCATTCAACCTTCCTGGCTAGCCATTTCCTTAAAAACAACTATTTATTTTATTACTTCCCTCTTCCTTTCTCAGACCCAGCTATTTTTGCCTATATGGTTATCTTACTTCCTTAATGTTATCTCTTTCTGACTCTCACCATCTGTATTTTTCTTTCTATTCAATTAGTTTCCATTGTATTGTAGGTTTTAACTGTCTCTGAAGATTTATCATATTGATGTATATTTATCAATCCCCCCTGTATTTCTGTATACTCTGATGAATCTTCATTTTTGGCTATATTAGATAACATAAATTGAATCTGTACATCTTCTCCAGAGATGTTTCTCGCTACTGACCCCAATGTTTTAGTGCAAAATGAAATACAGCAGGGTAAACATTGGAGACAGACACAACATATAATACCTATCACAACTATAAACACTAGTCCTATAAATATTTGTTTTAACCATCCAAAATTGGGAAGCCAATTTGTTAACCAACTCCAATCACCCCACATATTTTCATACTTTTGTTCAGGAGCTTTGGCCACATTCCTGATTCCTTTTGCAATATCTATTCTGCTTCATGACTATCAGCTACCTTTAAATCCCACAAACAAATTTTTACCTTTATTTCCCAGGCTGTTCTGGTGTGTTGTCTTCAGTAATATTAGAAGTAGAATCCACCCTTCATGATTATTACACAGTATTTCACATCCACAAATTGATCCACAATTACAACAATAACAATAATCACTAGCTATTACAGAGGTAACACATCTACCACCTAATTCTTACAATGTACAATTCTACATTTTCAGTTTCTAATGGTATGACTTCTGACTTAGTTATTCATTTTATTTCTAACAAACAACTTTTATTTCTCTGATGAGTCACCACCAACATCTTTGTTCTTCGTCTGGGGTCACCTGAAATTCTAATAGAGATATTCAAAATAGGTAGGGGTTCTGGTCCACTACTCATTCAAGTCCTTTTAAATGTGGCTTTCAGTCCTTGTCCTGGAATAACCGTCCACCCTCTTTCAGGTCCAGTCACCACCTTTGCTCATGTGTAGTGAGTCCAACCCTTCTCAGCCCTCCGGACAGCAGATATAACATAAGGAACTTCCTTTCTTTGGTTGTAGAAGTTCCTCCTTCCATTTATGATTCAGCACCCACTGTCCCGGCTGGATTTTATGGACTGGAAATTCCAAAGGAGTTGTTTGCGCCACCAAGCCTTCCTGTCAAAGAGAAGACAGAGACCCCAGTACGTGTTCTACATTTAGCTATTTGTCTCCCTCCTTTGGGAGCCTTAACCCTTTATTAACCCTTTTACATATCAAACATCCCTCTGTAGCCCTTTGGGCTATCCCATAAATTCCAAGGGTAGCATAGAATTTCAAATACATTTCTACCTACGCTTTAATTCCCCAATATTTCCCCTCATATAGTTTTTGGATCACCATTCTTGCAGTACCTTATAATAACCACAGAATCCCCTTAAGACCATTTTTGTTGTTTGGTAATTATAAATCTACTATATCCTCACTCCTTTTACTATCTATTTTCCTTTCCCCTTCAACTATAATATATTCTAGATATTTTACCTCCTTTCATACCAATTGGGCTTTATTTGCTAGACACCCTCAATCCTTTCTTCTGCCAAAAAGTTGCTTTCCCATTTCTTTATAATTCCCAGAATAAGTTCTTACAAAACTGGGAAGCTACATAAAAATGTATTTGCTTCCACAGCTTAAAAGTGGAGGAAAGAAAAGAAAGAAAAAAAAACCCATTTGTCCTGTATCAGATAGACTACACTTGTCAATGAAGCTCTATCAAAAATTGTCACATTTTTCTTTTTCCTCCCCCTTTCACCCTGATTAGATACCATGTTACAAAAATATAACTCAATAAACTTATTGTAAATAACACATTCAGGATTCTAAAAGGTAAAGCATATAGGCTCACCAATTAGCATTGGGCCAACATTTCTGGAATGCCTTTTGTCTCAGGCAAATAACATTCAAATCACTCTTGTGGCAGTATATCAAAGAATACCAGGATAGCTAAGAAGACAAAAGATTGTCTCCCCCTTCCCTCACTCACTAAACCAGACAAAAATTTATACAAAACTTTTGCTTGAAACAGCCCTCAGGAGGAAAATTGCCTTAACATTTACAAAAGTGGCTTACCAATACCTCCTTCCTAGGGCTAAAAATAAACCAGCCCCAAAACACTCAGTCAACCCTCATGGCTAAAGCAGGATTTGAACTCAAATCCAGCCTTGCAGCCTGTGGCTATAACCCTGAAACCAAATTGGTTTTCTATAAAGATTTCCCTCCCCCTCCTTGGCTCCAAGGAAAAGGAAAACAAATTGGACACACACAGTATGCAGCAAATAATCATCTTTTCTGCAGTAGCAAGGAGTCCCAAAGACACATATTTATCAGATGTTAAATAAAACATCATAAGATTGTTCCTTTGACAAGAATACCCTCAAATGCATTATTAAGGATAAATCCAAACTAAAATGCAAAGGAAAATCACTGAAGCATACCACACATACAAAAACAGAATATCAGAGTTGGATGGGACATTAGAGGTCCTCTAGTCCAACCCCTTACTGAAACAGGAAACTCTATCCATTTCAGACCCTATCAATTTCTAACCTCCTCCCAAAAACCTGCAATAATTAAGCATCCACAGTTTCTGGAGACAATTATCCCACTGATTAATTATCCTTACAGTCAGGAAATTTTACCCAATTTCTGTTCTTTAAAAACACACATACACACATGCAGACAGAAACTGCCCCCCCTCCTTTTTCTTCTTCTTCTTCTTCTTCTTCTTCTTCTTCTTCTTCTTCTTCTTCTTCTTCTTCTTCTTCTTCTTCTTCTTCTTCTTCTTCTTCTTCTTCTTCTTCTTCTTCTTCTTCTTCTTCTTTTCTGCATCTCTTACTTCTCCAAGGCAGAAATTCTTGGGTTAAAAAAGTAACAAACTAAACATTTTTAAACGATTGCTCAAAAATTTCACCCCCTTCAATAGCCCTTCCACCATGGGCTTTAAACCCATTCTTCCTTCCAATGTAATGTTATACTGTTTCTGATGTACAGCTTCTCCTGGTTGTTTAAGAGTTACTTTTAAGGGTTTAATTTGAACCCTTCCCCTATTCCCCTCCTTGGCCCAAACTGAGGGGTTCACTTTTCTTTGAGCCTCCTCACTTAAGGCCATAATGTTTACCATTATTTCCCTTTCATTTCCCATAATAACAATCCCCAATTTACCAATTAAATCCCTTCCAACCAAATTACAGCTCCCTTTAACCAATACAAAGTTCAGGTCCTTTTACTACTGTCTGGACCATAGCTGATTTAAATATTGTTGTTTCTACTACATGTCCGTAATTCCCTGATCCTTAATCTTCCCTTTCCCAATTTGCATTCCTGGAGGGTAAATCTGGTGGCTCCAGAATCCACCAAGTACACCCTTTCCTCCTCCAGGAATCCAACCTTTAAGGTTTATCAGGGGTTCCTAAAAAGCTGAACCAGAAAACAGATTAGACCCCTGACACCCCTAATCCTCCAAATTCACCAAATTTGCTAGTTCTTCCCCCTCCTTCTTCTTAAGGTACTCATTTTCCCAGTGTCCTTCCTCCTTACAAAAGGCACATTTGTTTATTTATTTAAGGACTGGGGAAAATTTTTCTCCTAGAGATTTATATCCCCTGGTGCCAACTGGCTGTCCTCACCCCCAGCCTGCCTTACTGATTTCCTCTTCTCCATCCTCTTTACTGGCCTGTTTGCAATAATTGAGCCATGAATTTTATCTTATCTTATGTTTATCTCTCTCCTCTTCTCACTTCGCATATACTTTCTGAGCCTCTTTTACCGCTAATAAATCTTCTATTGTTTTAGTTTTCCATCTGTCTAATTTCTGCATTTGTACCCTAATACCTTCCCATGCTTTCCATTGTCCTAAAAACATTTCTAACTTGTTTTCCTACTTCAATAGAATCTTCTATTAGTTTGGGCAATTCTTTCCTAGATTGCCTGATTTCAAAAGCTGTTAGGGGGGACAATTCCCCCCCCTCTTGGAGAGAGGTTTTCTCCTCTCTTGTTACCTTCCAAACTATAGGAACCTCAAGAAATACATAGCTTTCTACTTAACTCTTTCACACAAAATAGCAGATCAGAGTTCTCGCCTTTCATCCTAGCCAGGCATAAAACTTCACACAGCTCCTTTCTTTCTCTCTCTCTCTCTTTCCCTCTCTTCCATCTAATTATTTCCATTCTTTTAACACCTTCCATTGTCCTTCTAATTACTAAGAAACTACCCTTCTTCACCCTTTCTTGCTTTTACACCAGACACAAAAAATTCCAAATGCTTCACCCCAGGCAAAACAATCATTCTTATTTTCAAGGAACTTTTTCAAAGCCAATGAGCTCCATCTCCCAAATTTTCCTTTTGGAATAAGACCTTGTTGTTTTGTATATTATTATTAGAGGGTCTCTCCCTCCCCTCCCCCAGGTCTTTAGAAATGAGTCAATACAATCCCCAAACACACAGACCATTAAACATAATTTCCAGACCTTTAAATCTCCACTTTTAATCTTTTAGGGCACTTGTAGCTTGTTCTCCAGGCAGTGGGGAAATGCAAGGAGCGTTTCTGATAGACTTTAACCACGCCTATCCATTCCCCATCGCTCTAAGCTAAGCTGAGAAGCCCAATTTAATTTATTGGCTGGCCAAACATTTACTTAGGCCAAATATATACTGTAATGTATCATCCTTCCTTTGTTCAAATGCCTTGTTTAAAGCATTGACTTAAAACACTTCAACATTCTCCCTAAGGGATTTCCATCTCCCTAAGGGGGTTCATTCCAGAATGTAAATACCTTTCCTCTTTTTCCTTATTGGCCGGCACACTGGCCGGGAGGCGTCCCTCCTCTTCAAGCTCTTATTGCCCATTAACACCTCTCTGATATACAGATACCCCTCTGGTATCTTACATGTCAGGCTGAGCTGAAGTCCTTCCTTAGGTCGGCCGACTTTCCCTTAGGTTTTCACTGGGTCCTGGCTTTCATCTCGGGATGTCCAATTCCTCCTTGTTTGAGCAGGGGCAATCCGACCTTTAGGGCTGGGAAAAACTTACCCAGATGCGCACTTTCGAATATCCCCGGCTGCCAAAGATGGAACGGATGCAAATCCCGGACGAGCCCCCAAGGCTGTTATGTGCTCCTGGCTACTTTCCTTTGTGACCAGAGGCAAGCTCGCCTGACCAATAACCAGCCAAGACACAGTGAAGGCCTTTTGTTTTGTTTATTGCAATAAGCGGGGAGAGAAGCTATCAAAGCTTGGTTCTCTCCAAAGTTTTAACCCAAAATATCTCCTTCTTTTATTCATCCCTATCACCGGCCGCTACAGCCCTCCTCTTTCCCCATTGGCTGAGGTAGTATGAGGTTACACTCTTTCCGTCCGCCTATACACATTTCCTGATAACATACTAAATCATATTCACATATACAATAAGAATAAGAAAAATTATACATGGAAATGGTTATTTTAAACTCAGATATATTTATGTCCCCATTTTAAACAATAAGTTCTTTTCCTGTTCTCCATTCAACCTTCCTGGCTAGCCATTTCCTTAAAAACAACTATTTATCTATTTTATTACTTCCCTCTTCCTTTCTCAGACCCAGCTATTTTTGCCTATATGGTTATCTTACTTCCTTAATGTTATCTCTTTCTGACTCTCACCATCTGTATTTTTCTTTCTATTCAATTAGTTTCCATTGTATTGTAGGTTTTAACTGTCTCTGAAGATTTATCATATTGATGTATATTTATCATACAGCACACCCATTACTAACTGAGCTGAGTTGGAGAACTTTTACTGAAAACTGTTCGGATGAACAATATACTTCTAAATTCTGAAATGTAGAACATGATTGTTTTGGTTTATGTAAGATGGAGGACATTAATATAATTTTAAGACTAGAAATACTGCAATGTCTTGGCATGGAGAAAAATTACTATTGAGAATTTATATGCATTGTTCTCTAGTTCTGTTCTATTTTCTGTTGCTATTCTACTTACACCTTTGCAATAATGATATACCACAGAGGTTTCCAACCTTTTTGATTTGGCAACACGGAAAGGGAGGCAGGCACTGCTACGTGTGTGTGTGCAAATGGGCCATGTGTGAGCACATGCACACATGCAAAAGGCCACATGCGAGCGCATGCACACATGCAAACAGCTGCATGCGCAAATGCAAAAAGGGCTGTGCGATGGCAAGTGCTGCAAATGGGGCAGCGCTAGTGCTGGTGTGATGCTATGGGTGACACTAGCGCTGGTGGGACGCTCAGAGGCATGGGGCACTAGCGCCAGCAGGATGCTCAGGGCGGTGCTAGCGCCTGGGGGAAGCTCGGGGGATGGGGTGGCCCTAGTGCTTGTGGGATGCTCGGGCGGCGTTAGTGCCAGTGGGACACTTGGGGTCAGAACAATGCTAGCACTGGCAGGATGCTCAGGGCAGCGCTAGTGCTGGTGGGATGCTCAGGGTAAGGTGGTGTTAGCGCCGGCAGGATGCTCGGGGTGGCGCTAGCGTGAGTGTGGGGGTGTGAGTGCACGCACATGTGGGCATGCACTGGCCATCCCTTCAGGCCATCCGGTGGCCAAGCATTTGTGGCCCGGTAGTGGACCCGGCCCATAGGTTGGGGAATCCCTGATATACCATAATGCTAACAAATAATAAAAAAGAAAAGGCATTTACATAACATACATAGGTTGCAATTAATGAATCATCTTTCCTGCCGACTATTCATTGTTTCTGAGGCAGTCATTAAGGTCTGACAGTACAATATAGTCTGGTATATTATACTTAATTTAATTACAGTTGATAAATCTTATTAATTTGGGTTCATATTTTTTAAAAAATCTCAAGTATGATGTGTGCAAATGCTCATAGATTTGTTTTATTTATTATAGATACATTCTGTTTTTAAAAAACATTCCCAAGGCATATGTATATATTATAATATGAGCTTAGTGTAGTATAATAGTTTATAGGTCCCTTTCATTCAATTGTATTATTCATTTATTCATCTAATAAAGCTCCCATGGAAACCACAGAATGAAAGCTATAATTTAAATGTAATATATAAAAGTATTTACAATATAGCTTAAAATAGTAACAAATTATAAAAAGAATTTATAATAGCTACTAGGTTGAACTTATCTCCAAGATGCAACTTTAAAATAAAGATGATCAATAAGAGCTATGGAAAGTTGAATAGTCTGAGATTTTAAAAATCCATTGGACCTGAAAAATCAATAACATAGATACCTGAAGGACTCACAGGAAAGGCATTCCAAAATTGTTAGTTAATCAATAAAAACCTTGCTCATAGCTAGTTGAACATGATATCTCTACTGAATGTGAAGACTGTTTTGGCAGGTCTTCTGTTTGTGGAGCATGAGCAGGAAAGTATAGTAAACTGTAGCCTTCCAATTTAGTTGCTTTAATTCACAAAGAACTTCACAAGTTAAAAGTTAGCTTTATCCTTGAAAGAAACCAGGAGTCATTGATGATTGTACAATAATGATGGAATGTTTGAAATACCTAATATATTAGTACTTCTACTCATGCATCTTCTGCTAATTGAAGTTTCATAGCTTCCTAGTTTCACCCACCAGAAAGTTTTCCACGATCCTCCAATAGCCAACAATTTCTTATATTCTGTGTGTATCAAATATTATTTCCTTTACCTTTTAATATTTTACTATTTATAATTAGAGAAGTTAAAATTAATGTGACAGTTGTACTAGATATGATCTTTATGCTTTCTGGCTGCTTTTGTGAGAAAAGTGTAAGTCTTTCGAGCTTTAAGATTCTTCTGAGATCGTTTTTTTCATTTTAGGAAAACAAATAATTGTTGAGCTAATGATTCATCATAGCTAGAGTTTGAATAAAAATTGAACCAGTTTTCAAATTAGTACTTATGATTAGTGATTCAGTATCAGTACACAAATAAGATAAGAATATTTATGACTTATTTTAATGCAAAGGCTTCTTTGGTACCTTATAATCTACATTATAAGTAAACTTGCCAAGCCACAATGTGCCAAGCCACAATGTAACATTTTGAAAAACATCTTCATTGATGTTTTTAATCTACTGGAATTTTAAAATTTGTTTCTCTCTGTAAACTATAGTGTTATATTTTACTTGCTTAACTTTTTAATGACTTTAGAGCATTGCATGATTTAAATGCTATCCTGTAAGTATTCGTGCTAAAGATGTATATTTCACAATCCAATTCTCAGACTTGGTATATGACTCTTTAATAGAAGAAGTATCTAATACTTTGTTTATACTATGTTTTCCAAAAAATAAGATCCGGTCTTATTTTTATTATTATTATTTTTGCCTTCCAAAGAGGCACCAGGTCTTATTTGGGGGGGGGGCATTTTCTCGTGGCGGCAACATTGACAGCCCTGTCTAGCTGGCCCACTTCATTCTGCAACTGAGAATGGAGCTCAGGCCTGCATTTCGCAGTCAGAGGCCTTTCTGGAAGGCCTGTGCAGCCGAGAATTGAGCTACAGATTGAATCCATAGATGGAGATGTTTAAGAAGATATTGGGCAACCATTTATCTGAAATTGTATAGGGTTGCTTGCTGAAGCAGGGGGGTTGAACCTAGGTCCCTTCCAACTCACAAATTGAGGTCTACCTATAATGTGATGGGAAAGGGATATATACCATATTAGGATCATGAAAGAAGATATATCATGCTTTGTGAGGCAACAATTGAATTTCTTATTGAAAACTTTAAAGGTTTTGTTTCTCAGTTAATGGAATGAAGGAATAGGTTTTCTCTCTAATATAAAATTGAGTGTGTCTTTTTTTGGTTCTCATATTAACACAATTATTTAAGCTGCTCAGTTACTAATGATATATTACTATAATTATTGAAAATGTTCAAAATAGGATGCTGATATTCACAATAGTATTAAAAAAAACCCTAACTCCAAGGCCATGAAGAAAAATCCAAATCCAAATAGGCATTACTTCATTTGGTCAATTGCATTTTGCAAAATCATTGAGATCTTTCCAGAGTCAAGAAATTTGACAAAGACATGGTTATAAAAATGGAAGCAAAGAAAAATGTATTAATGACAAACTACTGTTAACACTGCTTATTAAGCTATATAAATGTGTGATCACTAGACTTTCTGTATTACCTGTTTAAGTTTTTTATTTCTATTCTGTTGATCATTGTTCTAACTGTCAAAACAGGAAAAGTAAATTGTAGAACAAGCTGTTACCTATAGAATACAACTGGTCTTTTGTGAAAAGGTAATAATTTGCTTCCATCATTTTTATCTCATTTTTATGTACCTGCTGAAAATTCTTAATATTTATAAATAGGAAGAGAATTGTTAAAATCTGTTACTGTCAGTCAATGATGTTATTATCTTGATATTCTACGGTAGTTATGAGAATAAGGAATTTTAGTTTCTATTCTGACACAAACTTAAAGTGATCTCTTTTAAATCCTGTCAGATAGTTAACTCAAAAGAAACGATCTTATAATAAACAAAATATATTTTAATGAGAAAGATTACTTGCGTTCACGTTGTGATTGTTGTTGCTGGAAATACATCTTTGTTCATCTTTTAGATCCCTTCTTTAGGTAAGAAAATGTTATTGCTCTTCACACCATCTTTATAATGACTGAGGCTATTGTATGACCTCCATGGCCCATGCTTGTTACAGACAAAGAGATTCCCATGTGGCTTGTGTCCAGGAAGTCTCCCAAAGACCTTTGGAACTCCTCCCACTGACCCATCCACATACCTAGCATTTAACCCAATAACTGCCAGACCTTCCAACATAGAGCTGGGCCATAGAGCTATATGGGCCATAGAGCTATATGGGCCAGAACACTGCCCGCTTGGAAATTTATATTTCCACTATTAAAATAGTAAAAACGTAGCATCAAGGCATGCAATACTCATTGTGGTTAACTTGTGACTAAATAGGTAAAAACTTGGTATCAAACATGCATAACTATAAGGTAAACATAAAACATGCACAATTATGAAAAAGGCAAGTGTTACATCAAACAATGCATAAGACAATACATAATTTGAGGTTTAATCTTGTGGTTCAGTCTTCATCAGCAATGGACCAAATCGGTGATCAGCCTGGTACAAGTGTCTTTGAGTCACGACCTGACTCATGTGGCTTCATGATCTGGATCTCAGCTGGGTAAACTAGTTCATCAAGTGGGTGGGCCCGGTGCGCAGGAACCGTGGGCCAATAGTTCTGGTATGCAGTCTTGTCTCCCAATGAGACAAGGTCTTCTTCCTGTGAAGGAAACTGGAACCAAATCTGGAACAGAAAAAACTGGAACCCAAGCTTCTCGGGAATGAGGGGAACTGGATTCACAGGATGCTCAGGAACTGAAAAACCTGGAAAGACATAAACAGCTGGATCTGGAAACTCAGGAATAGCTGGGCTGAAGAATCAAGATCAGGAACATCAGGAAACTCAGGAACAGCTGGAGCTGAAGAATCAGGAACAACAGCTGGGATTGAAGGGTAAGGAACAGCAGCTGGAAGTGAAGAATCAGGAACAACAGCTTGAGCAGAAGACTCAGGATACTCAAGAACCGAAGGGTCTGGAGTCACCGGTGGAGTACTGAAGAGGACTGCTACTGTTGTTGTCAGGGTGAGGACTTCATGTGTGGGTGTCAGTGTATTTAATGACATGGAGTCCATGAAAGGCAGTAAGTCCTTGCAGGCTTCTACAAGGCTAATTCTTGGGGTGCTGAGACAAGTGATCAAGACGATCAAAACTATGCCTAACTTCAGTTGTCTGCGCTTAGACAGGGTTTTGAAGCGGATTGGTTGACGTTTACCGGGTGTCTGAGGTTGAAGGTTGGCACTTTGATCTGAAGCTGGAAGTGCATAACGTTTTGGTCTATGTGGCATCTGTCTATTTGGACAGGCCAAGAGCTGAAGACTTTCTAGCCAGATCAGTTCTGTTATCTGTGTGGCAAGGTTGGGCCACTTTACTTGGTTGACAAAGTTCTTATTTGTTGGCACATGTTGCCATTGTTCAGGGCTTAAGGATGTTTCAATCCTTTTCTCTCTGTTGCTTACATGGACGTAGAAGTGTCCACTTTGTTTGCAGATGTAGCTTGACATCACCTTGCTGTCTGCGTAGAAGGTGGTGGACTGTAGTTCAAGGCACAACGTCTTTGCTGTCAAGTTGGTCAGCTTTACAGCCAATAGCTGTAACCTTGGTACGGTGTGGCCTTCTTGTATTGTTAGTCTCGCTTTTCCTAAGAAGACACTGAGACTGCAGCACTCCCCGCTGTAGACTCTGATGCATCTTATGGTTGCAAACAAGATAACGTAAGTGTGGCTCTCCCCGCTGTAGAGTGAGACGTATCTTAAGGCTGCAGACACCTTCGTAGGCACATCTAAGGAAGCGTACAACTCTTTCTTCTGCACTGGGGCCGGTGAGCTGGAGACATACATGCGCTGCACTTGCATGCTTTGGAGACATTTTGGGAGTATGCTCCATGACTCCCAGTCTTGGGGGCGTTGTTTGTCTTGTTTGTCCTTTATGGACAAAGCTAAATTGTAGTAAGTCTTGCTTGTCTGGAACATGGTTGCTTCCAAAACAGGTTTGGTTGTTACAAACGTGCAATGCTCTAGATGCGGTTGGAACACTGTTGCTACCAAAACAGGTTTGGTTGTCACAAGCATGCAGTGTTGTTCTAGGCACGGTTGAAACACTGTTGCTACCAAAACAGGTTTGGTTGTCACAAGCGTGCAGTGTTGTAGGTGTGGTTTTATGGGGTTCAATGGGGTAATAACGGTGGAAAGATCTTGTGGCACTCCCCACTGTGCAGTTGTTGCCATCAGGTTCAATGTGGCAGCAACGACAGGAGGATCTCGTGACCTAGGTGTCGTGTCATCAACTCTGTGGTTGACCAGCGAATCAGGTCGTTGAGATTCCTCTGTTTGTCTACTCGGTCTTGGGGGGCTTGTGGCTGGCTGAGATGCTTTCACCTGTGCATTCTGGAATTCACTTTGGTTGTCCACGTAGGTCTGTACGCAGCTACGACGCTCTTCATTTTCCAGTTGTTGCCTGTCTGGCAAGAAAGTGGTGTGCTGGAGTATTCTCTGAAGGCCTTCCGCTCTAGCTATTTTGTCTGCCATAACTCTTAGGCATTGAGTAAGTTCAAGTTCTTCTTGGGCGTCCTTTCTTTTGGCCTTCATTTTGGCTGCTATAGCCTTTCGTTTGGCTTCCATTTAGGCTGCTTCGGCTTGTAGCTTGGCCTCTATTTCAGCTTCCTCAAGTTCTATGGCTGCCAACTCCTTCCTTCTCTGCCTCTCCTCTTGTGCCATGTGAAAGACAGCTTCAGCATCTTTAGCATCTATGAGCATTTGTTCGATTTGTGAGATTCGGGAGGTTCGGCTATGACAGGAAGATGCCTTTGAAAGGCGGGAGGCGCCTGTGATATGCGGTTGTTGGGACGGTGTATGTGAATAGCGGGAGACTTTGGACTCGGCTCTGTCGACCAGTCTGCTTTTCTGGCGAGGCTTGGGCTGTGGGGAACCCTGTGAGCTCTCTAGAAACTTCTTGCATTCCTTGTTTAGTGCTTTGAGGTTGTGCATCTTGCTATCGATTCTTGAGTCTCTTAATTGTTCTTGAATGTCCTTGAGTTGCTGTTCAGAGTCCATCCATTGCACATAGGCATCTTCCTTATCTCCTTCCACTGCGTGTACCCGTTCTGGGGAGAGTTTCTCCTTCTGTTCGTGGTAGAGTTTGTATAATCTCTCCCAGCTTCTTTCATGGCGCCTGTGGATGGTGTGCCATTTCTCCATCAGAATGTAAATGCATGGTGTCTGTGGGCTGGTTGATGTATCTCAACTAGGCTGATAGGTTGAACCCCTTCTGCTAGACCAGTAGGATGCTCAGCTATGGCTAGGATAGGTTCAGTGTCCTTCTCAGCTATTTTGAAGAGAATTTGAAGAACTTCTCTCTTTGACCACTAGGGGTCGCTACTTGTAGATCAGCTTCTGAGGTGCTGTCTGTGGGTGGAGATGCCACTGGGTGCGTTCTCCTGTGTTTGTGGGTACTTCAGTGCAGTTCACCCCTTCACCACTAGGGGTCACTTGCTGTGGGTCAGCTACCAGGGTGCTCTGGCTTCGAGGTTCACCCTTTGTCCACTAGAGGGGCTTCTCTGGGTGCGGTTAAAGGCTTGCGTGTAGAGTTTCCTTTAACCACTAGGGGCGTCTGGAGAAAGGCTATCCAAATTCTTCCTATTACCACGTTACTGCTAGTGAGCCACTGAGAGAATATAGAGGTACAAACTCCCACCTGGTCAGTTGCAGGCTGGAACTCCGGGTCATCAGCTGTGATAATAAGCGAAGGCAATTGGCTCTTGCTTCCTGTCTCTCAAGCTGGAACAGCTTAGCCTTCAGCTTGAGTGAGTGAGTGAGTACTTTTGGTAAGTTCACTCTGTGCCCTCTAGGGGGTGTTGAAAAGGCTAGCCAAATTCTTCCTATTACCACGTTACTGCTAGTGAGCCACTGAGAGAATGTAGAGGTACAAACTCCCACCTGGTCAGTTGCAGGCTGGAACTCCGGGTCATCAGCTGTGATAATGAGCGAAGAGACTTGGCTTTGATTTCTTCTGCCTACGTTCTCTCAAGCTGGAACAGCTTAGTGCTCAGCTTGGGTGAGTGAGTGAATGCTTCTGATAAGATCACTCTGTGCCCTCTGGGGGTGTTGGTAGCTTGGGATAACTTTAAGTAGCTTGCACTTTAACTAACAGATTTGCTCTGTTGTGTGCTGAATTAATTGTGGCTGTTGTGACTCAGCTAGAAAAAAAAATTGCATGACCACCAGGGGGTGCTTCTGCGATGATTCCTCCTTATAACATTGGCTGAAATTCCGAGCATACCTAGGGCTGTCACTATGGCAACAGATGAGTTTATTGAAAGGCAATAAACCTTGCTTTTGTCTGAACTTTAGAGGCAGTCATTAAACAGTTCTTTGTTTCAGGCTGCGTGATTCACTGGCAAAGAGGGGAGGGGGAAAAGCCCAAGCTCCTTTTGGTGTTAAAATTCAAACTTTTCATGCAAGAAACAAAGTGTAGATTTTGTTTTTGTTTCTCCCGGCTATAAACATTAATTTGAGAATAGGTCCAAAGTAATTTTGAATCAGATACAAGGCACTTTTCACTTTGAAGGTTAGCTAGCAAGCGAATTAGCATAACAAAACTTCTGAATCACTCCTTAAAAGCTGTCTTTTACACAGACACGCTGGCTTTGTTTTGCAGGCTTTTACAAGCATCAAGAGAATCTTCTTCCTTGAAGGTTTATGCAGAGAAAAGGCTAACCAATTTGATTCTCTTTCTTCAAACTGTTGCAGCTTTGAGGGGAGAATTAAACTTTGCCAATTTACTATTTGCTTTCAAAAGATGGCACAAATTATGAAAACATTTTCTTACTATTCTGACACAAACTTAAAGTGATCTCTTTTAAATCCTGTCAGATAGTTAACTCAAAAGAAACGATCTTATAATAAACAAAATATATTTTAATGAGAAAGATTACTTGCGTTCACATTGTGATTGTTGTTGCTGGAAATACATCTTTGTTCATCTTTTAGATCCCTTCTTTAGGTAAGAAAATGTTATTGCTCTTCACACCATCTTTATAATGACTGAGGCTATTGTATGACCTCCATGGCCCATGCTTGTTACAGACAAAGAGATTCCCATGTGGCTTGTGTCCAGGAAGTCTCCCAAAGACCTTTGGAACTCCTCCCACTGACCCATCCACATACCTAGCATTTAACCCAATAACTGCCAGACCTTCCAACATAGAGCTGGGCCATAGAGCTATATGGGCCATAGAGCTATATGGGCCAGAACAGTTTCCAAACAAGGTAATTGAGAAAATACTAAAACTGTTGTAAGGATGTTTTAATATTTTCTTTATGCTTTTTAGAGATTTGGTCTTGCTGTGACAAGTAATGTAGAATTACCACCTGCTGAACCAGGAATGTACCAATTGGATATTACATTAAGACGAGGTACTAACTTAGCAGCTCGTGATCGAAGAGGTAAGAGTATGCCTCCAAAATGTTCTAATATAGCTAGTTTCCTAAAGACTGAGATGAGTTTGATAAATAGTAATACTGCTATTACATTACTTTATATATTTTGTAATGATAACTTTCCCCTTAACATAAGGATTTTGTTGGTTTTAAAATATTGTTTAGCAACTTATAAAATAGATGGCTAGAACAGATAGTAAATTTGTATCAAACATATTTCTCTTATATCTGGGTTTTTCAAGTTTTAGAAGGCAATGAACTTTTTTCCCTCAGACCTTTTTTTCTGGCCCCAGAATGTAAAGACATATTTTTAAAAACATGAGCAAAAGAATACATATTCACTCTCTGGCTTGGTCCTAGATTCGGAACCATGCGTTGGTAACTGGACTGTAATCCCAGCTAAAGGGCAGAAGAATCAGTACTGTCTGCCAGTTAATTGTTGAATATGTTCAAGTAATTGTTTTGCGACTAGATGCATACACACTTTTGATGATGTGTTGGTATCTATTGTGTTGGAATATGTTATATTTCGATAGTTGAATATAGGTCAGATTTGTGATAAATGGAGATTAGAAACAGGATAGTTTACCACTGAAGCAATCATTTCGTTTTAGATCACTGTGTGCTCTGCTTTGTCAGTTTAATACCAATTGTTATTGGTAATACTGTGAGTCTTCAAATGAATATGGGAAGAATAGAATCAAAGAGACAAAATATGAGAAGAATTTTTAGGCAGCATTTGGCTGGCTGTTATAATTGAAAAACTGGAATATGAATCGTAAAATGTGTAGAGACTCATAATTAGCATTCTTGTGTTCTTTTGAAGTTTCTGGATGTCATTGAGAGTTTATACAAATGAAAAGTCAGATTATATATGTAATAATAAATAAGTCATTTAAGCAAAATTATTCTGCAAGTTATGTGATAAATTATGATTAAATTATGAATCAGCACTCTAATTCACCCATTTCTAATGAATAAAATTTGTTGTTTCAATCTGTAGTCTTGTGAATTGGTTGTCGGAGAAGATCAGGACATATAATGATGAAGAAGCTAAAATTTTGCTCAGTAACATTGTCAGAATGATAGTTCTGAGAATCATAAATGATTCCATGTATTACATTGAGTACTATATATACAAACTTAGAATTATTAATAGAAGAAATTAAGAAAATTATAGCAATATGTTTTCATTAAGCAAGGTTAATAATCAGTAATATGATTTCTCTTGAAGAATGAATTCTACAACAAAATGCTATAAAGACCATTTTAAAACTGAAAGTAAGGTTACAAACTAGTGAATATTTTAACTCTATACAAAATGTAGATTTGTTGTTTCAAAAACTTTATCTAAAAATTATTTCAACAGAATACAGCAAGATAGTGGTCATATAAATACCTTGGACAGAAGTGATGTAGTCTAAATAGTTTCTCAAAATAATTGACCTGTTATTTGTTTATTTCTTTTCTGTATTTCATAGAAATTGGTACGTAAGGTGGCAGAGCATTTGATTCCTATGTATTGAAGATAAAGTTCAGTAACTATGCCATCAGTGGAAGTATACAAATGGTGTAGGCAAAGCTGAAGAAAAAATAGTTGGTGCTGCTTATAATGCTTCAGGGTTCTTACAGAACAATAATTATTCCCATTATTTATCTTATTCATTGATTTGACACACAACACATACAATAAATAATATTGTTGTAAATAATATTGTGGTGGTAAGTGAAGGATTACCTGTGTGCAACCTAACCAATTATCCTTGATTTGCACAAGGATTTCAAATTCTCTCACTCGTCTTAACCTTCCTCCTTCATTCTTAAGATCAAATTTTATTCTTAACATTCCTCCTTCATTCTTAAGATCAAATTTTATTCTTCCAGCAATATGTAAATACATCAACCATGGTATATTTCAGCTTATGCTGAATAATTCTTGCTAATGTGTTTAATCCATGATTTATGGACAGCAGTTAACAGGACTAGGTCTAATATTGACTATAGGATTGTGTTTTATAAACCCATGATTTGTGTAGGTTTGTAACTGAGCCTCAAAAGAAAGATTTTTGCTGTCATACTGCCACCATGTGCTCAGCAAGGACTTTGCTGTTATAATTGCTTTCAGCCTTTTTTAAATAGCGAGACTAAAAAATACTTAAAATATCAATTTTTAAATAAAGTAATAATTGTCATATTAGAATATAGGATAAAAAAGCCTTAAATATTTCAATAAATATTAGAAATCTGCTTGAAACATTGTTTACTCAGACAACTTTGCTTGAAACATTGTTTACTCAGACTTGGCATATTTGTGTTTTTAATTAAAATGGAAATGAATGAAATATGTTAAACACAGGTTATATTTGTTATGGACAAACTTATTCAGCTTTATATTTACATGGCATGATACATTTAATAGTAAATATTGATTAAATCACATCAGTGTAATTTTGTTTCTAAATTTCATTTGCCTTCTAAATTATGCATTCAAATATATGTCTATACACTTTTGCTCATGTGCACATTTTATTGCAGGATTAAATGTTGTAATTGGCTATTTAAATTCTATGATAAATTCTGACAATATTTCAAAGAGTGTATTGAGATACTTTTCATGTAAAGTTATTCAGAGATCACGGGATAATTTAACAGATGGTGAATAAACACACAGTTTTAAATTCAATGTAGAACAAATTCAAATATTAAACTACTGCTTCCATGTTTTTTTATTATTTGATCTGGAATTTATCTCAAATATTTGTTTGTTTCTGTTGCATAATGTTTACAATCTTTTTAGTTATTGAGAAAGAGGTTAATAAAGGTATTTCCAGTGTTGACTTTGTTTTTACTTAACCTGATTATACACTGGAAGATAATTTTGCCTTGTCATTGCCTGATGAAATATTACAAATATATAAATTGTATTTATGGAATGATTTTGAATAAATGAAAATGCATTCCATGTTGCTCTTATTCACAGTAGTATGTATTATGCATGCAGTACTTACTTTAAAGTAAAATAGAAATAAAAACTCTTCTGAATGTCATCTTTACAACCATGAAAAACTATTTAATACAAAACAATAGATTTTTTATTCTAGGAATTGCATATTTTGCTTTAAGAATTAATATATGAGGTCTTACTTTATTCTCTTTGTCAGGAGTATTTTTAAGTGCTAATTTTAAAGAAACTATATAAAAGCAATGATATAGTTTCATGATCTACCATATATAGAACCTACATATATAACAAAGCAAGGAAAAATAATAAATAAATAATATACATATGGTAACAACCAACATTAGAATTACGAAATCTTGAGTTTCAAATAAAATAAATGTATAGAATTCATCCAATCTCACTCTTATTTTAATCTTTTAAAAACATTTGTTACTCCAGTCATCTAAAAAGGGAAAACTAGCTGCTTATTTTTGTTATATTTTAAATTTATGAGCTCCCAAGAACATCTAGTTTTCATATATAACCTTAACTTTTGCTTCAGGAACAAGTGATCCATATGTCAAGTTTAAACTTGGTGGAAAAGAAATCTTTAGAAGTAAAACAATCAGTAAGAATCTTAATCCAGTTTGGGAGGAAAGAACTTCCGTTTTTATTGAACACTTAAGAGAACAACTGTATATAAAGGTAAGTCACATCCAGTTCTCCTTAAAAATAGCAATAATAGGACATCTTACAAATCTCAGAGCTTAATCTTAACAGAAATATTGTTAAAGGACACAGTACAACATCCTTATTAAAATTGTAATATTCATCAAAATATTCCAGCACACAACAAAATAAAGTCTTCATAACTTTGATTATTGTTTGGGAAATTATCCAAGCCAGAAAAAGAAATAGTAAAATAGAACTTTACACGTGTATTTTATAAAAATGAGTACATGAACTTTGCGACCAGTTAGTTTGCAGTATCATCTAATAATTGCATGCCTCATGTATCTATTTGTGTAAACATTGAGTTGTTAAGTTTATTAAATCTGTTTTTATTAATAAAAGTGTTATTTGTTCATCTTAGGTTTTTGATTATGATTTTGGACTTCAAGATGATTTTATGGGGTCAGCTTTTTTGGACCTGAATTCCCTAGAACAAAATAGGTATCATTTTATGAAACTCATTGAATTTCATGATGTATTTCTTTCTATTTCAATGTGACTAGGGATACAGAGAAAGAAAGAAAAAAGAAGTTGAATGCTATACTACCAATACTAGTTAAAATAAATGTACTAGAGTTGAATTATCACAAATTTATGAAAAGAGAAGTAGGAAGCCTTGTCCTACCTTTCCCTCCTTATCTACTTTTCTTTCTGT
The DNA here is from genome assembly GCF_016545835.1 of Crotalus tigris. Classification (NCBI taxonomy): domain Eukaryota; kingdom Metazoa; phylum Chordata; class Lepidosauria; order Squamata; family Viperidae; genus Crotalus; species Crotalus tigris. The sequence goes on along the minus strand of NW_024096641.1, from coordinate 124,924 downwards.
TTTATATCTTTTAAACTACTTTGGAAGCATTTCAAACTGGAAGGGTATAATGTTTGAACTTAGATGATCAGCTATAGTGGGGTCTCCATATTTGTGATGGTATATGTCCATCATATTCTTGTCCAAATGGCCCCAGATATTTTCTACATGAACACTGACAGAGATAGAGGAAACAGGCGATTGTGGGGAGTTGAAGTGGAGGTAGTCCCTTAGCTTGGAACAACAAGGCTTGGGGCTGGGAAGGACCAAGCTGGGAATGGCTTTGATCATGTTGGGTCCTTGGCTAATGACCAGTAGAATTCAATTAACAGAATTGCTGGGATTGCCATTGTTAAGCAATGAGTCACATAATGTCGTGCTTTGTGACCGCATCAGTGACATAAATTCTGGTCCCAGTTGCCATTGTAACTCAACAACTACCTGTAATATTTACATTGCTTTTACTAAATATGAAAACATATCCAAGTTTTTATTAAAAGTTTGTACAGAACAAAGTTTCTTATCCAGGATAATGTGAACATTGTGTTCCTGTCATTTTAAGATGTCAGACAGTCCTTGGTATATATTAAGAGCCTTATCCATAAGTTTACAAAAATCCCTGGACTTGGTTCTTGCTTTACATTCCTCATTGTTTATTTGATGAAGGTGATAGAAAGCAAAACATAACTCATGAGTTCTTAAACTCTTTGTCCTGAGGTAGGCAGTCTGTAGAAGCATGATTTTAGTGTTTTCATTTTTCTATTGACCTGTTTTTCTAGGTCTGTTGATGTTATATTGAGTCTGAAGGACTCACATTATCCAGACCAAGATCTTGGGACTATATTGTTAAACGTGTTGCTGACCCCAAAAGAGCAGCAGAGGGAAGGGGTAAGTCTGTGCTAAATGTCATATAAGCAAAATGTCTAAGTTTCTAACTGGCCTATAAATGTCTCAACTTGTATCTGTCAGAGAAGATAATTAAAAAAGAGTATTTTTTTTCTGTGTATATAAATATATGCATTTGAACACCACACATCTACATTCTAAACATTTACAACTAGTGATGAGCTTTTGTGATGGATTTGACTACAACATAATTGTAATGAGATGTTGATAGAACAGAATATATACTTAATATAGAATGTATTTCATACAAATTTTGTCAATTTTGTCAAATTTGTCCAAGTCAAATTTAGGATTTTGCTTCAATGTCAACTTACAATGAAACTTGCCATTAAAGAAACAAATACTGAACAATTTGAGAAAAAGAATGAAATGCCTCACCATTTTTTGAATGTACTGTAACATTCCAAAAAAAAGAGGCCATAAGCAATAATTGCTTTATTAAGAATTGATAGCAACCTAATCTCATGCTTGGAATAAAAAAAAAATAACACCAAATTTTCCTTGTTCAAGTATTCGTAAGTAAGTACCTTTAAACTGGTATGTCAGAAAAACATTGTTTGAAAATATGAGTCCAACTATTCTTTTCCTAGTTAATATTATTTAATATTTTTATTACTTCTCCAGGAGAGAGAACTAACAAAAGTCTGAGGCACTGCCCAGAAAAATTTCCAAAAGTTATTACCGAATTAAAATCTGTAATATAACAGAAATAGGGGAAATTAAATATGTAACTGAGTTACATTTAAATGGAATCAGATTTCTACTCTGCTTCACTCACAGTTTTTTCTAATGAATCATGAAATACTAAGCAGCAGCCCCTCATCTAGATTCAAGGCAATTCTGTCTACTATTCTGTTCCACTCCCACAATCATAAAGGTACAGGATTAATTAGGATGAGAGATAATGAGTAGCTCCAAGCCACCTACTGAGGCTATGTACTTGAATGTGGAGTCTGGGTCATCCTAATCATAATTCAGTATCCTAACTTCTGTACCATTGTATCACTCTCACAATTGTGAATAGAATATAGAATAATAACTTTATTATCACTTTGAATGTACACTAATTGGCAAATTCATTGCATACAGCTCTCAAAGGGTCATCACTACATAAATATGACAAAAATACATACATACATATATATATAATTATGCATATGCCCACATATATTATATGACACAGATAAACAACAGTCTAGTTTGGGTTATGTATACAGGTGCATGGCAAGAAAAACGAATCTTGTGAGTTTATCAGACGGATGGCATAGGGACAAAGCTATTACAGAATCGGGTAGTCCTGCTAGCAATACTTTGAAACTCCTCCCAGAGGGGAGCAACAGAAATAGACCGTAAAGTGGGTGTGTGGGGTCTCTAATAATGCTTTGAGCTCTAAGCACATAGGACTTATAAGCAGCATCCTGAATACCAGGAAGCAAGCTTCCTATGATCTTCTCGACTCTCATCATTCTCTGTATGGACTTTCTATCTGAGGCACTGCTGCTCCCAAACCAAACAGTGATGCAGTTTGTTAAAATGCTCTCAATCGTGCCTCTATAAAAAGTGGCCAGGACAGAAGATGTGCTCTCCTCATCCGATGCAGGAAATGCAGACACTGGTTTGCACTCTTCACTAAGGAAGATGTGTGGAGAGACCAATTCAGATTGTTAGTTATCTGCACCTCCTAGATCAGGGCTTTTCAACCGGTGGTACGCGAACATCCTAGAAAAGTGGTAGCGGGGGAGGGGAATGAGCTGAACCAGTGGCAGCACTGCACAAGCCTGAGCTGCAGGGCTGTCAGGGCTCAGTGGAAGTGTCAGGATCAGCACCAGGCTCCAGCTGGAGCTCGGCGCTGATCCTGGCACTTCTGCTGAGCCCAGAAGAAGCGCCGATCAGCTGGAATGTTGCAGCATCTCCAGGGTCTTGTGATTTACATTCAGATGCTTGGCAACTGATTCATATTTATGATGGTCACAGTGTCCCAAGGACATGTGAAGTGACCAAAACCTGCTGCAACCATCCAGCAGACGGGGGGGGGAGGAATAAAAACCAAACACCCCGCACCCTATCCCCGCTGCCAATCCTCAACAAAAATGCTCACAACAATGGAAACCTCAGACAGGAGGAAGAGTGCCACTGGGTGGGCAGGCAGGTGTGTTGCTTGGCTGTGGCTTGGGGGGCACTTTTTTCAGTGCCATTGTAACTTTGAACAGTCATTAAGCGAACTGTTGTAAGTTGAGGACTACCTGTACTTTATCACTCTTTTTTTTTGGTCATCAAGTTTTTGACCCCTTGTTAGGCGACTGGTGGTACTTGGATATTGCCATATCCTAAAAGTGGTACAATGGGTGAAAAGGTTGAAAAGTCCTGCCCTAGATACTTAATACTGTTGACCACCTCTACAGCTGCATTCTTGATACTGAGTGGAATATGACTATGCCAGTTCTTTCTAAAATCTACAATGGTCTCCTTTGTTTTATCAACATTTAGAATTTTAGAAAAGAAAAGATGGTTATCAAATGTCATCCTTTCTTATCTGTGATATAATTAGTAGATATCTACCACTGTAGACTTCATATAATTATGCTTTTCAAATTAGTCAACTTTTTTTGTTACAGTAATTTGGAATTAAAAAGTTACAGTATGGAAGCATTTTCATCAGATATTTATCCTATATGACACATTGTCAAAACAAATTTTATTTGAATTACCTTACACCAACTATCCAGTCATACTGTAATGGTAACTTGAAAAGTATCAGAGATAGGATAAAAATATTGAATTACATTGTGAGTTTGTAGTGCTTTAAAAATTTGTGGAATGGAAAGGCATTTCATGTATAGTATATGCTTTAATAATATGCATCTCATATAATGTAAAATGCCTAGTAGCCAATACATGGTTGCCTGGGACATAAAGAATCTTTATGTAGACCATATTATGATGCATAATATGATAGAATGGTTAAATGCTAATTTATTGTTGGATTAAAAGTAGCTTTCATTGAAAAAGGGTTAATTAAAATTAATATGCTCTGTATATATTCATAGAAACACATTGATTAAAATTTATTTAAGTGTAAGTGTTCATTAATTAATGAAACTTCAAATGGATTAACTTCAAATCCATCCTAATAAATACATGTTGAAGTATTTTGGAAAATTGAAATATCAAGAACATATTACAGATAATGTTTTTTATGGGTATGTCTCTGGTCATAAAAGCAAACGAGTAAGACTTTCAATTAAAGGGTATGGAATGGGATTGTTGATGTGTTAGATTAGGAATTAGGAATTGTTAATGATGGAGTTTTAATGAGTGCTAAAAAGGACAGCAGAAACATTCCATTTGGCTAATGGAGGAGCTGAAAAAAACTATTTTTTGTTTGCTCTATACCAGCAGTACTATAAGTCTCATAGTTTAAGAGACGTAACATGCTTTCAAAATGTTTTTAATTTATTTTAACAATTAAAAATAATTTAAAACTTTTCTATATTTGGGGGCATAAGATTCTTCATGTGCTCTCCATGATTCACATATATCATGAGAACATGCAATCTTCTAGAATTTACAGAATTTATTGGTGCAAAATCTTCATAGCTTGGATGGCTACATGCAACTCTTCTTGAATCTCTTCAGTTTGTTTCAATTTCTGCAGTGAATACGTATAGTACATTCATTCTCACAGCTGGTCGATGTTTCTAGAATTCTCACTTCTCTTTACCTTGTTCTGCTTTAATTTTAATTTAATTTAATGTTTAAAGAAACCCTTGCTCTTCCAAATTTTAATGCAAGAGGCTTCATGTACCTTTTCTTTTTTTTTTTTATTAAAAGTTTTATAAATTTTACAAAAAAGGAAAAAAACAAAACAATACAAAGACAAAAAACATATACAAAGAAAAAACTAAACATTACACAAGAAACCCTCCCTTCCCCAACCTCCCCCAAGCACCCGCCCTTCCCCCCCGAGCTTCCCAGAGCAGAATATAGGCTTAATTAAAAAAACAATTAGAAAAATTATATTTTAATATATATATATATATATATATATATATATATATATATATAAATAAAAATTAAGAAAAAGCTATATAATATTTTTTAATATCCATTTTAAATTTTATCCATTTATCCCAAACAGCAAGAAATTTCTCTTGCGTTTGTTGCTTTAAAAAAGCCGAAATCTTTGCCATTTCCGCCAAGTTAGACACTTTAAAAAACCATTCCTGCAATGTAGGCAAAGATTCCTTCTTCCAATATTGTCCAACTAACAGCCTCGCGGCTGTAATCAAATTTAACATCAATATAACCTCCTTTGTGTCACAATCAATAACTATACCCAACAAAAATAATTGCGGAGTAAATTTTACCCTCCTTTTAAAAATTCTCTGGATATTCCACCATATCTTAATCCAAAATGCTTTTATCTCTCTGCATGACCACCAAATATGGTAATAAGTAGCATCCATACACCCACATCTCCAACATTTAGGTTGTAGGTCAGGGTACATAAAAGACATTTTTTGTGGATCAAGGTGCCATCTATAAAACATTTTATAGAAATTCTCCCTTAAATTCTGTGCTTGTGTAAATTTGACATTTCTAACCCAAATAGTTTCCCAGGTGTCCAATGGAACTGGCTCACCAAAATTCTGCGCCCATCTGATCATACAATCTTTAATTAGTTCCGTTTCTGAATCCAATTCAACTAAAACCCCATAAATTCTCTTAATGTGGGTTTGTCTTTGATCCTTCACTTGCTTAGTAAAATTTTCATCTTCTCTAAGAAAACCCACCTTACAATCCACCTTCCATCTATCTGCTAGTTGCCTGTATTGGAACCAAGAGTAAATAATATTTTCTTGTGTTAACTCTTCCCGTGATTTTAACTGCCAGTTTTGTCCATCCCACCTAAGTAACTGTCTATAAGACACCATGTCCATTTTAGCCCCTCTTTTTATTCCTTCTATCGCATGCCAAGATATAGCCCATAATGGTACTTTAAAATCACTTTTATAATATTTTCTCCAAGTCCTAAGTAAAGAAATTCTTAAAATATGAGATTTAAAAACCCAGTCGATCTTTTTATTAAATATTAAATAGGCATGCCATCCAAAAAGTAAATCCCATCCCTCTAGATGGAGTATCTCAGGATTTGTCAAATTTACCCAATCACTAATTAGTGTTAAAACCACCGCATCATAATATAATTTCAAATTCGGTACCTTGAGTCCACCCCTCTCACGAAAGTCTTGCATAATTTTAAACTTAACCCTTGGCTTTTTCCCTGCCCAGATAAATTTATTAAGGCCTTTCTGCCATTCACTTAAATTAATCTCATTCTTCAAAATTGGTAGCATCTGAAACAAAAAAAGAAACTTGGGTAGAATATTCATTTTTATCACTGCAATTCTTCCCATGAGGGATAATTGCAACTTCTCCCAATTCTTCAAATCATTCTGTACCCTAACCCACAACTTTTCATAATTATTTTTAAATAATTTTGCATTAGAAACAGATAACATCACCCCCAAATATTTTACCTTATTAACAATTTCAAAACCCGTCGAGATAGCCAAGGTCTGCTTCTCCTGACTAGTCATATTTTTAGGTAGAATTTTAGTCTTATTAACATTAATCTTGAAACCCGAGACCAAACCATAATAATGAATCAACTGTAATAGTTTTACTGCAGAATGAACAGGTTGCGACAAAGTAACAACCAAGTCATCCGCAAAGGCTCTTAACTTATATTCTTTTTGGTTAACTTCTATTCCTTTAATTTCCTGCGACTCTCGAATTTTAATCAACAATATTTCCAATGTTAAAACAAACAACAGTGGTGATAATGGACACCCCTGCCTAGTACCTTTCTCTATTGTAAAAACCTCTGACAAACCTCCATTAAAAATAAGTTGCGCCGTTTGTTTTTGATATATTACCGTAAGGGCTTGTAATATATTTTCACCAAAATTCATCTCTTCCATTACTCTTAACATGAAATGCCAATTCAATTGATCAAATGCTTTTTCGGCATCTAAAAATATCAGCCCTGCAGAGACTTGGTTGTTCTTATCTAAATATTCTAATACATTAATGATTTGTCTAACATTATTTTTCATATACCTTCCAGTTATAAACCCAGATTGATCTTTATGCACAAGATAAGGCACAACCCTCATAAACCTGTTTACCAAAATTTTAACAAATATCTTATAATCCACATTTAAAAGAGATATGGGCCTATAATTCTTTGGTAAAGTAAGATCTTGATCCTCCTTTGGAATCAATGATATAAAGGCACTACGCCATGAAGGAGGGATCTCTGAACCCTGTAAAATACCATTAAAAAGATCACCTAATGGTTGGATCATCTCCTCCATTAAAGCTTTATAATAAACAGCTGTTAACCCATCCGTACCCGGTGCTTTCCCTGATTTCAATTGTTGAATTGCTGACGCAATTTCCTCCTTAGTAATTATCCCATTAATTTCATGTTTCTGATCCTCTGTCAGTCTAGGGAAATTAACCTCACTTAAATATTTATTTATATCTAATATCTGCACATTAGTAGATTTATATAACTTTTGGTAATAGTCCAAAAAGGATTTCTTAATCCATTCCTTCTGAGAAACTATTTTACCCTTGTAGTTTATTTTCTCTATTATTCTCTGTCTCTGTTTCTTTCTTAATTGATAAGCCAACCACCTCCCTGGCTTATTGGCATTACAAAATGTATTTTGTTTCATAAACAACAAGTTAGTTGCAGCTTGATCTGCTAACAACATATTAAATTGTGACCTTAATAACTTTAAAGATTCTTTAATACTTTCATCAGAAGGATTTAAAATCAAGGACTTCTCTTTTGATTTAATTTCATCTTCCATTTCTTTACGTTTCTGAGTCTGCTTTCGCTTATAACAATTATTCATTTTTATCAAAACACCACACATAAATGCTTTACCTGCATCCCATACCATTGAGATTGAAGTCCCCTTATACATATTCAAAACAAAATAATCCTTTAAACACTCCTTTAACTTTTGAACATTCTTCTCTTGTCTAAACAAATTTTCATTCACTCTCCAGGATCTTCTCTCTTCTTTTTCTTGAGTCAACTCCAGCCAAACTGGGCTATGATCCGTCAATGATCTAGGAAAAATCTTTACATTCTTTACTCTATTGTACAAGTCCGTTGTAATCAAAAAAAGGTCAATTCTTGAAAAGGATTGGTGTCTATCAGAAAAAAAAAGTGAAATCTCTCTCCTCTTGGTTACATTCCCGCCAATAGTCCCTTAACTTCATGTACCTTTTCATGTCTTTTGTAATTTACACTACTTCTGTAATGAAGTTGTGATCACAATTACACAAATGATATGATTTGCATCTGTTTACATAATTTGCATAGTAGCATTAGTCAAATGATGTTTTAGTGTAATACCAGCATCATGCTGCCTGCTGTTATTTTCCTCACAATATCATCAAGTGATGTAATCCATTTCATTTGTGTAATGTCATGTAAATTAAGTAAGTGATATGATTTGCATTACTATGATAATGTAGGTTTTCAATTTATTCAACTTATTTCCAAAACTTCTCCCAATTCGTTAAAACTGGTATTTTTCATGCATGAGCAATTTTTGGTCAAAGGCTACAAACCATTGTACAGATAATTCTTGCTTAACATTCATCCATTCAGAATTATGACCATTCTGAACAAAGAGTATTTACAACTAGTACTTCTAGTAGTAGCCATGGTAGCATCACATGTTCATGATTCAGGTGCCTGGCAACCGGCTCCTAATTATGACTTTGCAACATCTTGCAGCACACGATTGCATTTGTAACCTTAACCACAACTTCAAACAAGCAAAGTCAAAAGGAAACTATCAGAAGATTGTAAATGATGATTACATGATCCTGAGATGTTATGACCATGTGAGATTTGCCTAATGAGCACAACTGCAACTTCTGGAAGTGCTATCATAAATCAGTACAGTCATATGACACTTTATGATCACATTGCTTCGCAGTAGAGTTCCCAATCCCAATTACCATTGTTGAGTGAGGATTACCTGTATATCCTTTTTTTTAAAAAAAACTTTGTTTCTATTTCTCTGAAGGCTCCATTCTGCTGTACTAAATTTCATATACTTGGATGGGCACAGCTATTGCTTTACTAGCATTGAGAGAGGACTTAAATAAACTTTTGTAAGCACCAATATAATTTCTCTTTTTGCCTATGAATTTTCCCTTGGAGCTAAACAGTGATGGGGGATGCTGAAGTTATAATAGTGTCTTGTCATGAGGTGTTTCATCAACCCTCCTTAGATCAGGAAGAAGCTTTGCCAGAGGTAGATCTGGTATTGCAAATGCCTAACAAAGAAATACAGAGAGCAACCAACTATATCCCGCTTCTATGTCTTTGACTTAAAGCCTCCTTTACTCAACCCTCAAAGATCCAGGTAACAGACAAGGTAACAACTGAAGACATAATTGAAGAGGAATTCTGAAATATGATAGCAAGATTAATCTGTGAGAAAACTAGATCAGACAAGGACTATCAAGGTTAAATAAAAGTTTGGTTCATTTAAGTGCTGCTAGAACAACAATGTAGTTGTGATAATCATTTGTCAGTTCTTTCTGTGAAGATTTCTTTTTTTATTGCTGCCTTAAATTCTGATGTCTTTGTGTTTGGGTTATATTCTCTTGCTGCTTATCCTTATATACTATAAATCTGTCTGATCAAAATGTTACAAGTTTGGGCTGGATTTAGGATTTTGAAGAATAGCTTCTTGTTCTAATTGTTCACATATACTAATACTTGTTGCAAAACCAGGATGCTCTTTTCTTCCAACATTTCTACAATGTTTGAAAAGTGGCTGGGGGCTTCTGGTGCATCCTTTGGGAATTCCCTGGATTCTGCAATTTTGTTGTTGGCACAAGGAAAAAAACTTTGTAAATCATTGTTTGCTAAATTTGCTAACATAAACATCCCTTCAAAAACTATGACCAAGACTAAATAAGAAAACAAAAAGACGTCTACTCCAAATACTGGGCCCTGTACTTGTGGAACTTTTACCCTGCCATTTTCCTCCATCTTCAATCCTGCCTACAATTCAGATTTGGGTCTAATTTTAAAAGAAGAAATTTGTAATTGAAGTCTACCAAGATCTTGTTCTCTACACCAGAAACAAAGCTCTTCTCTTCCTCCATCTCAGGATTTTGATAATAAAAGAAAAAAAATCCATTATGTTGATCCTGCTTTTGGGAAATAACAGTCCCTAGTTTCTCTTGGTTCCGTGACCTCTTGTTAACTGTTGCTTTCTACCATGGCTGAACATTGTCCTACACATGAAGCCTTTAGTGGTCTTGATTAATACTTATCAGCTCACTGGAGTAGCCCTTTGTACTGTATTAGTAAAAAAATGCAGATTCAGATATCAGCTCTGATTTATACTTGTTCTTCATCCAGACGTCATGACTATAATCTTAACTACAGTTATTATTTGTAAGAAAAACTCCCTAAATCAAGAGACTCCTGTAGTATCACTTTTGTATATCTCTTTGATTTTCGGATATTTTTCAGTGTAGCTTTCACATGTGAGCTCCACTGTGTGCATAGCTTTGGCTAAGATCATTCTCCACTATCAGGAAATCATTCTTCTATCTTCAGATGCTATTCAACACTCAATCTTCCAACTGCTCTAAGTTTTGGGATGCTACTCGGGGAACCTAGTTGATATTAGGCACATAGCAACATATCATCAAAGTGGAACTTTCGGTAGTTTGGGCCTTTGAAAAGCAATGCCAGGGTGGTTTGTTATATTCACAAAAAAAGATGGTACCAAGTCTCTCCTGCTTTTATGGCTCCACTGAAATTTTCTTATTGTAATAGGCATGCCAAAAGACAGCTGTGTCCATGATGTCTTTCAGACCTGACTATTAAATTAGTGCTAAGGCATTTTCTTAAAAAAATTCCTTTTTAAAAAAAACTAAGCATAATAAAATAGTGCCTGAATTTTTTAAATTGTTTTTTAAATAATCTAATGCAAATAAACACACCAATTATTTAATAAGCAAATAGCAATAGCACTTAGAGATATACTGCTTCACAGTACTCTTTAAGCCAGAGGTCACCAACCTTTCTCGGTTGGCGGACTGGAGGGAAAGGGAAGGGGAAGTATTTTAAACACGTGCATCAACCTTGAGCTGGTCAGGATAGAAGGAAATGAACTCCTAACAATGTGAGTAGAGTTAGCCTGCAATACTGTATTCTAACCACTGCGCCACCACAGCTCATCTGTTCAAAGCTGACCTTTCCTTGTCTGTGGATGCCTATCATAAGTACTTGTTATATTGGAGATTCCTCTCTCATATTGCTGAGTGAGGTCTTGAATTTCTATATATCTTGTGCTCTGTGAAAGAGTAGCATGAACTAGGATGTTCCTACTTCCAGATAATTTTCATTTCTTGCTCTTTTTGAGATCTTCAATACATCTTTAGGTTATCATATAAAATTTCTTCATTAAATAATTGGAGCTTAAATCGTAATTGTGTTTCAATGTGAACGTTTGTGGCTGTTTGATTTCTTTCTTTAACTTGTCTGATGTTTTGTCATGTGCATTACTTATTTAGAAGATAGTTGGCCTCTCTATATGAACAAGTAAAAGGTGATTAAAACACTCTATTTTATTTGCAGACAGTGCTAATGAGGAAGAGTTGGAAAAGAACAAGTAAGGTAATTCTTGGCATGTAGCCTTGAAATAACTGATATTTTATAATTTATCACGTTGAACTTCAGGCTGGGACATGTAGCTTATTCTCTGTAAATTTTATTATTTTATTATTCTCTGTTGTATAATCATGACAATGGAATGATCCTTTAATTACTAAAAATCTTTTATATATACTTTAGTAAAAGCTGATATATAGAGCTAGGTTGGTCCAGTAGTTAAGGCTAGAAACCAGACTAGAAACCTGATGACTGTTTTAGTCCTGCCTTAAGCAGGACTTTGGGCCAGTCACACTTTCTTGGCTCAACTCACCTCACAGGGTGTTGTGAGGAAAATAGGACAAGGAAGGAATATTAGGTATGTTTGCCACCTTGAGATATTTAGAAAAAATAATAAAAGTAGAAATGCATTCAGAACATTTGAATGCACCTAAATGTAGTCAAGACAGAGTATATATCATTATCTATTCATATATTATACATATGTATGTAATTTCTATTTATATATTACATATATAATAATCATTATGACTGAATGTGGCAGACAAATCTAAAAAATGTGAAGTATAACTATAAAATAAAGACTTTCTTAAGCAAGTATATGAATATACAAATATATACATACTTTGGTCACTGCAGTTTTGGGAATGACAAAAGACATTACTTTAATAGGTAATATGAATGTTTCTATTTTGAGAAATAGAATATTTCTATTCTTTTTTAAAATGCTGATATGCATGCAACTTTTGTTACATATAATTTAAAAGTAGATAAGAAGTATAGAATAGAGCTTTGTTCTCACTGCTTGTTACATGCTCTAAGATGTTTTATATCCATTTGTCACTGTATTCATTATCTACCTCATATACTTCAATAGTTTTTTAAAAAAACATATAAAATATTTATCCTAAGGTTGTTTTTTACAGTAAAATGCCTCCCTCAATAGTGCTTTAGCTTCTTTTTAAGTTCACTATGCTTCATAAGATATTATTGCCTCCTCATTGTTATAGTGCTTCACTATATTTTCCTCCTTTAAATCATAAACTGAAGTAAATACACAACAAAATCCCCTAATTTTTCATCATTCTGACACTAACATGATAAATAAATTGTTAATCACTTTAGAAACAATTTCAATTTCTATTTTCAGCCTGTATAGATACATAAGGTTACATTCTAGAACATTTTGCTTCTAGAATTCATAAATTCCATGCTAAAAATAAGGAACAAAAATCTAACACTGATTGTTGTTTGTTATCATTTGGTACAAGTTTATGTTGGAGTTCTTGTCTGTTAGCAATCTTATGCCATTTGGTTCTGTTTGTGTATGTTCCTATGAATAAGATAGCTTTTGCCTCTCTAGATATAGCTGTATTGAGAAGGTATGACTGAGGTATCTGACAATTGTTCCTAGATAGTTGCTGTTTCTTACCATTTCTTCTGATTATTTAATTTTTATTTGAGATCCAATTCTGGCAGTGACCACCCAGTAATTGTTGTCATTATTGAATTTATAGAGGTTTTTCTGCTTTTAAGTCTGATGCATAATCTTTCTTGAAATAAGAACAATAAAATACATGTTTGTTTTCAGCATTAGAAAAAATATTCATAGCTAATTATCCATGAATAATTGTGCTGGGTCATACTTGGGTCATGAATGGGAGTAGCTGTGTGATTTAATACATTTAAGAAGGAATTTTCTTGTTCTTGAATTCAGTTTGCAGTTTCAACAGCTCTTTCTGCTTTTGCATTGATTTGTGAATACTATGTGCTCTTTATAATATTGCTAAAGTTATACTTCCTTGCAAAGAGTATAAAATGTTTCCTTGACAGTTATGCCGCATTATCAGTTTAGGAATTCATCAGGATATCATCATGTACTTGTATTTTTTGAGCAAGTAATAAGACTTGGTAGATTACAATCTTGAGATAACCTGCAAAAATAATTTATGGCAGCTAAATATTTATGCATTTGAACTTCACAAATATCATTTCCAACATCTCAGAAGATTTATTTTGAACCATGTTTTGTTTTGCTGAAAAGTCACCTTTTCACAAAAGTCTTTCTTTTTACAATTTGTTTTCTTTGGTTTCAAATCTCTGTAGATTCCATTTTTCTTATGTACTGGATTTACTGTCAGCTCCTCTTTTGTCCAATATTCAATTCAATATTCAATATTAGATTACTTAGAATTTTAGCATCTACCTGATTATTTTTATTTAAATTGTTTACGGTTGCCCAGTCCAAAAGACTCTGGATCGTGTACAAAATCAGAAAATAATAATAATAAAAAATTAAAAATAATTATAAATAACAAATAATAATAAAAACATAAAACAACACAGACAGCCCAGAGTATACAGTCAGCAACAGGAAGTGACCACAGCAGACCCAAAAGTACATTAATCTAGGCCTGGAAACAAATCCAGCTTTCCCAGAAGAGAAGGCAGAGTCCATATCTCCAGAAGGATCTGTTCCAGAAGGATGTGGAGTTACACTTCTTGGCTTAGGTACTATCTGTTCTTTGAACAATAGCTGCAAGTCAAGAACTCCAAGTTGCACAATGGGTTCAAATGGGAGAGTACTGCCCCATCCAAAATCAAGAGTAGTAACATGCCCGGTCTTGGAGGACCAAACAACTATAGCTAGTCACTCTTGTCAGGACTGAGCAAAGTATGTTCCACACCATTCAAACCTGAACAACCTCCAGACACTGGGTCAGTACATCAACAACTTCAATAAAGGAGAAAAATTGTAGCTTAGGATTGAAATGAGAGGTCCTTGGTGCTTTCTGAGCTTGGTTATTCTCTTGCAGATGTTTCATTACCCAAAGTATGTAACATAATCAGTGCTTATGATGGTGATGTTACCTAGTTTGGGTAATGAAACATCTGCAAGAAAACAATCAAGCTCAGAGAGCACTGAGTACTTCTCATCAACAACTTCACCTGTGCAGTTTGGTTTGATATATAAAGCTGGATTTCATCAGCATACTGATGATACCTAAGCCTTAACTAATGGGTGATTTCACCCAGCAGTTTCATAGATGTGAAATAGGAGAGATGAGAGCATCAAACCCGCAAACCCCACCAGTGAAAAGCCATAGACATGATCTCTCTACACAGTAACACTGACTGAAACTGACTCTTGAGAAAGGAGGTTAATCACTGCCATACAGTGACTCCTAAGCCCAACAGCCAGGTCAGATAGTATCAAAAATTGTTTGAGAGATCAAGGAGCACCAAGATGGATGCACCCACACCTTGTCAAAAAATATTTTGAACTGATGCTTATTTAGATAAAAGATGAGAAAATAAATCTTAAGATTTATTTGTATCAGTGCACTGGGATTAAGAAATAATTAATTCAAATTAGAGATTGTAACAAGAATACAATTATTAACAAACATGATTTTTCAAGTGTACGAGAAGAAAAATAGAAAGAGTTGATCCTAAAATGGGCCTCTATTCACCTAATGGGTTGTTTATGCTTTTTACTTTTCCTTATATTATCTTGCATATGAATAAATGTTCAAGAGGCGGTAGAGACAGTAAGGATTTGGGTAATCCTGTTCATGAATGTCAAACATGTTCCATTCACACAATCAAGATTTAAGGCATTGTTTTAAGACAGATATTGTGGATATTCTTAATTCTTTGTCCTGGAATCTTGTTGTAGATAGTTGCATGCTCCTTAGGCTAGATGGTGATGCTAATTTGTAATTTCAGCCAGTTAAATGAAAAAATTGTTTAAAAAGTTTTATTTTAATTTTCAATGCATGCCCAGAAGATTCCCCCAGATATGTACAAACCACTATTTTATATAACATCTATTTTATTTATTGTCATATTTTCTTTCAAACTACGTAGTATCAAGGTAGCTTTTAAATTCAGCTCATTCTTTGCTTGCAATTGTTTTAAAAAAGAAACTCTTGGTGTTTTCTTTATTTTTGTTTTTTAATTTCAAAAGTGCTTTGTAGTTTTTCTTAACTACCTTGACATGCTTTGAGTAACTGTTGGATATAAATTATAGTGACAATAAGACTTAGGGGTAATTTCAAGCAATGCAATATTATCGATTATTCATTATTAGAAAGATAACAAAAGTAGTAGATTTTCTGAATATAGTGTATTTGAAAAGTTGAGAGGCTACTAAAATGATTTATAAAAGATTAGGGCAGTGGTGGCGAACCTATGGCATGCATGCCAGAGGTGGCACTCAGAGCCCTCTCTATGGCACATGTGCCATTGCCCAGCCTTGCCTCTTCCTGTGATCCCCTCCTTACCAGCAGCCCCCCTGGAGGAGAGTCACCTCTAAGCGTGGCCCACGTGGAGCAGTGCAGCCAAGGACATGGCAGCCACGCAGCATAGACAAGACTCTGCCCTCACACCCCATCACACACAGTTGATGCTGCGGAACGCAGGCAGAGGGCATGGCCGCAATGGTCCTGCTGGGCTGCCTGGGCGATCTGCGGCGGGCCCTGGAGGTGGTGAGTGGCCCTGCAGGCAGGTGGGGTGGGTGCAGGGCAGGGGGTGGAGCGGGGGCAGGACCAGTTTTTGAGCACTCGGTCTCTAAAAGGTTCGCCATCACTGGATTAGGGTTGCATTTTTATTGCAAGTCAGGTACATTATAGCTGCTAGTTACAAACATCATCTAAGAACTTTCAAATAATTCTTTGTTTGCCATAGAACAAATTGCCCACTAACCAAAGACTTCCTGTTTATATAATCACAATTCCATTTTTTCCATTTTTTTTCAAAAGCGGAGTAATAGTAAAGAATGAGATGCAGTTGTTTCTTGCTATTCTAAAATGTTGTTTTCATCAAGATTTTATCAAAGAAGATTCATCAAAGAAGTTTTCTAAACATTAAGAAATTTTTCTACCTTTCCTAAATATTTTCTTAAAACAACCATTCTGTTCTAAAAACAAATTACAAAGTTATTGTTTGCTTCTGATTTAGTAAATGAGAGTTCTCTCTGCACCTGAAGTTTCAGACCCAAAGTATACGTCTGTCAGACCTGTACAGAAAAGCTCAGCTATGGAGAGGAATAGTCAGTATCACTTTAATTGAAGGTCATGGACTCAAAGCCATGGACTCAAATGGGCTGAGTGATCCATATGTGAAATTTCGGCTGGGACACCAGAAGTACAAGAGTAAGGTAACTTTTGACTTTCTTAAACTATTTATTCGAGACTGGTAGAATTTTTTAAATGTAACTTCAGCACTTTTTTGTTGAAATTGCTCTGACTATTATGGTTCATTGCAGACTGGATTTGGCATTTTTATCCACCTATTGAGTCCTTCCTAAGGACCTAGGATAGACAGATATGGATGTTTGATGGTATTACAGATATTGTCACAGGATGTAAGCTGTTCTGAGTAAGGCCACCTTTTGCAATTGACTGATGGTGATTTTGTCAATGTCAAATATGTTCAAGTGGTGATCCAGTTGTTCTGGAATTGCACTCAAGGCATCTATTGCTATTGGTACTACCTTTTTGCCAATCGTTGTATTTCTATTTGCAGGTCTTGATTATTATATTATTATACTACTGCAATAGTGAAGTGTTGATTAATCTTAATACTATGCAATGTTGGAACTTTAGATTTAAAGCTAGTGACTTACTAAATCAAATCTCCAAATACAATTATATGATTTTAGACCTCAGCTTAATCAGATACTTGAGCATTGGGCTATATTCCACAAAATACAGATAAATGTTGGGTTCTGCAACAAGAAGTACAGGAAAGATGTTGAAGAAATGGAAAAAGTACAGAGGAGAATACCAACGATTATATAAGGTTGGATAGTAAACCTTGTGAAGAATGATTAAAATAGGGGTGTCAAACTGCCGGCCCGTGGGCTGGATGTGTCATGCCAAAACTGCTGGCAATGGAAAAAAAGTCGTGATACGTCACGTGATGTGAGTTTGACACCCCCGGATTAAAAGAACTAGATATTTTCGGATTTTAGAACATAAAGCTAAAAGAAGACCTAATGGTAGTCTTCTAATATTTGAAAGGCCATCACAGACAAAAGCATGTGGATTTGCTCTCTGTAAATGTGAAGGTAGGGAAGGGGATGGGGCCTGAAGACCTCAAAGATTAATCCCATGATTTGTATGAGTCCATGTTCTTACTGGCTTTTAATTTGAAAAAGAATATAGATAGTTCTCTATTTACAACCACAATGGGGTCCAGAATCTCAGTTTTGAGCAAAGTGATCATTAAGGAAGACACCATGTGACTGCTTCACTCAACAGTAGCAATCCTAGATCTTCCAGTTGCAGTCATTAAGCAGCCACATAGGTCATTAAGCAAAGCACCAGGAAGAGGGTCTGGGCCTCCCAGGCATGGTGAGGCACAGAGAGGACCTGGCCTTCCCACTCTACTGGGGAGTCCTGGGCCCTCTCCCCACCCACCAAGGAGAACAGTTGTGAGAATGATGGTATTTGCAAGCTTTTTTGCTAAATTTGGAAATCCCTTAATGCCCTGGTGAAGCAGATCTCAAATCTGGTGAAAGTACTATAAATGTCAGGGTTCTGGAAAACTCACTAGCATTTCCCCAAGATTTGAGGACTGTTCCTCTAGCATGCAGGAGGATTTTTACTTCCCTGCATAGAGGGGAGAGGAAATTCTTTGGTATGCTGGGTAAATAAACTTCAAACTCCAACATCCCCTCTACTTTCAACCTACTCTGCAGTTTTCCCCATTAACTTTCTGGGGAAGGCAGCAGAGAAATTGCAAATTGTGACCACATGATTACAGAGCACTTGCAACTGGTCATAAATGCAAACAGGTTGCCAATGTTTCAAAATGAGGTCATGTGACAGTTTGAACTGTGTTCCTGTCTCATATACTATTTTGGTCAGAAATAAAACTCTTAAGCAATAAATTAAATGATACATTTTATGTAGTTTTTGAGAATTGAATGAGGAATGTCCTATTTTATTTTTTATGTAACGTTTCTTTTTAATAATTCAGCTCTTTTTATTATAGGTTTTTTAAAGGAAAAAAATACTGAGAAAAGAAATTAATTTTTTATGAATGTCAGATTGAAAAAGGTGTAACATCTGTTTCATCTTTCTGTCTCTAAGCAAGAAAAAGTTAATCTATTTTAAGAGTTTGAAGGAGAAACAAACTAGAAACTCAGTATATTAGTTCTTTTGTGATGTAAAAGGCGAATGTGCTAAAACAATAAATAATAATGCCTTGTTATAATTTTCATACTTTTTTGTGTGTTTTGAGAAAATGTTAACATGTTTTTCAGTGACCATTTTAATAAATGTGGACAAATATTGTATTTCCTGCTATCCAGAAGAGAAATAATATTTAAATCCAAAACTAAGTAGGTAAATAGATACCTGTTAAAATAATCAAAATAATATTTTTCTTGGAGATAAAAGGCATCATAACTCAGAAGTATTTTTTTAAATTTTTTTCTTTAGATAATGTCAAAAACTTTGAATCCCAGGTGGAGGGAACAATTTGACTTACATCTTTATGAGGAACGAGGTGGAATTATTGATATTACAGTATGGGACAGAGATGCTGGCAAAAAGGATGATTTTATTGGCAGGTTTGTCTACAAATAACTTATAGTATGAGAATGAGCTTTGAAGAAGAGAACATATAATTTTGAATTGCTTGAAGTAATTTGTTTTGTATTTAAAAGATGAAATAACATTTAGAAATTGCCTAATTCTGTAGGGAAATAGTTTTTGTAAATTTGATGGAAGATCTTATTAATTAAAAATCATCCCTTTTCAAAATTATATTTCAAAAGAATTAGGTTGCAAGATTAGGGTTCTGTTGGTAATATTTGATAATTAACTCAGTTATTGGCTATACAGTACTTTCTATCTATCTGACATATATATTACATTGGAAGTTGGAATATGATCTTTGAAGATATAGGTTTTAAATAAGTAGATAGGAATAACAATAGCACTTAGACTTACATACTGCCCCATAGTGCTTTATAGGACACTCTGGGCAGTTTACAATGTCAGCATATTTTCCCCAACAATCTGGGTCTTCATTTTACTGACCTCGGAAGGATGGAAGGGTGAGTCAGCCTTGAGCCCCATCAGGATCAAACTCCAGGCTGTGGGCAGTTTGCCTGCAATACTGCATTCTAACCACTGCATCATCAGGGCTCCTCAGATAGATGTAGTTCTTGAAGGGAGTCTATCTGTTTGATTTTTTTTATTCCTAACAACTTTTAAAATTAAATTGGAGGTAGTAGTACTTGAATTGCTTGAATCAGCTTAATGCCTCAAGGGCTTTGCCTGACTTTGTTGTCTGTGTTTCATGCTTAGGTTAGGGCTTTGCCTATTAACAGTTCATTATCAGCAAGAAATTTGCCACACAGGAATTGTAAATAATGTGCAAAGATAGGTCTATTTCTACACTCACCTCCATATCCAGATTATAATGTTCATATGATACTGATTTCTGGAGCACAAAATCTGCTTATCCTTTTCCTTTCTGACTTATTAGGTGCTAGTTGGGAAATACTTCTAAAATTCTATCTCTTTCTTCACTTCTTCTT
Organism: Crotalus tigris; assembly: GCF_016545835.1. Lineage (NCBI taxonomy): Eukaryota > Metazoa > Chordata > Lepidosauria > Squamata > Viperidae > Crotalus > Crotalus tigris. The sequence goes on along the minus strand of NW_024096641.1, from coordinate 104,750 downwards.
ATGGCTGGAATAATCCATCTCCTAGATGGAGGTATATCATTATAAATTGTGATTCTAGAAAAAAGTGTGGAATGTGTAGCCAAACATTATATGTTTCACTCTGAACCAAGGTTGGATAGATTTCAATTACATCTCTGGTTAAATGCCAATATTACATATGTTGAAATCTGACCGATAAGACTTTTAATCTCCCTGTTTCCCTCCCAAATCAAGATTCTCCCCCCCACACACACACTATCTAAAGTAATTTTTAGAACGTGCGAGCAGAGGCTGTAGTGAAGAGGGGAACTTCATTCTTTGCTGCTCAGTCAACAAAAGGAGTTTGGTCAGCATTAGCAACATATTGGATTCCCTGCTAATGAATTTTTAAAAGTTATATAAGGAAGTTAAAAGTACATTTCATTTCTAGTACTCTGTTTTCTAACATTTCAACTTCATAGGCAGGAATATGATACTATAAAATATCTGTTTTGCTGAATGACAAAATAGATGAATTTGAAGATTTCATCCTGAAAACAAATAAATATCATATGGTTCATTTAATGTAACTGAGTTCACAGTATTTCATAGCGTTGTTGTAAACTTAATGACATGTTAATCAAAATGTTTGTTTCTAGGTGCCAGATTGACCTGTCAACTCTAAGCAAAGAGCACACTCACAAGCTAGAGCTGCCTCTGGAAGAAGGCGAAGGGCATCTGGTACTGCTGGTTACATTGACTGCTTCAGCCGCGGTCAGCATCTCTGACCTTTCAATGAATGCCTTGGAAGACCCAAAGGAACGGAAAGAAATCCTAAAAAGATATGTATGCAGCATCTTTTTTTTAACTCTTTTTTGCATAAGACTACAGTGATAAACAGTGAAATGTAAAAGGAAAACTTACCTACTTACTTACTTACTTTTTTACTTGCTTACTTACGTACTCACTTACTTACTTATATGCTGCCATAATAGTCCAGCTCCCAGTAGCTAACAATAAAACTATACAATACAGTTTTACCAAATGGTAAAAAAAGGGGATGAAATCCTTTTTCCACAACTTCCACCACTTACAGTACTCTGATGTCCAAAAGAGCCCACAAGTCAGAGTTCTTCTAGATAACCACCCCACCCCACCCCACCCCACCCCAAGAGAAACGTTATGGTTAAGAACCCAACATAATAGGTACTAACAATTGTTAAAGTCACTTTTCTTAGAATGTCAGTTTAGTATGGCAACCATAGTTGTCTCTTCTTCTCATCAGCCTGTTGCTCACTCTATTAGGACTATATATATAGTAACTCATCTGTATTAACTCTTGTGGGTAGCTTTCTCTAGTTTATGGTGATAAACGTTCTTTTTAATAAATAAATAAATATAATTTAACTTGATTTTATTTTTTCACTGAAATGTTAACTTCTTGTTATAATTAAGACATTTCCTTACTGAACATTGCCAACAAATAATGTCCTTAAGTAGCTGAGGAATTGAATTTTATGTATAGATCAACTTTGTCGTTATTTAAAACAAAATCTTTCCTTCAGGGATTTGTTCTATTAGAATCAGATGTTTTTAGTAGTTTAGAAATCTAACATAAAGATATAATAAGGATACTGAATGTTTAAAATCTGGATTGAACATTTTGAAAAATATCCTGTCCTTGTATCATAGAAACAGTTGTGTAGTTTTAGTAAAGGAACAGCAAGGGGAGCTCTTACTCCAGCTTTTATTAATATTGGGTTCACTAAAACTGATTTTCTAAACACAAAGAAGAAAGAAGAAAAGCTATCTCCCCTAAAATTACAAAGCTTTTATTGTATAGGTTTGTCAGGTGTTTAAAAGTTATCTCTAGACACTGTGCATTAAGCTAAACTCTGATTAACAGAGGGCTGTTTAATTTTTTTTTGTTTTTTTTAAATATTCCTATTCTGTGGATGACATCCTCTCAATAAGTGAATTTAATAAAGATGTACCTTATCAGACTGTGCAGATAATATGAAGTGCTAGTACTATTGCTGTACAATATTCTTCAAACAGATTAGCAGGATGTATGCTTCAGCAAATTTATTTTATCTATCTCAACTGAATCAGCTGTCTGCAAGTACTTGTACACATCATACACCAATAAAATTATCATAAACACAATTTAATAGAGGTGACTTAGCCAGGCTAACCATTATATTTTAAAAATCAAGTAAGAACTAAGAAATGTACTAAACAATCTAAAAATGGTAATGGTAATGATTACCAGTATTATTTCAGATTTTTAATCAACTAAGGCAAGCTGATCTGTCAGACTATCTTGGGAGATAAATGCATTTCTCAGATATTAATTTTAATGAAATATGCATTTTGGTCTCTAGTATATCAGAAAAATATGAAGCAAAGGATGTTGATTGTGATTATCTTATAATAATAAGCAAATAGCCAGTAAAACATAACTCTTGGACCTACATCTCTTTTCCCCCACTTTTTTATTAGTTTAAGCAAATTTTAATAGAGAATAGAAACATCATTTTTTTAAAATTACCAGTATGTTTATTTCAGATATTACATTGTTTACCTACAAGCTAAAAAACTTGGTTCATCAACATGAGCCATACATAGCTGCAATAATTCTGGATTCGTAGTATACAGTATATAGAAATAGCCATGTCCTACATATTTTTGTAGCAAATCTTTATCCCTGCATATTTTACAGGAAATCTTCAATATTAGTGTTGTTATCCTTCACTAAATATGAAGTAAATATTATTGGATAACTGACAAATTTATCATCTTTTTTACTCTAAAACTATTTATAAAGTTTTATTTTTTATTTTTTAAATATTTAGAAGAAGGTCTTTCTATTTAAAAATGTATTTTGCACTATTTTTGAGACTGAAAAGAGTAAATGCACTGACCCTGCCATCAGATCAAATAGTCTTGGAAAATGACTCTATTACTGTCATTTAACCATTTGTAGCAGAACATCAGAGCCCTACAAATTAAAGAGGCATTACTGTTTGAACCATTTTATCACAATTGTATGAAAAGATTAATTCCTTTTGGGATGGGAGGAGGGCCGTAATGGGTAGCAGACCAAAAGAGAGATTCTATGACCTTTTCAGAAAGGGTATGCTGAACCCCTGCTCCCCCTTGTCACAGTTTAAAAACCAGAGAAGCTAGTTTAGTGAAGAAGTTGTTAGCATTCCATTTTTATTATGACATTTCACAGTCATCCGATTTAATGTCCCTTGACCGGATTGTCCACCGTGAGACGATGGGCTTGAAATGTTATTTAGAGCATTGATAAAAGGTGAGCAGTTATAAGATGACAGCGAGTCATAAGGCTGGTGGTGTGACATTAATTTTCTCCATAACAGAGATGGAATAAGACGTCATGGTGACAAGCTGTCAATCAGTGCTGGCCCCTCAGTGTATCTTGATGCCATAGGATGGGATATTGGTTCTCCCATAATAGAGCTGAACTGAGATGCTCTCACTGACAGCTGCTGCAGCTATACAGAAAATATATTATACAGCCTTTCATTAAAAAAATAAAGAGGACTCATCTCCAGAGCATTTCAATCTTTTCCCATCTATTGAGGGCTGAAAGGATTCACAGCAAATCATAGATTTCTGTGCTATGGAAATTTGAAGCCTCCAATACCATCTGGGTTTTGAGGCCTCCAACAGTCTTCATAAATAAGATGACTGATAATCATCTCATAAATCATTACTTTAAGTTGCATGCTTAAAGTAATGTATTAAAGTCATTTGCTTTTCACAAAATCCTACAATAATCTGCAGTATGTCATTGGCTAAGATTGTCAGAAACACAGTAAATTGCTTTAAATCAGCTGACTAGCAAAATCTAAAAGTTCAAACTATAATTATCCCACTGGCAAATAATAGTGGGCGAAATATTGCTAGATCTTTTTAAATGAACGGAATGTGCATATAGGTGAAAAAGTTGACTTTTGCTTTTGTTCTGTGTTAACAGGAAATGCAAGACAAATGCACTTTCAAAGCAACAAAAAAGACTTTCAATTTCACCATGCCTGCCTGCTTACCTCCCTTGTTCAACATAGCAAGGAACTGGAAAATATCTGTATTAAAATACTAGGATTGACAAAAAGAAATCCCCAGACCTTTTTGAGAACTATAATAGTGTAAATGATAAGTAATGACAAACAGCATTTTTCTGTTGCTTTCTTTAAGAACCAGTTTTAAACCATATCAGGAAAATAAAGGGAGGGAGAGGGGGAGATTGTCTCTCTGATTAAGCAAATTTCTAATAGGCAAATATTGTGAAATTAAAAGTTAACAGATATAGTATTAGTGATCTTATAGAATACTAGAGCTATCTGAATATTGATGTGCTATATAAACTACATTGCCTTTCATCTGTGAGATGTATATTGTGGGCTATTCGTCTCATTCTTATTTATAAATGGGTCTGTCTAATACAAGGTTAAGATTTCAATTTTTTTCAAGCAGAAAACATTTTTGTTAAACAGAATACGATTAAGAATTTAAATTTTGCACCATAATGGAAAAGAGCATTAATTCAGACATTAGTTAAAATCCAGATTTGCTACTTTAATGGGATTTAACCTGTTAAAATGTTTAGAAATTCATTCTTTACTTGCTGTTTCCTGATTTTAAAAAAAAAAAAATACTATTTTTTAAAAAGACAACACTTTTATAAACTATTTTAATTATACTGTATAAATTAATGATTATATAGTAGTAATTATAAATCTATATAGTAAATATAGCTTTATACCATAATAACATATGAAATTTGAACACATGCTGTCTTTACGCAATTAAAGCTTATAAACAAATTAAAATAATTACTATTTTATGAACAATATGAGGAAGCTGTAGGGAATAAAGCTAAGTGGTATAAAAATATATTTATGTATTTTCATGTATGCATAATTTTAGTTTTGTTACAGATAACTCATAAAAACACTCCAATTTCTAAATTATATCTCAAGGACCTGCTAAATCTCTGGTTTGTAGAATAGAAATACCTTATGACCAAGGTGTCATCATTTAATATAATTCTGGGGCACTATTCCAATTAATGATTTAAAATAAACAACAAACATTAAATATCATCTTTTTAAATTAGACATTAAATTATGTATTTGGAATAGAACCGAATATTTTCTCTACTGAATGTCAACTAATGTTAAGGAATAAAAGTGGTATGACAGGAACCAGTGGTTTCCATGCCAATGGGGAACTAGATGAACATAGTTCAAGTGCCTTCCAAGGCTATCAAGAGATCAGTCAAATTCCTGCTGACTGAGGAAAGTTGGAGAAAAAAGCCTAGAAATTAAATCCAGAATCCATACATATATAAAAACTTTGACATCTGTCTACTACAGTGGAAACATATCTATATGTTTCTTTTTGAATTCTTTCTTTTTGTCTACAATCAAAACTAATGCCTCCAACCTTGTTCATGAGCCTTCTGCCAAGTAAGCCAGTTCCAGAATAAAGGGTTGAGTCAGGCCTAAGTGCACAGTTAGGATGTATTAAAACATATATAATGAAAGCCATTAGGACAACTTAGAATATTTGAGAGGGAACGATTTCCTCATATTTTGCTTTATTTATGACTTCAGTGTAACTTCCTAAATTTTGTGTATATTTCTAGAATCTAATGCAGATGTTTCAAAATATAAAGGATGTGGGATTTCTCCAGGTGAAGGTCATCAGAGCAGAAGGTTTGATGGCAGCTGATGTTACAGGCAAGAACTAATTCCATTTTTATGTTAATCAGTACCACTGACTAATTTTATAACATTACACTTTACAAAACCAAAAGTATAGCAAATAAAAAAACTGAATTTTTCTAGGTTTTCTTCTATTCTTGCTTAATGATGAATCTTTTAAGAACATTTTGCAAATAAATTTGTATCTGGGCTTTTGAGAACCCAAATTCTTGCTTGACAGAAAAGATGAAACAAAGCAATCACATGGCTGCCAAAATATTTTATTCTGAAAGCCTTCAATGAATTACTGTATGTACAACATAATTACATGAAATGAGTTAAATCTTTATCATGTTTCCATGTCCATATCCCTTCCTGCCTTTGGGGACCAAGCCCTCCAGGACTATATCCATTCTTTTTTTCAAAATGTCTCCTCCATTTCCCAAGCTGTCCAGGCCCTCTATCATCTGGGATTGGATCACCCACTGCATTCCTTCCTTCCTGGTGACTGGGTGCTCATGAAATCCTAGACTGATTCCGGTCCCCTGGCTGTGGAAAGGATCCTTCCTCGTCCTTCTCATGACCCATATGGCTGTCAAAGTTGCTGGCATTTGCACCTGGATTCACCACTCCTGTCTCTGATCCTCTCGAGAACTCTGATTATCATTGGACTGTAGCCCCTGATGCTTCAGTTGCATGCCAAAATACAAAAGGGTGGCTAGTTTACCAACAGCCACTCAGTGATTTGTCATAAGCACTCTTTTTCCACCATGTGACTTGATATACAAAAAGGCGGCCAAGAGGGTATAATAAGGGAAGCAAAATTTGAAGCTCATAGAGGGTCAGTCAATAAGGAAGATCTTCCAGCAAATGCCACCCAGTGCAACCAGGACGTGCAAAAACCTTGGAACATGAAGGCAGCACCCCACCCCACCCCAAAACAAATGGAAGGACAACAAACCGCATCTGGGTCCATTTTTGGGGGGTTTGCAGTATCAACACACATATTCAGAATATCCAGATCTGGACAAAACTCTTAAATGTTACCAATTACTGGATCTGTGCACACTATCCCTGACCGGCATTCGGGTTGGTCATTGAAGCAGTCCTATTGGAAGCCCACGGTTACCAAATCACAAATGGTACGTGTACCAAATACAAATGTTGGAAGATGTCTGTTCTCCATAATAAAAAAATAATGTTGCAAAGTTAGGGGCTTGTATCCAACACTGAGCAGTGACTTGCCTCCAACACTTTAATTCTTCCTACAAATATAAACTTGGTATATATGCTTGGTGCGCCATCACCTGGAAAGTCAACCGCACTTTATAGGAGGTGGCACATAAATGCAATCAGGCTTTTCGCATTAAGATCAGTAGGGATCATAATCCATTGGTCCTGTGCAACTTGTATGAGGCAGTATCAGCCTGGGGTCATATGGACCACTACGATGGCTCCATCAAATGAAGGATACTTCATAGTAAGTCATCCCAATTAGTGGTTCTTATGTGGACACTTTGCTTATAAATTATCTACTGGTTTTCTGGTTTGGGGCATGCACTGTGGGAGTGATTTTTCCCTCAGATAGGATCATAACAGCACCATGACTGGAATTTCTGCATCTGCAATAAATGTGATGTGGATCACGTTGAGCACCATCCCATAGTACAGATTTTGGGAAATGTTTTTGGCAGAGCTCTACTTCCAATGTTTAGAGTAGGTTTCAATTATGAATCCATTTTAGAGTTAGGGAATTGGACAGGTACAACCATACAGTTCAGGCATTACTCCACCTGAATAAGAAGCAAGGGGAAATTATAGAAGTAGTGATGCAAACTCACTAGGCCTTGGATGTTGTCCTTGCTGCCAAGTGAGTTGTCTGTACATTAATTCATTCTTATTGTTAAAATTGCATCTCAAATTATCAGCATAAATAGTATAAATCACACCATCTATCTCATGAAAAAGGAGATCCAGAACAGACCCAAGGATGCTGATACTGGCCTCTTCTCTGGACTATCCTCTTGGCTTACTAGTTGGCTATCTGGCTGGGGTTGGTTCCTATAGATTTTTTTGGTTATCCTTTTTGTCATCTTCCTTACATTCTTCTTCTGATATTGCATACATTGTCTTCCTCTGGTCAAGTCTGCCTGCCCTAACACCTGTCCCATTAGACATCAGACGTGTGACTCATATGCTGTCTCTGCTTACCCTGTCTTTGCTAATCATACTTCCATGTGCTTCTCAAAATATGAAAGGGGGATTATATTGATCAGAATTCTTATAACTATAATGATTGGTTAAAATGTTCTTGTGTTGAAATGGCAGAAATAAGGTTTAGGCCTTAGCAGGCCCTTGACATTGTGGAAAATCCCATAAAAAACCACAAGCGTGTGAGCTAAGACACAGGCATTTTTGTAACTGCTGTACCTTATCTACTGTATGCCCGCTTCCTATTATATCAGGGGTCCCCAACCCCAGTCCATGGACTGACATTGATCTGCAGCATGCCAGCAACTGGGCCACGCAATCAAGTGAAGCCCTATCTGCGGGATGCAGGCAGCATGCAAAATCATGCCCCTCCGGTCTGTGGAAAAACCTTTCTCCATGGAACCAATTCCTGGTGCCCAAAAGATTGGGAGCTGCTGTATTATATAACCAACAGAAAGCCAGCAAGAAATAAGAAATCTATATATACTTGCTTCAAACTACCTTCAGGGTTTTCCCAAACTTATGGGTGGACCTGTCTTTATTCAGTTGAATAAACACATATTTTTAAAGAGAGATAATCTGGACTCGTGTCTCTTTGGTTGCATCAAAACACACCTGATTTCTGCTTGACAACACCATGCTAGCTGTAAGTATGAGGGCTGGTTGTAACTACTACTCATTTGGCACTGTCATAAGTTGAACTGTTGCTGAATGAATGTTTCTTAAACAAGGACCACCTTTAAACTATTTTCATAATACTGTTGGATATGTGTATGCGTGTATGCCTTAAAGTCAGCTTTGACTTCTTGTGATCTCCTGGACAGGTTCCTGCAGGTTTCTTAGCAATGTTTTTGGAAATGGTTTACCATTGCCTCCTTTCTAGTCCTGAGAGAGTGAATGACTGGTCCAAGATCAGCCAGATGGCTTTGTATCTAAAGTGGGACTAGAACTTACAGTCTCTTGGTTTCTAGGCTGTTGCCTTAATCAAAACATCAGACTGACTCTTTTTCCTAATACTGGGCCTGGTGAAGTTCTGGACCTCAGATCACCACAGAGATTATCAGTTAAGGCACAGGTCGGCAACCTGCAGCTCCGGAACTGCATGCGGCTTTTTCAGCCGTCTTCTGTAGCTCCCTGTACTCAGCCACCATGTGCAGTCTGAAAAAAAAGTGCAACTAAAACAGTTCAACCAATCAATTCAAACTTCTCATGAAGTTTGAATTGATTGGTTGAACTTGTTTGGTTTGTGGGACTGCCCAGAAACCTCTTTCCTTCTTCGGACTGCATGTGGTCACTGGGAGGATTGCTGGAAAGATGTCCCTGGTAAGGAGCCGTGGGTGGCCAGTCTCGGGGTACCTCTTCCCTGCCCAGTGGGTCTCCCCTCGCCCTGCTCCGCTGCCCCTCTGTTAGTTGGGGGTCGCCGGGGGTCTCTGTAGCTTCCCCTCTCTGCCTGCGCCTTTTGGCCGTCTCATGGGCAGTGGATCCCCATGGTCTCTTTTGAGAGATTCCCCCATGGTGTCTGCCCGGCCCTTTCCCCACCTGCGTGGTCCTCTTGGCCGTCCTCCCGCTGCCGCTGCTGCCGGTAGTGCTGAGCGAGGCCAAAGCGGTGGTGGCGAGCGGGCAGCCACGCCCCTTCGGTGTCCTGCTGCCGCCGGCGGTCATGCTGAACGAGACCAAAGAGGCGGTGGTGAGCGGGCAGCTGCGCCACTTCGCCGTCCTCCCGTTGTCGCCGCCGCCGCCCTCAGTGCTGCAGGAGAAGGACACCTTGGGCTGTGAGTGTGGTGGGGCCAATGACGGGTTGTCTATTCCTGAGTTAAGGAATCTTGTAGATGGTTTACAGCTAATTTCTGTAGACTTGCAAGGATGATGTTTTCTAAAAACCTATCTAAAATTGCAAAGTGATTATTGTATAATCTCTGTTGGATCTTTGGTAAAAAGAAGTTTAACCTCACTCTAGGGAACAGATATCAGTGTCTCCACTAATAATGACAATGAAAAAAAAAATTTTGACTGAGATTTGAAGGAGGGGGAAAAGTTTTACTTTTTCTTCATTTTCGGTTTGAATCTGACTCAGGAATTCCCCTGGGGGGAGACCAGGCCCCTGGGGCTGAGGTACTGTGCGAAGAAAGGGGCTCAAATATAGACCTTCCCATCGTGCCTGTCAGATCTGGGGAGGCCGCTCTCAGTCTTTGGCACCCTTCCTCCCTCTGTGGCTCAAAGAGCCACTTGGACACATTTCCTACCGAAAACAAAACGCTGGGAGCCGCAAAACCCTTTTGATATCTAAAATGAAGATAACACTACATATATCCTTTTTTATCTTTAATATATGTATGTATGTATGTGTTTGTGTGTGTATATATAAAATAAAGGTGAAAAAGGATATATGCAGTTTTATCTTCATTTTAGATGTCAAAAGGGTTTCTCTCTGTGTGTCTCTTTCCTTTCTCTTTCCTCTCTCTCCCTCCCTCTTTCCTCTTTCTCTTTCCTCTCCCCCCTTTCTTTCTCTTTCCTCTCTTTCTTTCCTCTCCCTCTTTCTCTTTCTCCCTCTTTCCTCTCTTTCGTTCTTTCCTCTCTTTCCTCTCCCGCTTTCCCCATCTCTTTTTCCTCTCTTCTCACTTTCCTCTCCCTTTCTCTCCTTTCCTCTTTCTCTCTTTCCTCTCTTTCTCTCTCTCTTTCCTCTCCCCCTCTTTCTCTCTTTTCTCTCCCCCTCTTTCTCTTGTTCCGCTCTTTCTCTTTCCTCTCTCTCCCTCTTTCTCTCTTTCTTTCCTCTCTCTCTCTTTCCTCTCTTCTCTCTTTCTTCTCTTTCTCTCTCTTTCCTCTCTCTCTCTCTCTCTCCCTCCCTCTCCCTCTCTCCAGATGAGGAGAGAGAGAGAGAGAACAAAAGGAAGATGGTGCCGAATGGGCGGGGAGGGGGAGTAGGACAGGAGGCAGCGGCTCGGGTGGCGGCGGCATGGTGGCGGTCACTGCAGCATTGTTGAGGTTCCCCGCTGCCCCCCGGCCTGGCTGCCACCCCCACCACGTCCTCAGCTGAACAGGCGGGGAGGGGGAGCAAGATGGGGGCAGTGGCGGTGGCGGCCACTGCAGCATCATAGCAGTTCCCTGCCGCCCCTGTCGCATCCCCAGCCGAACGAGTGAGAAGGGGGAGCAGGACGAGAGGCAGCAGCTCCAGTGGCTGAGGCAATGGCATGGCGGCGGCCACTGCAGCATCGTTGGGGGTCCCCGCCGCCTGGCCCTGGCCGCCACCTCCACCACATCCTCAGCCACTTCGCCATTATAAGAGGAGGGCTCCAAGGGCGGGTGCACCATGGGCAGCCACACCAGCAACGGGGAATACCGCTGCGGGGACAGGGGGTCCAGACCCGCCGTCGGACCCACTGCACTCACAGCCCAAGGTCTCTTCCTGCAGCACCAAGGGTGGCGGTGGCAGCGGGAGGACGGCAAGTGCTGCCTCTTCGGCCTTGCTCAGTATGACTGGCAGCGGCGGCAGGACAGCAAAGGGGCGCAGCTCCCCGCTCGCCACCGTCACTTCGGCCTCGCTCAGCACTACCGGCAGCAGCGGCAGCGGGAGGACGGCCAAGGGGACCCGCACAGCAGGTGGAGAAAGGGCAGGGCAGGCGCCGCGGGAGAATCTCTCAAAAGAGGCCACGGGGATCCACTGCCCGTGAGACAGCCAAAAGGCACAGGCGGAGAGGGGAACTTACAGAGACCCCCGGTGACCCCCCTGACTAACAGAGGTGGCAGCGGAGCAGGGCGAGGGGAGATCCGCTGGGCAGGGAAGAGGCACTCCGAGACCGGCCACCCACAGCTCTTTACCAGGGACACCTTTCCAGTGTCACAATCTATTACTAATTAAAAATACCAGACACAGGACTCATATCTTTCTGAAGCTAAGATACATCATATGAATGGAGCTAACCATTTACCCATGGCTTTATGCTTCTCTACAAGTTGCCTTTTTCAGCTGTGAGAACTGATCTAATCATAATTGTTGAAAACTGATGGTCAATTTCCCTCTAATTTTGAGTTGGGATTCACTGTTTAAAAAGAACCCCAATTCTCTCCAGAACATTTCTCTGTACATATGTATGATATGATTTGGGCCTTCAACTTTTATCAAAATATGAAGAGCACTCCTTTTCCACCAAGTATTGCCCTAAGCAATCATACTCAGGTTGTAGTGATTATTAGTTCACTGATATTATACACACAAACACACATACAGAGCCTAGTGTAAGAAAATAGCAAAGTAAAAACTATTCCAATTTTTAATCTAGTCTCTGAAATAATTAAAATATTTGTAGAACATAACTATTACAGCTTTTCTCATGATCTAAAGAAAAACCTAGTAATCTAGAGCAGTAGTTTTCAGTTACTGTGTCATGGTACATTTGTGTACTGAGAAAAATCCACAGGTGTGCTGCATTGGTGAGCCATAAGTGAATGACGAAACCCCTTCTCCAGGGCTAAAGTGTCTTCATTTCTTCTCCCCAGTCCCTGTGAAGTTGCAAGATCTTTAGTTTCATGAATCAGATTTGAGAAGTTAGCACTTTTTCAGTGTGCCATAGAATGAAAAAGGCTGAAAATCACTGATTTAGAAGGAACATGTGTTTAATGGGTGAGGGAATTCATTGAGACATTTTTTCACTCTGATCTGTTCTCAGTCTGGTTAGAAAAATTTTAGAAAAAGTATTTGGGTCTTTCAGACAGTTTTCAAACTTTCCAGAAATTAATTAATTGTGAAATGATATCTATGCTTGTCATATAAAGTTCAACAGAAAGATAAAACGATGTTTCATGATAAAATATTTTCGATTTTTCATATATTGTTTTATATCCCACAAGGCTTCTTGTAATTGATAAATGTTGCTGGTCATTTTTATTGCTAGATTGCTTTCTGTATTTACATCTCTAAGCTTTGAATCTAATATTTATAATATCTTAGTTCATGTCTCAGCTGGTAGGAGCACCTGGTTGACCTATTCTCGGTTGGAGAATTAAACAAGGTCAGATCTGGTTTTTACATGGTTGGGAAACTTCCATGGAAAACCAGATTAATAGACAAAGCTACAGTGTTAAAAAAAATCATTCCTGAAATCTCCAAGAGTCAATCCTGACTTAAAGGAGAGTTTACTTTTTATTCCTATTGACACTATCAGTGAAAGAGACTGGTATAAATATAATTCATAGACATGAATGCACAAATACTGTGCTGTAATAGTAAAAAGATTTGTATGTGTAGTATGCCTATCATTATAGACCACATAAATTATACTAAGACCTGCTGATAATCAGCAAGTCTTATTCTGAATTAACCATGTTTGATATTGCTATAAGACATATTTATATTTGATTTTTTTGTTACTCTTATTATATACTATTAATTGGTAGCTATTATTAACATTTCAAAGGAAGTTATTCATGATTTCCAGTATTCCATTCCAGTATCGACATAACAGTAATACTGGAGTAATGATGCACTTTATGGAAACTTCCTGATTCTTTTTACTATAATAATGTAGCATAGCTTGTATGACTAACATGCCCAAAATAAAGTTCTATCCCTTAAATATTTTTCAGACATATTTTTAGATATGGCACCATCATGTAATAAAAATTGTGAAATCTTTCAGTAAAAACAATTCTATAGGACCCTTCTCTTTGATTTTATTAATAATAACATTTATTCTCTTCCAGTGAAAGAAAGAATCTTGGTAACCAACAAGATGTAAAATAAATGAATATCGTTTATTAGATTAATGGGAAAGAAAGTTACAGAGTTTTTTTGTTTGTTTACTAAAACAGCATTTTTGAGTCAGTTAAAATGGATACTATCCTGAGAAAAATTAGAAAATTACGGGATCCAATTTGCCATGGAGTTATTAAAAAAAGAGCTAATCTTTTTCTTCCCTTTTTTCCTTTGAGCGATTGATATTCTCCATGGAAATCTATAACTTTTAAATGAAGGCCACCACTAAAGAATAATTAATAGAAATCATCACAGAAAATATCTACAGATTTGATTAAGACAAATCCACAGCTTAAGATGTTTAAGAAGTAGCATCTTAAATTATTTTAAAAACAGAGTATTAAATATAAAATACAACAAAAATCTTTTTATAAAACATTTTAATAATGGCTGATTATCGTATGTGAAATAATTATTTAGCTCTCTATTCTTTGTACGTTTAATAATAGCTTGTTGTTTTAGTGTTTTCATGAAGTGTTCATGTGTTTTAATTAATATTGTTGATGAAAGATTATTGCAAAAACAAGAACAGGAAAATGATGTCGAATCCTTGTTTTTACTACTGCTAACTGAGTCTTACTTTTGTTAAGAAATGAAAACACTGAAACTCATTAGTGGAACCTGCATTTGACAGGCTGCCTAGAAAACAGTTTATTTTTGCTATCTCTGGGTTTTAATTAAGATGTGTTCAATTATAGTCTCCTCACACACACACTTCCCCTGCTTTCTATGTCACAGACGGGTGATCAGGGTGCTTTCAGATGGTCCAGCCCATGACTTTGACCTTCTGCGCAGTCCAGTGTTCCCTGGGGAACCGTTCAGCTCATGAGGTCTGATTTCACACTTTCAGGATGCCTCAGCTCTCTTAACAATGACAGGGAGACAAAGCCCTTTAGAACATGCCGCACAGGGACTTGTTTAAATTGGAAACTAGAGAGGAGTCAAGGAACGAGGTTATGGACTACAGAATAGTGCTTTTAATAAAGAGCTCACAGCTCTGGTTCAACTCAAAGAGGGTTACTTCTGTACAATTAATTGAGTCATTTATCTAAACCATCTTAGGTGTCTGATTTCTCACAGAAAGATGCAGATGAGATATGCACAGAATGAATTTTAACACTGACTGCTGTGGGAGTTTTAGTTTGCATTAAACCATGTATTTGTTTTTTCCCCATGGTCTTAATTGTATATGATTTTTAAAAAATTAAAACTGTTATTGGCATTAGGGAAAAAGAGATACAGCTGGAAAGATATATCCATTCTCAATGCAAGCAAAATTTCTAGAAAATAGTGCTCTTTTGCTAATGTTTAGCAATCATATTCTTATTCATCATGCTATGCTCTTGAAGTTAGCAGCTGCATAATGCATCTCAGACAATCTCCATTCATGCCCCAACTTTAGTTAATAGGTAGCATCATGTTTAGCTGAGTCAGAGGAGTAGAAGGTTTCATGTTAAGTACTGGAGGTAGCCCGTAAAAAGCTTGTAGGCAGGTTGTCAGCAAAGTAAGTAAGTCAGCTTGATGGCATTGAAGACATTCAGATAGTTCCATGGAAGATACACCTATCACTGCAACAAAATTCAAAGCCTTTATTTGAATCCAGTGCAGATCTGATTTTATGTAATCTACTGTCTGAAATTTGGAATGAAGGTAATTAAAAATAAATTAAGTCATAACTGAGTAATTGATTTCAGCTGCCTCTTCTGTCAGGTTTTTTTTTTAAGAGAGACCTACTCTTGGCCACCTTCTAGATGATGCTGAGTCTTCAGTGGAATAATATAATGGTGATTTTTTTTATTTGGAATTTGACCATACTCACATCTTAAAGAGATTTTTGGGGTATTCTATGTAGAGACAGTGCAGTCCACTTTTAATAACAGATTCTGTAACCTTGAAATGGTCAACCCTTTGCTGGACCAATCCAAAAATGATCCATTTCATCTTGTTGCTGGTTCTGGAGCATGATTTGGATGAATCAGAGGAAAAAAATTGTTACCACATTTTTTTTAAAGCCCCTTCAGGGGTGCATTTTTTTTTTTAAAAAAAGAGCTTTGTTGCTAACAGCCCCTACACCCCCCACACACATTCACACACACAAACACACACCCTTTTATTTTTTTAATCCCTACCTCCAGGAGTTTTCAGTACAAATCCAAATAAAACATTCTCTGTATCTTTAGAGCAAAACTGTATACATGTTTCATCTCAACATCATGTAAGCCTGTTGCTACAATTCTCTAAAGAATGAGAATATTATGGTCATGTGCATTGGGAGTGAAGGAGGAATGATATATTCCTCTCCCTGCCATTCTCCAGTATCAAATTGCTAGGAGTCTATTGCAGTATACAAAATAAATAGATCTCACATCCTGTGTTTCCAAGACTTTATTGTAACTCATTGGATCTGAGAAGATTCTTCAGAGGCTTGTCATGGCTGCTTGGGTTTTTGTCTCCAGGACACATGCTTTTTTAGGTCACTTCTGCAGCATTCCCAAACTTCTAATAATCCTTTGGATTCAATTTGAATGAGAACAGCTTTACATCCTCTCACTTTATCTGCCATCCACTCAATGCCCAAAAGGTTGCCATCTATCCAATATTAATATAATAAGATGTTGTGATTGATAGAATGGCCTTAAAGATCACTTTGGAGTGATTGATGGGGTTGATCTTTCTTTATTGCTTCTATAGATGTTTTAGATATGTTCTTAGTTTTATCTACTCTAAGCTCATATTTTGGGAGTGTGGTGGCTCACCTGATTGGAAGGTTGGGTTGACAATCAACAAGCTCACATTCAAAACTTGAGTGCTGCTGTGTGGCAGGGTAAGTTCCTGTCAATCACTTCAGCTTCTGTTCACCTAGCAGTTTGAAAGCGTGCAAACAAAGTAATTGAATAGGTACCACTTTGGTGGGTACATTAATGGGGACCTGAAAGGAGCCCCCAACCAGGCGTCCCCTAGGCAACAGTCATGTCATCAGCTAATCTTTTCAACCTGGAAGCACCTCAGTGTTTTGGGCATGAAAGCAGCAGCAGCTTCTATATTCGTATGAGTACAAATGTGTACAAAGAAATAAACATTGGTCATTTGGGATCTGATAGAATTTTTAATGTAATCTTTACTTAAAAATGCACAATATGTGAATAATTGAATGCAAGCATACATTTTTAGAAAATATATACAATTATGAGTCTATATGAGTATATGAGTCTATACAATGCGGACTGGAAACTCGATGGAATTATGAGTACATGCAAACTTGACTGATTTACTCATCTCTTCTGATGACATTTGAAAGTGACTTTTATTCTTATGGTGCAAATAAAGTGAATAATTTCTGCTTATATTTCTAAAATACAGTGTTATACATAAAATAATATGCAGGAATATATAGAGCTTCTTGCAATTCTGCAGCAGTTCCAATTGGTCATTGCTTTGTTATGTTAATTTCTTTAGGTAGCTGGGCAGTACTTTCCCTTCTTACCTTTAGCTTTGAGAGAAGAAGAGAAAGAGGAAAATATTTCTTTCTTTAGTCTTTTAGGAAGCTAGGATCTTGATCAAACTTCTCCATGCAGTTGTTTGTGGTCAATCCTTTCCAGTGCAATTTCAGTCCTTTGATCAACCAGGCTGATTGTCAGATCAAACCTTCCAATTGTGCTTGCTCCTTCTGAATTCTCAGTCATGCATTCTTCTTTTTTCCAGGGCATCCAGCCAGTAAACGCTCAGCCCCACCCAGCCACCCCGACTTCACCCCAAGTTAAGAGATTACAGGGATGTAGAGTAGTGTTTTGCCTACCGTGTTTTCCTGAAAATAAGACCTATCCTGGAAATAAACCCTAGCTTGATTTTTATGTGTGCGCCTAATATAAACCCTACTCCCAAAATAAATCCTTAGTTAAGACTCCACCCACTCCGTCCCACTGACTGGTTGTATGAGGTGAGTTGAGGCACAGATGTAAAAATCAAACTAAGGTGGGGGTGGGGTTGTTACCTCAGGGCCCCTGCAGCCAGGCCTCCCATGCCCTGATACCTGCCTTTGCGAGAACAGCAGTAGCAGCACTACCATCCAGGAGGAGCCTGCATGGCCGCTGACCTACTTCTGGTTGTTGGCAGCTGCTTGCGGCAGGAGGCTATGTGGCATATCACACCGGTGCCACTGGTTGTGGCAGGATACCATGTGGCACATTGTGCTGGTGCCACTGCTCGTGGCAGGACACCACATGGTGCATCCTGTTGCAAGCAGCAGCAGGGGTGCGATGTGCCATGTGGCCTCCTGCTGCAAGTGGCAGCATTAGCATGATGCACCATATGGTGTCCACAGAAGAAGTCAGGTAGTGGAGCGACAGGTGTCAGAGTATGAGAGACCTGGCTTTGATAGTCCTGAGGTAAGCAGGTAAGACATCCCCCAAAAATAAGACAAAAGGAGGCAAAAAAATAAGACCAGGTCTTATTTTCAGAGAAACACGATATATAGTTCAAGGCAACTTCCAGAATGGTAAGATATCCAGTAAAAACAATGTTTATTTGCTAATGTTTGGACCAAGCAGGAAAAATAAACACATTTGCTAGGAAACCATTCATAAAAATCTGTATCAACTAAATACATTTTCAAAACCTGTTCAAATATAGGAAGGGAAGGGGTTTGGCTGAGATACCTATGAAAGGAATGTGAACAGCGGGCCAGATCTTACCATTTATGAAAACTCCATTTTCACAGCATGCTTAATCAGAGAGAAAGTAGGGAGGATGTTGTTTCAAACTAGAGCCTAATTAAATAAGCTGCAAAACTAATATAGGGTTGTTTGAAGCAACTTAATTTCATCCAGTTAATCATGTTGTTGGAATTATGACTTCCCCTCTCATTTCCAAAACATAGATGTGTGAAATTATTCTCATCAAAATTACTAGGAAAACAGGTATTCTGTGTTTTATTGATGCCTTTTTATTGAAACATCTGTTATCTCTCAGTTATACTGTAGTAGTAACATTTGGAAGCTGAACTGATTTGCTTATATTTTGGATTTTGAGGGTTGCTAATGTAAGTCCATTGTGACAGCCCTGACAAGGAAGTGGTGTTTTCCCTTCATCATACCTAAAAAGCAAAGTGATTTTTAAAAAAATCTTATTGAATTTATTCATCTATTTAAATTATATGCATTTGCTTGTTATCTTAAGGTCTGATCATAGAATACTAGTTGCCAAAGCTGCTTATGCAAAAGAACAGTTGTTTAGATTAAGGAATCAAAACTTTGGATATCAGGCTAAGGAATATCCATTTGAAATTTATTAGTGAAATGTCTAGATGATTTTTCTTTAAAAGATATGGAAAATTACTATTGCCTCTGCTAACAGCACTTGCAGTAATTCTAGTTGATGTTATCTGGTGTGTAGACTTTGAAAAAGAAGCAAATTGGCTGAATTTTTAATCTTGTTGCTTAAAAAGAATTCAGGGGTCTAGAAATTTAATAAGCAATTTGGCAATAGGATGAGGAAAGAAGGAACCACAGGATGTAACCATATGGGAATACCTTGCAAAACAGAAAGTTTAGATAGTTCAGTGGCAGAATGTGGCCTTTCATTTATTTAAGTTTATATCTTTTCTATTCATAGATAGTCCAAATAATTTTCAGTTCAAATTAAATGTAATATTATTAAACATGCAAATCTAATGCTACCTCAAGGATTTAATGTTACGTTCTTTTAAAAATGAAGTAATGAAGTGAGCTGTATGGATTTGTGTTTTAATTGTATATTAATAATTGTTTGGAAATAAATACATATTTCTGATGTTGAACATTTGTTTGAAATATTCTTGCTTTTTAAAAAAGAAAATAATTTTTATCCAAAAGGCGTTAGTACTAGAGGTGAATTCTCAATATAAGCCAAGATCCAGGGTGTTTTGAAAGATAAATCATGGACAATTATTTATATCCAAATTAATTCAAAGTACAGTGTACAGTTATAAATAGTAAAAAGGGGAATCTGTGATAAAGGTAAGAAGAAAATTATGCTTGTATGTTTAAACCAACACACAGATTTATCTGACAAGTGTAAATGGGGAAATATTATTAATTTATGCTTAATACAAAATTATGTAGAATAAATTATGTTTTGAAAACCAGTTTGGTGTAAATGCTAGGTGACAGGTTGAAAGTGGGGAGACTAGGTTTTAATCCTGCCTTAAGCCAAAGTCAGTTCAGTGTCTTTGGGCCAGTCACTGTCTTTTAGCCTAGAAAACATGCAATGGCAAACCACTTATGAAATCTTGCCAAAAAAACTTCAGAAGCCTTTCCAGAAGGACCACCTGATGAAGAAAATATGCTTTATGAAATTCAACATACTTAAAGCAATTATACCATACCATTAAACTTAATATTATGTATATTAACCTGTGGTGGAATCTAAATCAGTGCTGCAGTATGGAAAATGATTAATTTATTAATAGTTTTATCTACATAATGATTGTTTAAGGTATGAAACAAATTACAAATTATCATTTTTTTTCCAAAACAGTTTTTATTAGTTTTCCATTTTACACCAACATGGCTTAAGAACCCACGTGGAGACATGGTGATCATTTTATTTATTTTATTTATTTATTTATTTATGAGACTTATATACCGCTTTAAGTGCAAGCACTCTCTAAGAGGTGTACACCAGTAAGCAATGTATATATATATTTACATTGCCCCCAACAATCTGGGTCCTCATTTTACCTACCCCGGAAGGATGGAAGGCTGAGTCAACCTTGAGCCGGTGAGATTTGAACCGCTGACCTGCTGAACACAGTCAGCTAAAGTGGCCTGCAGTACTGCACTCTAACTGCTGCACCAACTCGGTAACAGTAACATGATAAATATATGCACAATATTTCTTAAAAATTTCCCTCTCTATCTATATAGGATATTATAATCAAATTAATACATTTTCAGATAAATTCATTCATTACTATGTCTAACCATCAACTCCATTAATCAGCAAAAAGTTTTCAATCTATAGAAACCTATACTTTTTCGCACATTTAGACTTAAACTTAAAGAACTCTCCATTTATTTAAAACATTATAATCAAATTAATATATTTTTAAAACCAAATCATTCACTAATATATCGATACATCCAGGTTAAATAATTAAAAATAAACTAACATTCTCTATTTATATTGTTATAGGCTCATTAAAACATTTCTAAAACAAGTTTTCATTGAATATATCACTCTATATAAATTTCATTAATCAATAAAAATTAACAAAAACTCATTGACTATCCCTAAGATCCTGTATTATGCTTTCTTAATTTTACAAATATTTAATCTTAGACTAACATATTCACTATTCAGGTGCCCCGAGTATTTTCTTATTTAAACATTATTAACTCCAAAACTAAATTCTTCTCTTTCTCACCAATATTCTATTTTTTTCAATGCTTCTCCAAATCTCCAATGATTAATTCCATCTTTTCCCATATTTCAGTCCTTTTCTCATTATACCATCTCTAATATTAAAAACATATAAAGCCCTTTTAACAAAGTTCAAGTCCAAATCAATCCGGGTCGCTATGAAACCTTTACCACATTACTATAATCAAGTTTAATATTTATATCTTATTCTAGGTTTCTTTCTATTCCAAATAGGTTTCCATAATCGGGCCTCCACCTGCCACACTATACACACCAAAAAGGAAACTCCCATTGTGCATTTTGTTAAGTTAGTATAAATGTTATAGCTAATCTGAGTAACTCGTAGCAGAAAATCCTTTCCCCTTTCTTTTAACATCGGATAAATTTCAATTAAAATCCTTTCTTTTATATCATCCTCTTTGATCAGATTTTGCTCTACTTCCCATGATTTTTTCTCTATCACAAAGTCAAATGGCGTCTGCAGGCCAGCTTGTCCTTCTGAAGTAAAATCCTCCATTTCCTTATCATGAGTCATTTGTCCGTTGGTATCAAGTCTTTTTTCCAGTATCGATTGATAATCCAACTATGAGTTTACTTCTTCCAACTCGGTAAGCGGAGAACAAGCCTCTTGAGCATAAATTGATGTTTCACTTAATCCTTGTGCTTTGCCTTATCGATACACAAAGATCTCCTTTGAGCAAGCAATTATCTTCTCCGTATTTTCCAAAATTTTGTCCAAAATATACTTAAAAGTAAGATCTAAACCGGTTTCCTCCATTTTTATCATATTTAAAATCCTTATCCTTTTGAGGGAGACTATATTTGAAAAACAATCACAATATCAATCTCCTCCCAGGTTCCTCGTCTTTTTCCTTTATACAAAATGAAAGCTTTCCCGGTGAAGAAAAAGTGGCAAATACAATTAATAGTTTCATCAGAAAATGTCTCCCATAAAATAATCAAGATTAATCAGATATACAGTCCTTCTGGACACCATAAAGGTAAAAGAAAACAATATTCTCCAAATGTTATAAAAAACTTTCTTGAGGCTCCCAATATCCAAACATAAAATCAACCATTAAAATGAAAATAGATTTAATCTTTTGAGCTTCTCTTCCCTCATTTAAAAAGCTGCTTCACCAGAAAAGGGAATAATTCCAAGAAAAAAGAACTTTTCACAGGCCTCCTCAATGGTAGTCGCTCCTCCAGAGCGACTTTTCAACCCTCTTGGGTTTACCGGCAGGGGAAACTCGGTCAGCAAAGGGACGACTCCCTTCCCTCGACCGCACCGCCGCGAACCGGAACTGGAAGCCCCAAATTACCATTTAATGTGTGGTATATTTGAGGTCCTAAATTTGTGATATTTCATTACAGAATATTTTATGAAAAATAGTTGCCCAGCGTGCTATATGATCTATCTTGGGCAACATCAGTCTAATAACGGATTTTAGTTGGAAACATTTGCTACTCCATTTCTCTTTTGCTTTTGTTGCAGTTAATTTTCATTTAATAAAATAGCCTTATCCGGACATAGATTATTTGGAAGAATATACTCATTATTATGAATATTCTTGAGTCAAATCCATTTTGTTATCACATAACTGTAATGTATGAAAATGGTAAAATTTTGTCACCACACACTTTCTTGCACTATATCCTGAAATTTCAGTAAAATTCTCTCTGAAATATTAAATTTGGCAATATATTTTAATCTAAATAGTGCTACAAATATAGGCAAATGTTAAAGTTTATGACATATAGTAATCTTCAAGAAATTTTAAAAAATAAATGGTAGATAAACTGTTACCTATTTTTGCTAGTATATCATCCTTAAATTAAACTTAAACTTAAATGTTATTATCCAATCTATGTAATATGTGGAATTTCTGTTAAATCTTGCTTGTAAATCTATTCATTTGTAGCTTTCTAAGTTTTAGACATCAGAATATATTTAACATGATCAGCATTTTATAAAATAAAAATGCGCTATGTATCAGGGCTGTGTCGTTTTTAAAATTGGAAGGCAAAATAGTGCTAAGGTATGAAAATTGCCGTCTGCAACACTTTTTACAGTATCACATAACTGTTTCTCTCATACAGTTCTGTGAAAAGGCATGTTTAATCCCAAACTAATGTCCACACTCCACCATCTTTGCCTTCACATTGCAATACTTTTATAATTTAACCACACAACATTACTAATAACCTATTTAAGATTATTTGGTTTTTAGAGTATGAATTGTTAATTACATAGAATGCCAAGATAATTTTAAGTTGCAAATTCATGAATGTCTCTAAAATTATCTTTTTGCAGGTAAAAGTGATCCATTTTGTGTAATTGAATTGAACAACGATAGATTGTTGACCCACACAATATATAAGAACCTTAATCCCGAGTGGAACAAAATCTTCACTTTGTAAGTCTTACCATACTTTTTAAATTTTCATTTACATGTTTGATTGTGGCTTTCAAAATTATCAGAACTAAATTGCTCTAATTTCTTAAGCGTTCTATGACGAAAAAAAGCCCTGCTTATTTTTGTTCACTTAGTTAGGACTTTAAAATCTAGAATCTAAAAATAATAGGAGCTTGCATCTGGCTATTCAAACCAACCCCTGTTTTGTGGGCTTCCGAAGAGCTTTAAAGCCATGGCTGTCCCAGAAAGCATTTGGGAATAGTGAGGACTGAAATGTACTCATTGGGTAGTACTATTAGGGGATATTGTTGCTTTGATTATGGTTATTCTATTTTAATGTTTTTGTTACTTGATGTAAGTAGCTTGGAGCCATTTGTAATTGAGCAGCAAACAAGCTATAATAAAAAGGGAACTAAGTTTCTTTGTATTGCCATTTTGTAAGAAATGGATTTAGGATTATTACAGCACATGGATCAATCATGTTTAGCACTCTAGAATAACAATTTGTGCACCCCCAATACCCGAACACCATCTGAAATTCAGTGCATGACTTAGAGTAATTTATCATGAGTTGCTTGGCTAAAGGTGGGGCCAACCCTAAACCATCTCCCCCAAAATATCTTTCAGGTGATACCACCAAACACTCTTCTGCAGCCCCTTTAAAGGTCAGGAGGCTAAGAAAGTTTAACACCTAAGACATGCCCATTCCTGTTATAAAAGACAGCCAAAGCTTAGTGATAAATCAGATGTCAAAGGACTAGGTTGAATAATTTGCTGAACTGGACATTAGTAACACAGTACTTTCTAACCAGTTATTGTGATTTTTTTATTTAATAAAAGTGAGTTAAATATAGGAAGGAATGTAATAGGGCTTTGTAATACCGGTATTTTAATATAAGAAAACTGATGTATTGGAGATGAATTGTAGATAAAAAGTTATAGAGAATTGGAGTAGATCTTACAAGTTTACCAATGGAAATATTTGATTTTTTGAATTTGAAGAATGAAGGATCATCTTGTTATTGTAATTTCTCCTAATTATATTACAAGAAAAACAAATCTGTTTCATGTTCTTTACAGTTTAATAATCCACTGAACATTTCTGGTTAGGGCTTTATTTTTTGTTGTTTTTTCTTGTACTTGTTGAAGCCCCAAACCCCAAAAAGGTTAGTGTAAGAACATTATATGATCGTCTTTCTAGTCCTACAAGTCCAACATTCATACCAAGCTTTTTTGGGAGAACGGGGGCAGAGTGCTTGCAACTTCAGACCCTCTGTAACAGTCGTGGCTTTATTTCAGTCTGTTAATGGATGGATAGCATCAGTCATACCATTAATTAATTTTGCTTCAGGTTGAGCAATAATCTGAACATGATGTGAAATGCTACACTGAATATCTGCTTATGATCAGACATGTACTTTCAGGCTTGCAAGATTCTATCCATATAACTTTTCAGTAAAGTAAAATATGTTTCTCTGGTTATGCTCTGTCTCACAAAGCTAGATAATGGCAACCTAGCTACAATTGTTCACATATAGTAACCCTTACGTTTGGATTACATGATGCACTCAGTGTGGGGCTGCCCTTGCATTTATTCCAAAAATCTCATTTGGTGGAAAATGCTGGGAACAAGTTGCTAAGCAAAACACTTGGCCATGTTCATGTTACATGTTGTGAAAACAATTGAATCAGTTGCCTATTAGCTAATAAACCAAGTTCAGATTGTACTGATGTAGAACTTGGAACCAGTTCAAATTTCAGATTAAGATTGTTAGGGGAGATCATTATGTGTGAAACAGGAGTGACATTTTACACATTTTGTGTAATATGCCTGCACTCTGAAATGTTCCACCTTAACATTTGTGAAGTGTCTGCCATTACAACTTTTATTTTCCTTTTCATGCAAGCCTTCACCACTAATTTCTGATTTGTTCTTTTCCCTATTTTTAGATTGAGCATTATTTTAATACTACTCTAACATATTTTAGATTTTAATTCTATTATAAACCACATTGAGATTTTTAATAAAATATAGACACAGATGTATTTATTAATGTATGTGTATTATATAAATTATATTGTATATTACATACATATAGTAATATATTAAAATGATTTATATATAATTTAATAATTGTAATAACAATTATTTTTTAAAAAATTATATCTATTTGGCTAGTTCAGTGGTTCTCAACGTTTGTGTGACGGCGACCCCCGTCACACAAACGTTCTGCGCATGCGCGGCGCTGCGCGCATGCATGGTGCGCATGCGCGGCGGCGGCCCCTGAGGGGAGAAAATGGCGGATCGCCTTCTTTGGCGACCCCCGAAAAATGGTTGATTGACCCCAAATGGGGTTGCGACCCATAGGTTGAGAACCGCTGGGCTAGTTGGAAAGAACAGGAGAAAAGACTGACAGTTGTACTAGGTCCTGCTCTGTTCAAGTGTGTTTATAAGTGATATAACAGAAGGATTGCTAGGTAAGGTTTGTCTTTTTGCTGATGACACAAAGGTGTAGAATAGAGTTGATGTTCCTGGGAGTATTCGTAACATGGAAAACAATTTGGCATTGCTGGAAGATTGGTCAAAGATGTGAAAACTGCATTTCAATGTTTCTAAATGTAAGATCATACACTTAGGAAAACAGAATCCTCTGGCAGGATATAGTATTGGGGTATAATGTTAGACAGAACAACAGAAGAATAGGATTTATGTGTGCTTACAGAATGAGCAAACAGTGTGGCCAGGCAGCTGTGAAGGCAAACATAAAGGATGTCCTAATCCCGCTATTTAGAGCTTTAGTTAGGCCTCATTTGGAATACTGTGTTCTGAAGACCCCACTTAAAAAAGATATTGATAAGATTTAACGAATCCAGAGATGAGCAACAAAAATGGTGCAAGGTCTGAGGGACTAAACATATCAAGAGAGATTGGAGGAACTGAATTCATACAGCTTGGTGGACAAAAGGGAATGAAACCTTTAAATATATTGTGGGTGTGAATAAGGTTCTAGAAGGCAGTATTTTCCATATAAAACAAAAATCAAGAACACAGGGGCTTAACCTCAAACTAATAGGAGGGAAGTTCAAAAATAATGTTAGAAAGTATTATTTCACAGAAAGAGTAGTGGGAGCTTGGAACCAACTTCCAGTAGAGGGAGCTGGTCAATCCTCAGTGACTGAGTTTAAATATGCTTGGGATAAATACATGTCCATCTGCCAACAACATTTTTTTATATTTTTTTTAAATAAAATGTAATAACAAACAAACAAAACAGAAACA
This sequence comes from Crotalus tigris, assembly GCF_016545835.1. Taxonomy (NCBI): domain Eukaryota; kingdom Metazoa; phylum Chordata; class Lepidosauria; order Squamata; family Viperidae; genus Crotalus; species Crotalus tigris. Next base: position 78,002 of record NW_024096641.1, on the reverse strand, counting down.
AACTCAAAGGGACTACCAGAGGGCTTTTTGCATCGTTTTTTTATATTTCTGTGTTTCTTATTTGCTCAATATGTTGGATCCCGATATCTCACTATAAAAAGAGATGGATAGAAGTTTTCGTCCCACCCCTTCTTCCCCATCCTTTAGACCTAAAACAACTAAAAATGATTCCCTGCTCTTACAATTCTGTTCAGGATAAAGGGAATGGAAGTTAATGGGAAATTGAATTGAATCTAAAAGTTGGATAATTTCATTCATTTTCTCAGCGGTAAATTGGCTTTGCTTTACTTCACAAATACTCACAAATATTTTCACAAGTTTTATTTCTATTACTCCTAGCGTTTATTTTTACAAGTGATTTCCCCTAATATGATTTTTTTTCTTATGTACTATGTTGCAAACTTTTATTTTCAAGATCCTCAAAATTCAGAAAATATATATTTCCAGTTTTCCTTTATATGATGAAGGGCTTTTTTTCTATCCAAGAGGAAAGAAATAGAGGCTGAGAAGAGCTAGCTGAGGATTAGGGATTTGCCATATATGTAGAGGCTATGCAGAATGGTCTTTTCCCAAAGCCCCAGCTTTGACATTAACATTAATTCTGGATAAATGGTGTCTAATTTAAAACTGAAGCAAAAACTTAACTTACAGCGACCATGAGACCACAATAGTCTTAAAAGAGTGATTATTTAAGTGCATTCAACTGCCAATTCTTGCAGGAGGTCTAGAAGAACAATGTGATCAACAGTTTCAACATTGCCAAGAGATCTAGGAAGACAAGGATGGTTGTTCTCCCGTCTCTCAAGTCCTGCCACAAGTGATCCACAACAACCAGTCTGGTTTTCATTCCATGGTCCTCTAGTGCTCCCTGAAATTTTAATTCCATTATTTTCTCAACATCCTTTCCAAAAAAGAGAGGTTGGAGTTAGAGAAAAGGCTGTTCGCTATTGCTGAGTTCCGCAGCCATTTCTCAAGGAGTGAGCAGGCTTCTTTCAAAGCTGCTCAGTAGTCCCTTCCCTCAAAGAAGAATTGATGACTGCGAGAGTCCAACTGCCATCTCCCTTTCTAGATGCTTTGGCCAACCAGATGTGTCAAGTAGAAATACTAATATTATAGAGAACTTTCTCCACTAACTTGAGCCTATGAGGCTCAGAAACTTACTAGGTAACGTCACAAGTTGATATTTCTATAACTTCAAAAGATTTCATCCATCTGGCTTCCAACTCAGAGCAAATGCAAGTGATTTTATCCATAAAATACTCAGCCAGACGATCACAACTTACACTAATTGGTTCTTCCGGCCCATCTTTGCCTAATAGGGTCTGGGACACTTTAAATAGTGCAGCTGGCAGACATTAAACAGACACAATAAGGGCAGGGAAGTATGTAATTGCCAAATGTTCAGCATTATGCCTGAGTATTCCTATTTAAATTGGTTTCTTTTAACCCTCTTTTTCAGGTTTATACTTTCAAAAATAATATGTACTGTTTGATTTTTTGGGGGACTTAGTGGTGCATTTTTGTTGACAACCAATTCAGTGACTTTGCATCTCTTTCTGCCTCACCCTTTATAGCAATATTAAAGATATACACTCAGTTCTTGAAGTGACAGTTTATGATGAAGATCGTGATCGGAGTGCGGACTTCCTAGGCAAAGTGGTTATTCCATTATTGTATGTAAGTTGATATTGTTGTTATTGTTATTATCATCATTGCCATCATCATCTGTTCTGAATTTCTTTATGCTCATGGAAACAATCAGTATAGGCTGTCATTTCTCAACCCAGGTCTGTAATAGGAATACTGAAAAAAATTTAACATACTCAATTCACGGCCATGTTGAATCCCATGATAGTTAATTTTTCTTGACAGACTTGGTCCTGGTAATGAACAGGTACTTGTCAGAATTGCCACAGTTGTTTTGGGTTCTCTGTCAGTTTCAGCAGCTGTGGGTCAAAGGTCATGGAGGGAGTGTATTCAGTAGAGATTGTGAGACAGACGGCTGTCATGTCCTTTTCCTGCAGATTCAAAATGGTGAACAGAAAGCCTACGTTTTGAAAAACAAGCAGCTGACAGGGCCAACAAAGGGGGTCATCTATCTTGAAATGGATGTGATTTTTAATGCTGTAAGTCTTAACTTTGGCTTTTTTGTACTGCTAAAGAGTTCGGTTTCATGAAAGCTTTTGTTCCTGATTTGTAGAGAATTTCTGTCATTCCTCATTTTCTCTAAACTTTGATATATGCTGCAGAATACTCTTCCGCCACTGCCTGAGACAGTCACACTTTATCACCTCACTGTTATTGCTGTAATATATACACAAGCATGAGCTTCTGTGCTTCATATTTCTAGGTTATAATCTTGGCCTTGCGATTTTAAAATGCTGTGATAATGGTTCTAAATAATACATGTATAAGTGCCTAAATATCATGATATTCTGATGTTTAGGTGAAAGCCAGCATCCAAACATTAATTCCCAAAGAACAGAAATATATTGAAGAAGAAAACAGACTATCTAAACAGGTAAAAATTTAGAATTGCAATATTATTGTGCAATTTGTGATGGGGGGTTTTTGGGGTGGGGGAATAAGCATTTAAAGCACTTTTTGATTTATAACAAAAGTTTATCTGGACATGTGAGCACACACACATACATACACATATACACACACACAAACACACACATGCCCCACTCTGAGCAAAAACTGAGCTTTAGAAAAGTGTCATGAGAACCACAATAAAGTCATCAGTTTTCCCCTGTGTATCGGGTTATGGCACAGGTGGCTGTAAACTTAGTCTACCATACTTTTTTTGGTGGCTAATTTGACCTACAGGAACTCTCATATTATTGTGGATTAGAGAATCTATCAGTCTTTTGTTCTCTTAGTTCTAATACTGTGGTGCTTATTAGACTCTTAAGGCAACAAACTTTTATTTGACTCTTCAAAGACTGACAATTATATTTTTTCTGGTTGTGTGTTTACTCTTATTAGCTGAAATATTTACTTATGAATAGTGACTATTTTAAAATTTTCATTTTGTTGAAGAATTGGTTAAAATAATATTACAACCAAATTTATTCTATATTTTTTATTATTACAACTATAGTAATTAAATAAGCACTAAATCAATCTGCTTTTCCAGAACTGATTCATAAACTAAATAGCATTTGTATACTTAACTTAAAATACAGAGTTACTTTCAGTAAGGATTATTTACATAATCATAAAATAAGCAAGTACTCTTTTGTAATACAGAAAACTAAATATTTTCAATATAGTTTCCCCAGATGTTTAGAAATTAGTGGGCACATTTGCAGACAATGGATAGATAATCTTTATCACATAGTTTGAACTTAAAATTTCTCATTAGAGAAATTTTTGTTTTAAAATTCTGCTTAAATAAAAACAGGTACAGTATTATGCTTTGGAATAGCAACAAGTTAGCAAGTTTTTTGCAGTGAATTTTATGAATAAATTCAAGATAATATCTTTCCAAGTACTGGTAAAAAGGTCTTCATAGTTTTTAAAAAGAAATGCATGGTTTTTCTTGTCCTTTTAATGTTTTGTCATATCTTAAATGAAAAAACAAGTAAAATTGCCTGAGAATTACTGCATATGTCATTTCTTATAGTTAGTATAAAATTTTGTTTTAAAAATCTAGATTAATTTAGTAAATCTTTGAACTTCAGTGCTTGGAGCATAGTTACATATTCAGAATGAAAAGTTAGTGAGTACAGCAGCATTGTCATTTCTTCTATTGTGCTGCAGAGTAAAATGATACGGCCTTTTATATTTTGCAATTACGGATAAACCTGTGGATACCTATTGACAATTCCTTTTTCATTTTTCAGTAATAGCACTTTTAGTTTATATAGTGTATCCTTTTAGGATAAAGTGTGAAACACAGTCAGAATGTATTCAACAGCACAAAAGAAGCTAACACATGCTCTGTGTTTCTTACCTCTAGCTTCTTCTAAGGAACTTTATCCGTGTGAAACATTGCATCATGGTCATTATAAATGCTGCCTACTTTATAAATGGTTGTTTTGAGTGGGAGTCACCACCAAGAAGTCTGGCTGCTTTTGTGGTATGATATTTTTAATTTATTCAACACATTATTAATCATTTATGGCATGTTTAATGGTAAACAATTATTAATTATGCACACAAGCTTAACAACTCCCATTTGTCCCTAAGGTCAGTAGGAATGGCTAAACAAACCATAGAAGAATTTTCTGAGGTTTACTTAACCACTTCTACTGGCAAGAGAAGCAAACCAGGAGCAGTGAAGTAGGATGCATCAGCAGGTTACTTTTTCACAATAAGCCAAAACTGAATGTCCAAACACAGAAAATACTTAATAGTCTCACATTTGGAACACACTGTTATCAACTATTCAGCAAGTAAGCAATAATATTGGACAAGTCAGTAGTTTTAGATGTGCACCCTGAGTTACTGATCTCTTTAAAAAAATGATGTACTTTTCATCAGGATTAGGAAGATTAATGCAGTCAGTGGAATCTTTATTATGTCAATCCTGATGAATTAGATTCCTGGTCATCAAAGACAACTTGTGATAGGGTTTTGTTGCTTCATATTCTTAATGTATAATCTGCAGTATTCTTCTGGTAAAAAGTTTTCTGCTGTGTGGGTAGATTTCTACCACTGTTTATACAATAAATGATTCTAATATTGAAGGTACTGTATATAAAGGTTGTTTTCTAGATTTCTTATAAAGCATTACTGTGTTAATAAATACCAGAAACTGAAATTGTGTTTTGTATGGTGTTCAGACAACTGTTTAACCCAAGAAATAATAAAGAGCAGATAACACCAGGCTGTCTCAGGGTTGCAGTGTTGTTTTGTCGACTCTTCACACCTTCCCTTCCGAAAGCGGAGATAAACCAGTTGCCTTAGGTGCATTCCTTTCTTCTCCCCCACTTCTAGCTGACATCAAGGGGAAAGATAGTTCACAGAGGAAGTATGCAGAAACAGCAAAGTGTTATGGTATAGAGATAGAAGAAAACAGAGCAATAACCCACAATGCATTTCCCCCCTCCCCTCCATGAGTATGGCATATCCCAGAAGTATAGAAAGAGTAGGCTTGGAATTAAAGGTAGAAAAGGGGCCCCTTAGAATATGGTTTCTGACATCCTGCCTCCCTTAAAAAAAAGAGAGATCCACCTGTGGAGACATAGAGACATATATATATATGTTTTCTGAGGTTTTCGCGGGTATTTGTATATAGGTCTTTGGTTGTTCGGGTTTTCTCCCGCGTAAAATTGGAAGTGTCTTGGCAACGTTTCGACGAAGTCACATTCGTCATCTTCAGGCTGGTGTTTTTAGCTTCTTGCTTTGAGCAGCAATGTGTGGTTTTAGCTGTTTCTTCCTTTTAACTGCCAGTGAGGGTATGAACTGATTGGATGGGAGCTTGGCTGTGTTCTGATTGGGTGGAGGTGTGTTCTGAATGGTTAGGGGCTTGGCTGTGCTCTGATTGGCTGGGGGAGTGTTCTGTTTGGTTGTGCTCAGGTTAGTCTGAGTTGCAGAGGGGTTTAAGATTTTGGGGTTAGGGAGTCGTTTGTCAATAAGGGCAGGTTTCCAAATGGCTGGTAGGCGGGAGGTATCATCTCGCTTGTTCATGCTGTGTGGGCGTTTTTCTATCTCGATGGCTTCTCTGATTATTCTGTTATTAAAATGTTCACTTTTGGCAATGGTTCTGGTATTTTTAAAGTCAATTTCGTGTCCTGTGGCTTTAAGGTGTTGGACCAGGGAAGATGTTGGTTCCTCTTTTTTGACTGAGTTCTTATGTTCTTCAATGCGTGCACTTATTCTTCTGTTGGTTTGTCCGATGTATGTGGTGGGACAAGTGGTGCATGGGATTTCGTATACTCCTTGATTTTCTAATTCAATTTTATCTTTGGGGTTTCTAAGGATGGTGGATATTTTTCTGTTTGTGCAGAATGCTGTTTTGATGTTGTGTTTATGAAGGATCTTACTGATTCTGTCTGTGGTGCCTTTTATGTATGGGAGGAGGGCTTTGCCGTTTTCTTGTTCTTTGTCTTGGATTTTGGTGGGGGTTTCTTTTTGGATTAGGTTTGTAATCTTATTTCTATGGAATCCATTGGATGTTAGTACATTGGTGAGAGTGTGTAGTTCGGGTTTTAGGTGTTGTTCGTCAGCTAAGCGTTTTGTTCTGGAGATGAGTGTCTTGGCTACAGAGTTGATCTGTGCTGGGTGGTGGTGTGAGAGAGCGTGCAGATAGCGGTTTGTGTGTGTTTTCTTCTGGTAGATGGTGTGTCCTAGGGAGCCATTGGATTTCTTGTAGACTAAGACATCCAGGAAGGGAAGTTGGTTGTTAGCTTCTGTTTCCATGGTGAACTGTATTTTGGGGTGTAGGCTGTTGAGGTGTGTGAGGAAGTTGTCCAGTTTTTCTTTCCCATGTGGCCAGATTATGAAGGTGTCGTCTACATATCTGAGCCAGAGTTTGGGTTTGTGATCCGATTTTTCTAGAGCTTGGGTTTCAAAGTGTTCCATGTAGAGGTTGGCAATGACAGGTGAGAGGGGTGATCCCATGGGTGCTCCTTCTGTTTGTTTGTATTTTTGTCCATTATAGATGAAGTATGTGTTGGATAGGCAGTGGTTGGTCAGATCTAAGATGTGTTTGGGGGGGTTATATTTGTTTTGAATAGCTGTCAAGGCTTCTTTGATAGGCACTTGGGTGAAGAGGGATATGACATCGAAGCTCACTAGTAGGTCGCTGGGCTGTAAGTTTTGTTTCTTTATGATCTCTATAAACTGGAATGATTTTTTACGTGTGAGGTGATGGATTCTGCATAGGGCTGTAGTTGTTTGGCGAGAAATTTGGCTAGGTTTTGTAGAGGTGAGCCTATGGAGCTGACTATAGGTCTGAGTGGGGTTCCTTCTTTGTGTATCTTGGGGAGACCATAGAGTTTAGGGCATCTGGATGATTTCTCTCTGGGAATGATTCTTTGCTGGATCTCTTCGCTAATGGGGGAGGCTTTTATTTGGTTCTGGTGGTTTTTTCCAGGTAGGTGGTGGGATCTGTATTTAGGGGTTTGTATGTGGAGTCTTGGAGTAGGTTGGTTAATTTGGTTTGGTAGTCAGATGTGTTCATAACCACCGTGGCGTTGCCCTTGTCTGCTGGTAGGATTATTATGCTGGTGTCTTCTTTCAGGTTACGTAGTGCTGTCTGTTCCTCTTTGGGTAAGTTGCTTTTGGGTGGCTTGCTGGTGCAGAGGATGTTGGTGATTTTGAGTCTGATTTTGTTAGCGTCATCGGGGTTGATTTTGGTCAGGCTGGTTTCAACTCCACATATAATGGTTTCAGTGGGGATGTGTTTGGGAGCGACTGCAAAGTTGAATCCTTTGGAAAGGACATTGGTTTCGGCTTTGGTGAGGATCCTATCTGAGATGTTATGCACTGTTTGTTTCATGTGTGGCTGTGAGGGAGGAGGGGTTTGTTTCTGGCGTTCTTGTAGTCTTCGGAGTTTGTTGGTGTGTGTATCTGTCTTGAGGGTGGTCTGTGTTTCGGCTCTCCAGACGGCGAGTTGTTTGGATTTGTCCCAAAGTGCGGGGTGGATCTTGTTGCTGAGTTTGAGGTGGAGTGTGAGGAGATCTTTGTTAATTCGGTCTAGGAGGAATCTTTTTGTGTGAAGTTCATTTCTGATTAGGGCCAATTCTGTTCTTTTCAGGATCCGTTTGGTGGCTGCAGAGTTGGAGTGGAATTTCAGTTGGAAACATGTGGGGATTAGATTTTGATCTCGGCAGTTACGTAGGAATGCGAGGTCACATAAAATGGAAGCTCTTTGGACTTCAAGTTTTTCATAGGTCCTGGTCAGATGGTGGATTTCCTCCCCGTAGAGGTTCGATATTTGTTTTCTGAGGTTTTCGCGGGTATTTGTATATTGTTTTCAGCTTCGTGCTTCGAGCAGCAATGTGTGGTCTTAGCTGTTTCTTCCTTTTAACTGCCAGTGGGGGTATGAACTGATTGGGTGGGAGCTTGGCTGTGTTCTGATTGGGTGGAGGTAGATAATATTGAATTAGAAAATCAAGGAGTATACGAAATCCCATGCACCACTTGTCCCACCACATACATCGGACAAACCAACAGAAGAATAAGTGCACGCATTGAAGAACATAAGAACTCAGTCAAAAAAGAGGAACCAACATCTTCCCTGGTCCAACACCTTAAAGCCACAGGACATGAAATTGACTTTAAAAATACCAGAACCATTGCCAAAAGTGAACATTTTAATAACAGAATAATCAGAGAAGCCATCGAGATAGAAAAACGCCCACACAGCATGAACAAGCGAGATGATACCTCCCGCCTACCAGCCATTTGGAAACCTGCCCTTATTGACAAACGACTCCCTAACCCCAAAATCTTAAACCCCTCTGCAACTCAGACTAACCTGAGCACAACCAAACAGAACACTCCCCCAGCCAATCAGAGCACAGCCAAGCCCCTAACCATTCAGAACACACCTCCACCCAATCAGAACACAGCCAAGCTCCCATCCAATCAGTTCATACCCTCACTGGCAGTTAAAAGGAAGAAACAGCTAAAACCACACATTGCTGCTCAAAGCAAGAAGCTAAAAACACCAGCCTGAAGATGACGAATGTGACTTCGTCGAAACGTTGCCAAGACACTTCCAATTTTACGCGGGAGAAAACCCGAACAACCAAAGACCTATATACAAATACCCGCGAAAACCTCAGAAAACAAATATCGAACCTCTACGGGGAGGAAATCCACCATCTGACCAGGACCTATGAAAAACTTGAAGTCCAAAGAGCTTCCATTTTATGTGACCTCGCATTCCTACGTAACTGCCGAGATCAAAATCTAATCCCCACATGTTTCCAACTGAAATTCCACTCCAACTCTGCAGCCACCAAACGGATCCTGAAAAGAACAGAATTGGCCCTAATCAGAAATGAACTTCACACAAAAAGATTCCTCCTAGACCGAATTAACAAAGATCTCCTCACACTCCACCTCAAACTCAGCAACAAGATCCACCCCGCACTTTGGGACAAATCCAAACAACTCGCCGTCTGGAGAGCCGAAACACAGACCACCCTCAAGACAGATACACACACCAACAAACTCCGAAGACTACAAGAACGCCAGAAACAAACCCCTCCTCCCTCACAGCCACACATGAAACAAACAGTGCATAACATCTCAGATAGGATCCTCACCAAAGCCGAAACCAATGTCCTTTCCAAAGGATTCAACTTTGCAGTCGCTCCCAAACACATCCCCACTGAAACCATTATATGTGGAGTTGAAACCAGCCTGACCAAAATCAACCCCGATGACGCTAACAAAATCAGACTCAAAATCACCAACATCCTCTGCACCAGCAAGCCACCCAAAAGCAACTTACCCAAAGAGGAACAGACAGCACTACGTAACCTGAAAGAAGACACCAGCATAATAATCCTACCAGCAGACAAGGGCAACGCCACGGTGGTTATGAACACATCTGACTACCAAACCAAATTAACCAACCTACTCCAAGACTCCACATACAAACCCCTAAATACAGATCCCACCACCTACCTGGAAAAAACCACCAGAACCAAAGATAAAAGCCTCCCCCATTAGCGAAGAGATCCAGCAAAGAATCATTCCCAGAGAGAAATCATCCAGATGCCCTAAACTCTATGGTCTCCCCAAGATACACAAAGAAGGAACCCCACTCAGACCTATAGTCAGCTCCATAGGCTCACCTCTACAAAACCTAGCCAAATTTCTCGCCAAACAACTACAGCCCTATGCAGAATCCATCACCTCACACGTAAAAAACTCATTCCAGTTTATAGAGATCATAAAGAAACAAAACTTACAGCCCAGCGACCTACTAGTGAGCTTCGATGTCATATCCCTCTTCACCCAAGTGCCTATCAAAGAAGCCTTGACAGCTATTCAAAACAAATATAACCCCCCCAAACACATCTTAGATCTGACCAACCACTGCCTATCCAACACATACTTCATCTATAATGGACAAAAATACAAACAAACAGAAGGAGCACCCATGGGATCACCCCTCTCACCTGTCATTGCCAACCTCTACATGGAACACTTTGAAACCCAAGCTCTAGAAAAATCGGATCACAAACCCAAACTCTGGCTCAGATACGTAGACGACACCTTCATAATCTGGCCACATGGGAAAGAAAAACTGGACAACTTCCTCACACACCTCAACAGCCTACACCCCAAAATACAGTTCACCATGGAAACAGAAGCTAACAACCAACTTCCCTTCCTGGATGTCTTAGTCTACAAGAAATCCAATGGCTCCCTAGGACACACCATCTACCAGAAGAAAACACACACAAACCGCTATCTGCACGCTCTCTCACACCACCACCCAGCACAGATCAACTCTGTAGCCAAGACACTCATCTCCAGAACAAAACGCTTAGCTGACGAACAACACCTAAAACCCGAACTACACACTCTCACCAATGTACTAACATCCAATGGATTCCATAGAAATAAGATTACAAACCTAATCCAAAAAGAAACCCCCACTAAAATCCAAGACAAAGAACAAGAAAACGGCAAAGCCCTCCTCCCATACATAAAAGGCACCACAGACAGAATCAGTAAGATCCTCCATAAACACAACATCAAAACAGCATTCTGCACAAACAGAAAAATATCCACCATCCTTAGAAACCCCAAAGATAAAATTGAATTAGAAAATCAAGGAGTATACGAAATCCCATGCACCACTTGTCCCACCACATACATCGGACAAACCAACAGAAGAATAAGTGCACGCATTGAAGAACATAAGAACTCAGTCAAAAAAGAGGAACCAACATCTTCCCTGGTCCAACACCTTAAAGCCACAGGACATGAAATTGACTTTAAAAATACCAGAACCATTGCCAAAAGTGAACATTTTAATAACAGAATAATCAGAGAAGCCATCGAGATAGAAAAACGCCCACACAGCATGAACAAGCGAGATGATACCTCCCGCCTACCAGCCATTTGGAAACCTGCCCTTATTGACAAACGACTCCCTAACCCCAAAATCTTAAACCCCTCTGCAACTCAGACTAACCTGAGCACAACCAAACAGAACACTCCCCCAGCCAATCAGAGCACAGCCAAGCCCCTAACCATTCAGAACACACCTCCACCCAATCAGAACACAGCCAAGCTCCCATCCAATCAGTTCATACCCTCACTGGCAGTTAAAAGGAAGAAACAGCTAAAACCACACATTGCTGCTCAAAGCAAGAAGCTAAAAACACCAGCCTGAAGATGACGAATGTGACTTCGTCGAAACGTTGCCAAGACACTTCCAATTTTACGCGGGAGAAAACCCGAACAACCAAAGACATATATATATATATATATATATATATATATATATATATGTGTGTGTGTGTGTGTGTGTGTGTGTGTGTGTGTGTGTGTGTGTGTGTGTATGTATATGTATATGTGTGTATATGTATATGTGTGTATGTGTATATATATATATAGGTTAATCAGGTTTGTTCGGGGATTTGGTGTGGAATTTTTAAAGAAATTTAGGGGCTTTAATATAGCCTTTGTGGACCCACTTATTTGGGAGGATGGGAGGCATTTCCATGCCACTAAGTATTGAGTGGAACCATAAGGAGTCTAAAATAGTCCTGGAGTCTAAAATTTCTTTAATTTCGAAATGTTGTTCCACTTCTACCATAATGGGAGAAGGGGGCAGAGCGACAGCTAGTCTTAATGGTGACGCGTTTTAGAAGGCTTCTGTGGAAGTTTGGGTGGATTTGCCTGAGGGATTTTGGGAGTTCCAATTCCACTGTTACTGGGTTTATAATTCTGATAATGGGGAATAGTCCTACATATTTGGGTCCAAGTTTTTTAGATGGTTGTAAGGATTGTAGGTACTTGGTGGATAGGTAAACCATTTCCCCCACAGTGAAAGGTTTTGGCTCAATTCTCTTTTTATCCGCTTGAATCTTATATGCTTGCCTAGCTTTATCCAATGCTTTCCAAACCACCGGCTAGGTGTTCTTTAGTTGTGCAATCCGCTCCTTTAATGAAGGAATGGCAGGTTCTGCAGGGGAAAGTTCTGGCATTGGGTTAAAACTTTGCCCTGTGGCTACTTGGAACGAAAAGTAGCCCATGCTGGAGTGAACGACATTGTTGTAAATGACCTCAGCGAATGGGAGTAGGTCGGTCCAGTTGGTCTGCTGGTAATTAATAAAACATCTTAGATATTGTTCTAGTACTGAGTTCGACCATTCAGTTCTATTCGTTTGCAGATGATGACTAGATGACAGCCCCTGGGTGGCCCCAAACAGAGTCAAAAATTCCTTCCAGAATTCCAAAGTGAATTGCACTCCTCTATGTGATATGATGTGCTATGGGGCTCCATGCAATCGATATATGTGCTGAACAAACAGTTTCGCCAATGTTTTTGCTGTAGGAATTTTTGAGCAGGAGATAAAATGCACTTGTTTGGAAAACAGGTCCATTATGACCCAGATGACTGTATTTCTGTTGCTTTCTAGTAGCTCCACTATAAAGTCCATAGAGATCTCCTTCCAAGGTGTTGAGGGGGTTGCTACCTGCTGTAGCAGCCTAGGTGATTTTCTTTGTAATCTTTTTGTAGACGCACAATTTGAGCAGCTGGCTATGTAGCTTTCAATGTCCTTCTTTATTGATGGCCACCAAAATTGCCTTTTAACTAGGTGTAATATCTTCACAGACCCAAAGTGACCTGCTGATTTTGAATTGTGGCAAAGTTGCATGAATGCCACTCTCTGACTTTTGGGTATGTATAGTTTTTCTCCTACCCAGGGTAGCCCATCTGTGATAGTGCATAGGTTCTTATGACTTAGGAACCATTCGTCGGTTTCTAGTGCTTTTCTGAATTCAATTCCTGCCTAGCTCGCTAACAGTTTTTGGAGTTTGGCTTGTGCTTGGGTAGTTGCTTGTGCTGCCAGTTGCGTTTCTGGCATGAGTGGTTTTGTTACACTAGCCCGAGTGCTATTATATTGTGGCATTCTGGATAATGCATCTTCCAGGAAGTTTCCCCCTCCCTGACAGATGTTTCAATGTGAAATTGAACTGGTGGAAATGTTGTGACCACCGTGCTTGCTTAGTGGTAAGTTTCCTGGGTGTCTTAAGTGCTTCCAGGTTCTTGTGATTGGTTCACACTTGGAAAGAAATTTTGTTCCCCTTCCAAAAGTGCCACCATGTGAGAAGAGCCCATCGTACTTCCTACGCCTCCTTTTCCCAGACTGCCCATCTCTGTTCTGTTTCGGTGAGCTTTCTCAATGTGTATGCACAGGGCTGTAATGCTCTTTCATCGTTCTCTTGTAATAATACAGCCCCCACTGCTATGTCACTGGCATCTGCCTGAATTACAAAAGGCTTGTTGGTGTTGGGGTGCCTTAGAACTGGTTCTATGGAAAACAGCTTTTTCAGCCTCTCAAATGCGGCTTGGCGTTCTACTGTCCATTTTAATGGCTTGCTTGTCTTGGGTTTTCCCTCCCCTCTGGTTTTTAATAAGTTCCTGATTGGTAAGGCTATTTGGGCAAAAGAGGAAATAAATAGCCGGTAGAAGTTGGCGAATACCAGGAAGCTCCACAATTGCTTCCTTGTGTGGGGTGGCACCCATTCTAGTACCACCTGGACTTTCTCGAGGTCCATTTCTATGCCCTCTGGGGATATACAGTATCCCAGAAAATCTATTTTATCCTTATGAAATTCACACTTAGAAAGTTTGGCATAGAGGTGGGCTGCCTGTAGTTTGTTTAGGACTGTCTGACCAGTTTGACATGTTTGTCCATGGTCTCTGTGAATATAAGGATGTCATCCAGGTAAACAAGTATGTCCTTGTATAGGTGCTCCCTTAGTACATCATTTATCAGCTGCATGAATACAGCAGGAGCTCCCTGTAACCCAAAAGATAGGACTCGGAATTGGTAACATCCTAAAGGACAATTAAAAGTGATTTTCCACTCGTCTCTTTCCTTAATTTTAATTCGATAGTATGCTTCCCTTAGGTCTAGCTTGGTGAAAATCTTCCCCTTTGAAAGGTGAGATTGCATGTCCTTTATGAGGGGGAGTGGGTATAGATTGCTTTCACTTATTGAGTTCAAAGCTCTATAATCCACACAGAGGTGAAGAGTTCCATCTTTCTTTTCTCGGAATAATACAGGGGCAGCCGTCTTTGGCTTTGCTGACTGAATGAAACCCCTTTCTAATTTTTTGTCTATGAATTTCTGCATTTCTTCTAATTCCTGTGGGCTCATAGAGTATAGTCTAGGCCTTGGGTCAGCAACCTTAAACACTCAAAGAGCCACTTGGACCCGTTTCCCAGAGAAAAGAAAACACTGGGAGTTGCAAAACTTGGGGGGGGAAGCTTGATTGAAGAATTTAATTAAAAAGAAATAGAGACTGCTGTGCATGAGTTCTCTTTCTCTCTCCCTCTCTTTGTCTCCCTCCCTCTCCCCCTCTCTCCCTCTTTCTGATCTTCTGCTCACTTGTCAAGCTAGCTTCACGCTGTTCTCCGACAAGCTGACACACATTCTTATTGGGCTGGCTCAATAAGCTTGTCAACTTGTCTGAGAACAGCCTGAGGCCACTCTTTTTTTTACACACACACACATACACACACACACACAGAGAGAGAGAGAGAGAGAGAGAGAGAGAGAGAGAGAGAGAGAGAGAGAGAGAAAGAAGGGAAGCGCAAGTGCCTCTCTCTGTCTCTCTGTCTCTCTCTCTCTGCAAATGCGGCTCCGGAGCCATGGGTTGCTGACCCATGGTCTAGGCTTTGGAAGCTTTGCACCTAGTCTGATTTCTATTGCACAGTCCGTGGGCCGATGCGGCGACAGCTCATCAGACCTCTCTTGACTGAATACTTCAGCTAGGTCTCTATACTCCTCTGGTATTTTGGGTATTTCCTTTTCTCCCCTTATTGCAGCTTTTTCAATCGGGGTTCCCCCTGATTGGGGCTGGGCTGGTGCCTGGGCTGATTCCCCTTTTGAGAACCTACGTTCTGCCATTCTCCAGTCCATCTGTGGGTTCCATTTGGTTAGCCATGCCATGCCTAGGATTATGGGACATTCCATGCCAGGGGTTACCATGAACATTACAGTCTCTATGTGGTCCCCTAGGGTGAGTTGAAGTGGTAGCATTGCTATGGTGGTGGGCATCCCCCCTGCTATGGACCCATCTAATTGACCGAAAGGAATCGGTTTCTTCAGCCTCATCACTGGTATTCCTAGATTCCCCACTAGTGTTGGGCTGATAAGGCAGCGGGTGCAACTGAAGTCAATTAATGACCTGACTTCTAATGCTTCGGGCATGGTCGGGGCTAGCAAAGTTACTGTCCTGGTGAGGGGCGCAATGAGTCCACTTACCAGGGGTTTGTCCTCGGAGTTTTCATCAAATGAGTTGAACGCTCCTGCTGTGTGGGCCGGAGTTCCCTTTCCTCGCTGAGCTGAGATGGGGAACTTGACGGTCTCCGTGCCTTTCATAGCTGTCTCCTTCGGTTTCGCTGGTGGTTTTCCGGACTTCCTGTCTGATTTTCCAGTCGGGATGCGAGAGCAGCATTCAGTGGCGCGATGTCCTTCCTTGCCACATTTGAAACACTCAGTGGTTCTTTTGGAGGTAGACGACTGCTTTGCTGTCTTGCGGGTCGGGTCCGGTGGTGATTTCCCACACGGTCTTCCTCCTCTGCGTCGCCTCTTGGCTAGGTCGATCTTGGCTTCCTCGGCTAGAACGTACCAATCTTGCAGCTGATGAGGATCTCCCCGAGGGAGGGAGGCATCATAGAGGTCGTAGTTTAAGCTATCTTTGAAATGGCTGAGCAGGATGTCCTCTGGCCAGTTTAGTTTACTGGCCAGGGTTCGGAATTCTGCCTTCCTTCACTGTCTTTATTTGCTCCCAGGCTTTCCGGATGGCCAAAGGATCTTCGAACCTGCGCCTGAGGGACACCATGAATTGGTTGAAATTCAGTAGTTCCAGGGCATCAGAGTCATGGAGGTCTACAACCCAGTCTGCTGCGGTGCCATCCAAGGTGGCTTGCATGATGCAAATTCTGGCACAGTCGGTTGGGATGTCCCAGCCCTACTCCTCCATATAGTTTAGTACCAGGGTTAGAAAGAATCCCAGGCTCCGCAGCTCCCCATTAGAACTTCGTCTCTAATGGAGGGAACTTCTGGATGGACCATTGCCTCTTCTTCCATTTGTGTCATCTCCCCTCTATGTCTGTGGCTTCCATACGACGAGGGATAGCTGCAGAAGCAGTGACTGCAGCAGGTTCGGTGGCTCCGTTGGATGGGTCTGGGACCTCAGGTTCAGGCTCCCCTTCATTTCCTCTCCTGCCAGATCCCAGGCGAATGGTGCCTCAGTTAGGATTTGGCTTTCTCCTTCTTCAGGGAGTCGAAAGCTATCTTCATCATGCGGATTGCCTGTTCCAGTAACTGTCTGGAGTGCCCCGGGTGACATTCCTCGTCCTAGCTGAGATGGAGGGACCTTTCCATCTCCTCCTTCCAGCCTGGTTGATAACTGCCCCATCTGAGTGTCACCTTCTTCTCCCAGTCATCCTTCCCAATGCCCATCAACCACCTAGGCTTGTGGCGGCGTTCTGTCACTACCTCCTCTTCTGAAGAGCTTGAGGATCTGGAACTGGAGTATTTCCAGGAGTCTGCTCGACTGGAGGTTTCCCCCTCATAGCAGGTTCCTCTCGATCTATTCCACTGTCTGACATGATTTGCCAAGTCCCCCAGTAAGGGCTTTCCTTCCAGGTTGACTATTACTGCAGATCCTGTCTAATGTCAGGGGCCACTTCAAAACCTCATCCTAAGAAAGCAGAACTCGTGGAAGCAGTTTCTTCCAAAAAGCACTTTTATTAGGAGAAGCTGATAGGAGGCATAATAGACAGGATCTGAGGGTTTCCCGCTCAGATCAATAGGTTAAAAGTGTCCCAAGCAAACCCCACCCCAAAGTTCATCCAATCAGTTAGAATGGGCTAATCCCCAGATGTTAAGTCCATTGTGGGAAAGAGCAGATAATGCCAGGCTGTCTCAGGGTTGCAACGTTGTTTTGTTGGCTCTTCACACCTTCGCTTCTGAAAGTGGAGATAAACCAGTTGCCGGAGGTGCATTCCTTTCCCCCCCCCCCTTCTAGTTGATATCAAGGGGAAAGATAGTTCACAGAGGAAGTATGCAGAAACAGCAAAGTGTTATAGTATAGCGATAGAGGAAAACAGAGCAATAACCCGCAATGCATTTCCCCCCTCCCCTCCATGAGTATGGCATATCCCAGAAGTATAGAAAGAGTAGGCTTGGAATTAAAGGTAGAAAAGGAGCCCCTTAGAATATGGGTTCTGACATCCTGCCTCCCTTTAAAAAGAGAGAGATCCACCTGTGGAGACATAGAGACAAATATATATATAGGTTAATCGGGTTTGTTCGGGGATTTGGTGTGGAATTTTTAAAGAAATTTAGGGGCTTTAATATAACTTTATCTTTAGGTTAATACTTTATAGGTAGCATCTGAATGCTTTCAAAGTCTTTTGATGAAAGGCGGCTAATATGTGTGTGCTTATAGTAAAGATTTTTATGATTAATTTCTCATAAGATAGATTTCAATAACCTACCCTACTGTCAAAGAGCCACAGTAAATACATAGGTTTTTATTATGGTTCATTTTTGATAACAATTATATCTCTGAGTCTTAGCATATTTACTGATTATAGTATTGCAACCTACATCCACTGTTCTGCAAAATTTAAACTATTTAAAATACCTTTGAATAGTAAGATTTAAACAGTTCTAACAAATTGGAGAGTAAATGAGCAACACTTTAAATAATCAGATAGAAGCAAAGTTGTGCAAAGTGGAATCCCATTTGTTTTTCTTACAGCTGCCTGAGAAGAGAGGATTATCAAATAGCATATTCCTCAAGTCACAGCAGGTGCCAGCAACTAGACATTCTTAAAAAATTAAATATCAGACATGATTAAAACTTGGAAAGGGAGACAACACAAAATTCCAGGATGACAGTCTAGACTGAAAAGTCAAATGTCCTGAACAAAGGAAATGATAAATCACGTTGTGTTTTCTGGAACACAACACAACATGGATATACTCATGTAGTTAATGTCCACTCAAGGGAGTTTTTATTACTTAACTTCCTCTAATGGAAATTTTGTGAATTTGTTCCAACAACTGTGAAGTGTTTGGTTCAGATAACATGTTCCAAAGTTTAGGATTTAAATAATATAGAAACAAATGATTTAGTTTTCCTTCCAATAGGTGTTGTTCTCCCAGTTAGTATATTGATCATAATTAAGCATTCAGTTTACAAAACTAATAGACTTTTTTAAACATTAGCTTTTTTATTAAAGTTTAAATTAATTGTATATAATTTTAACATGCAATTATTCAAAATACTTTTTATTTATACTTAATATGTGAAAGTAACTTCTAACTAGAAATTAGAAGAATTATCTTTGCAATAGCCTAGTGTCAATATCAAAATGTCTTCCAATTTGGGTTTAATTCTCTTTAGCTCTTGACCACATATTCCTGTACTTGTGGATGTTGGAGAGTGTAAAGCTTTATGGCAGATGAGGATGTATGCAATCTTTTTCCTCCACTGTCATATTACTTAGTGGGCTGAAAAATAATTGGATGTCTGATTTAAGTAGAAAGAGGTACTTCAAAATGAATCAGTGAATTATTTTGGCAGACAAATTTTACTCTGTAAATAGATTTGTGGATAATTTGTGGTACTTTGGACTATTTTGAATTGTTTTAGCCTTTTCAGTTGTTATACATTAAGTGTTGCTATGTTAACATTAACATTTGATATTTTACACATTTATTTCCTGCATTGCTGTGTGGTCTTTGGGGAAATGTGCTCTAATGCTACATGAAAGAGACAAAATATTGATCAGGTAACATTTCAGTTACACTTATGTATGTTGCAAAATTAATGAAAATGCCAGGCAAAAATGTCAGAGTGCACAAAAAGGTAGGATTTGAATTTGGACAGTTTAATGAAAAGTTTAAGATTTATGCTACCATATGTTCTTTTAGCCTGCATTATAGCAGTCATAATACAATAATTGCTGCATTACAAAGGAATATGGCCAATCCTCAAAATAAGTGATATTCTCAAATTACTTAATTTATTGGTATAAATAGTCAAATCTTGATCTAAATAATAACTAACCTTTCATATAAGGAGAAAGATACAAATGTGCCACATTTTTGCAGAAGCTTGGAAGATTTTGTAGTCTTCTTTTGATTTTAGCTAACATTCATCTGCAACCTGTTTTAGATTTTTAAAGTAAATCTAAAGCAGTTCCGGTTCTATTTTTCCTGTTTTAGTACTCAGATTTATTTAGTTTAGGTTTGTACGTATTTATGTAAACCATTTCTATGTTTAGCCATCACACATGAAAAACTAGAGGTCCATCTTGAAATGATTAAGGGCTTAAATTGTCATTACAAGTTTACGATTAATAGGGGATTTGTGGGATAACAATATAATGGAGAAACATGAACATTATTTAATAATTAATTTTGGGTAAATGTGCTTTTTATATAAAACCAAAAAATTAAGAAATAATTCATGTAGTAGAAATATTTTGAAAATAATTCTGAAAATTTATTAATGAAGCTGCATAAATAAAGAGGTATTGTCATTTTTATTTATTTAGTTATATTATTATACATTCCAACTTTTCTCTAGGAGTTCAGGATGCTATACATAGAATTCTCTTTCCTAATTTTCTGCAATAACCCTTGTATTGGAGGGTAGAGAGTGACTGTTTGTTGAAATTTCTTAAGCAGGAGGGTATTAATAGATTTACTTAGGGATGGGAAAAAAAGCAAATAGCCAAGTTTATCGAATGTAAGTTTGTTAGTTGGGTTATATTGGAAGGAAAATTTTGTGTTTATTATGGATGAATGGTTGTTTAAAAGAAATATACACTTCAGTGAGGAGAAGATGGATAAATTACAGGTAGAGTAAATAGAGTTGATATGGATTAAAAAGTATTATTTAGATTATGAATAATTTTTAGTTTTTTAATTTGGAATTGCTTATAGTTATTTTTTTATATATATATTTTATTTGCTTAAATTTGTTTTGTATTCGAGTTAAAATACATTATTGATTTTGTTATTTGTATAGTTGGATAAGTTTATTTAGAATTTGTTCGTTTGTAACCAGCTCTGGGAAGTGAGGGGGGGAGGGAGGGAGGGGGTTATTTTAGGAGGGGATATTGTTAAAAACGTGTATAAAACTTTTCAATAAAAAAAGAGAGTGACTGTCCTAAAGTCATCACTTCCAACGGATGACTGTGTTTGATTCTAGGCCTCCATAGTTAGAATCCAGTAACAACTATTACACAAAATGGCTTTTATTTCAGTAATAAATAAATAACTAGGAAAAAAGGACTATAGACTCAGCTCTTAGATGTTTTTGTTTTTTACCATGTAATCAAACATTGCTTTTCTTCATATATTTTTTATTATATATATTATTATTTAATATTGTTTTCTCATAGAGGTTGTAAGAGGAACTTTCCTTGAAATATGACAGTAGCAGTTGAACATCTTCTGGACCATAAACCTAGGCAGATGGCATACATCTGTTATTACCATAAAAGTGTACTGAGATTTTCCACAGTTACAGAACATGTTCACATTGAATGATTGTGACAATTTCAGTCTGTGTACTTTGAGAGAATAACGTTTATTGTTAAATTCAGAAGCCTGCATGTAGCATTTAACCATAGTCTTTTGATCTCCATGTTATCTCTTTGGAGCCTTTGGTGCAGAGCCCACCAAAACAGCTGCTTCTCTGAGGTTTGGCAGGGCTTCATCAATTCCACATAGGGGAGATAGTTTGGGACTAAAGGAGGTGGCGAGACACATTAAATTATATGGAAGTACATTCTATATCTATGCCAAATATTTGATTTAAATTGTTTCTTTAAAAGAAAATAACATATTGATTTATTTTGTATCCGTATTTAAATATTCAATTTAATAATTTAGGCATACAACCATAGAATTCTATGTTTAGGAGGAACTGCTTCAAATAAATTAGGGAGAGGGATTGGTGTCATTTATACAATAAGAATCGAGTTTGAAAACGTGTTATTACAGAATATAGTATATTTTCATGAAATGAATCTTCTGTACTACCACAAATTGCTGTTCTCTTTGGGTGGGATAGGGGAATGTGTTGGGGAATAGAATGCACATACCTGTGAAGAAACAAGCTGTTGATGTGTTGATGCTTGGAGTTTTTAAAATGTTCCTTTCTTCCTGATTAATTAAGTGATTAAATCAGTTCTCATACAGTAAGAAAAATAGTTAATCTGATGATGGAAAATCTCAGGCTATCTAATTCATAAATAAACATCTTAATATCCCCTCCCCCCAGGTTATGGTTTTATTTCTGTTCTTTTTCATGTTCAGTTCAGTTCCATTTGTTGTTGTATGTGCATCTCAAATGTTCATAGTTATCTACTTCATTTGTTTTTAGTCATTTATTTTTGAATTTCCAGGTATAAGGTGAAATTTTAAGTAACACAAGCCTTCATTAACAATTTTACTTAAGTTCCTTATTTAAATATAAATTTAACAAACTTGTAAGAAAAAAACCTATATACTATGAGCAGTATTATTATAGAAATTCAACATGAGCAAAATTATAAATTTGGATTCCAGTTTGTACTTAAATAACATTTTAGTGTATTTTATCTCTCTGGGCAGAAACTTATTTCTTGCAAAACTTTAAGGTAGATATTCTGAAATAGGAATCTGATTGAAATCACCTTTCAGAAAATAATGGACCTCTTAATTTATGTGGAAGAAACAGGAAATTCTAAAATATTCTGTTTGAAATACAGAATTGTGTTTGAGAAATACTTTCTTAAACATGAAATTAAGGAAAAAGCTATTTAAAACTTTATTTTTTTATAAATATTTTATTAATTTTCTAATTTTACAATCATGAGTACTTAATAAACAACATGTTGTCTGGGTCTGTTGGTAATTCAGTGGTATATATTAACTTTCTCAGTCTAGTCCAATATTACACCATCCAGTGCTTCCTTGGTCCTCTTCTGGTGATATGCATTTTTCCACACTGGGCAAATACAATTCTTGTTACTGTTAATACATATTACAATTAAATATAGACATCTTCATCACATTTTTCTGAATTATACATAATATTGATAGTGTCAGTTTGTAATATCTTTTCTAGCCAGAACATATCTCAATTGTATTTGCACTTAAAATCCATTTGTTCAATCAATATCCTGTTTTTTCCGCTTTTTTTAAATTTTAATTTCTCATCAATGTTCAAAATATCTCTATCGTTTACAATTTTCTCATAATAAATTATATTTGGGTAACCAAAAGCTTCCCTTATTCAAACCCTTTTAAAATTCTCATATTTCTCATCTCATAACAAAATATAATATTCTAATTAGGGTTATTTAAACCTTTGATAAGGAAGAGAGGGGAAAAAGTCATTTTGTAACAGTTGTCAGGGCGGTCTACAACAATCCTATTATCCTTAGTTTTTTTTTAATAATCTAGGAATTTTCTGTTTAAAAACTGACAATTATAATTCCTAGCTCATCAAAATAAAAAAGTAAAAAAATACATTTTTTAAAAAAAGTACTAACAATAATTTATTCTGAAAATAAAAGAAGCTGCTTTTAAAGGCCAACACAGAATTAGAATATATTGAAAATGCAATTAATGTCAACCACATAGTAGCCTTCATTACGCTCAGAACCATATAGGCAACATGAATACCATGTCTCCATTCATGTTATAATGTTCACCTTCCTTAACTAGAAATGACTTGTTAATGGGCCAATTCAGGTTCTTCTCTACCTCATTAAAATGATAAAGCCAAAAAAAAAAACGAAGGAAAAAAGGCTAATATAACATTAGTTGATCACTGTCTAAAAACTAAAATCTGCTGCAAGTGGAACTTGACTCCTGGTGACTTCATGGTCATGCATACTTACTACTTACTGTTGATGTTATAGTATAAATAATTGCTCATGTGGAAGTAATACGTGCAATATGCTAGTAAATGTGCTTTAATTTCAAAATAAACTATAATATTTGTTGAATCTCTTATGACCATCTTTACATCTGTCTGCATAAACACGCTAAATAAACATTTAAAAATATATCCCTCTGAAAACTGCATATCCTTTAGGTCACCCTTGATCCTTATCATTTTTGTTTTAGAATACTTTGTAGGCAGCAATAAACAATATTCCTCCTCTTACTTTTCTGTAAGATTGTCACCTAGTCAGTGTTTTGTCCTGTAATGAAATCAGTGTGTGTGGGCAGCGTCTCTCTCTTTCTTCCCTTCCTGTTTATAATGGGTGAGATGGGGGAAAGGACTCTTCTCTTTCATTTCATGTAGTGTTTAATCCTAGTGATTCTCTCCATATCATCCCTACCAGGGTGGTTTAGCTAGAAGCATTTCATTTGCCTCCCCCCTCCTGTCTTTGCTGCCATAAAGCTTTGCAACTCCCATCCTTCATTCCTAAGCTCTTTGTTTACAGCATTTTCCTTCTCTACGCCAGTTCTACTTGCTGTGCAGATCAAGGCAGAACAAGCACACTAAAGTGTTTTCTGGGCTGGGCTGAGATGAGATAGCAAGAACCAGTTGATGGGAGGCGTGTATACCTACTTATCTTACCTCTGAAAGGCAAATGCACAGGGCTTCAATATGAATTAAAAACTAAACAGGAATTACACTGCAACTAATTCTAAATTAAATTAAAGTTCTGACCAACAAATGCTTGAATCCTTCACGAACAAGTGTTCTGTTGGAATTATAAAAATGATTAGTGAATTATTTTGGGTGCAGTTCATAATATCCCAAACTTTGTATTTTTTAAAAGCTGGAAGGCAGTCTGTAACGTTAGTAATATTTCAGGAATTATTAGTTTTGTAAACTTTTGCAGCTAAAATTAGTAACTATCAAAATATTCTTACAGGACAAGTTTTTCAGTGAAGTGGTATTTGTATCTCTACTTCTGTGCTGAGCGTGGATTTGTATATCTTCTTTCTTTAAGGCAGATATAATATGTATCCATTTCAGTGACTGAGCATTTGAGTGCACCAATGCAAGTCATAGCTGATAACTCAGGCAGCCCATCTCGTACTTCTGTAGAACCGTATCACTGAACAGTCTGGAGTTACCTATACAAGAAACAATTACTCTATTAGGGTCAAATACCCTTTCACCTTTCTACCTGAACACCTGCAAATTGAGCTGTATCGCATTCAGAATTTTAAGAACAGAGCCATTGTAAAGGGGTGGTTTGTTTCTGGGAGAAACTTATGCCAGTTCTCTCTTAAATGAAAGACAAGTCTGTTGTTACTTAAGGGATATTAGGCTTCACTGCATTTTTGAGGAAAACAAATTTGCTGTAACTTTATCTGTAATGTAGTATTGAATGGGTGCAAATAGACTCAATAGCATGTATAGCAGCAAGAAAAATAAGAGTTTGTTAAAGTGATGAAAGGGATTTCTAACCCTTATATTTCTAAGGGATACCATATCAGAATCAAGGGTTGGAAGGGAAAATGTCTTAGTTACAGCATGAACATTAAATACCTGCACAGTAATTTATCCAAAAGTATCATCAAAGAAGGATGTTTTATCTATTCTAAGCTCACAGTGAATTTATACATTTCCTGAAAGTAAGATTGATGGTCTTTGAATTGGAGATTTAGCTAGTGAGTTATTATAGTAAGACTAAAACAAAAAGGTAACTGCCAAACTGTGTGAATTTTCATTGTGATAATGCCCGTACTTTCATTTGCTAATTTCATTATTTTATCTTTTATTTCAAATATAGCTAGGATATATAAGTACATGTTTCTTCTTCATTTTCCTTTGTTATTTTTATTAGGAATTTGAGGTTTTGGCCAAAAATTTCAAACACATTATGGAAAAAAGGCATGTGTTATCATTATTAAAAATTTATCTCATTGTGAAATGAACTTTAAGATATACAAACAAAAATATGCAGTTGAATTAGGTTTTAAATTGAAAGAAATAATTATATTAAGCTGGTATACTCTACAACTCCTTTTAATACTATACTATACAACTCCATTTAAATTTGGTAAAAATTGTCCCATAGAAATTTATATAGGATTCCTGTCTTATTGTTGTATTTCAAAAATGCCAGTGCGTATGGCCCACATATAAGATGTATACTTGCCAATTTAATTGCCAAAGTGTTGCATCCTCATAAAGGATTTTGTGACATAGATGGTTTCATTATATAATGTTTCACTAGATTTTTTCACTTATTCATCTCATTTGAATGTTTAATGTTTTTTTTTGCATTTGAACTTTAAAATAATACCATAACAATGAGATCTTACAGAATAAAAAATTATTTATATAAATTATATCTCATCTTTTAATGTATGAATAACTTTGGTAGCAAAAAAATGAAAGTAAATGATTTGGCTACCTGGTTTTCTTTAAAAATATTTTAATGAATTCTGTATGAAACAAAATTTACTAGTATTAATGTACATATTGAGAAAAATATTTCAAATCATGAAGGGAGCATTAATGTTTCCATGTTGCGGCCCACCAAGATTGCAAATTACACACATCAGAGAGAGACTGGAGCAGTGAAATTATATGTGATATATCCATCAAAGATGAGATAACTGACCCGAGTATTTGTGGGTTTTCTAATTCTTATATTCTGGTAATAAATTATTCAAATTAAATATTTCAAGAAATATGATGTAACTGATTTAGAGATGCCGGAGATAAATACATTTCAAAAAAGAACCTACATGTCTTCTATTTCTTCTCTTTTTTTAAAAAAAAAATAATCTGAAACTGTGGTGTTATATACATTTAAGTGGAATAAGCCCATTTTATGTAGTTGAAGCTTATCCTATGCAGTTTTACACTAATACAAATTTCACTAAATAATTGCTTTTGTGTAATAACTTTCAAACCAAATTATAAAGCTGTAATCCTTTGTGTAATACACAAATTGTGTAATACACAAATTAATGGACATAAAATCTATTGCAAATATGATTTCTGAATAAACATAGAATTGGTCATTAAAATGCAGACCAGAGTCAATATAAGTTAGATTTCAGTAGAATGAGAGACAATAAAAATGTTTGTTGCCTTGGAAGAATCGTGCGTGTCTCTCATATCTTCCAAATGCAAATTGTGTTCCTGGATGACAGAACAGATCAATTTTTACATGAGATTTATATTATTTTAACGTATCTACTTTAATATATAATTTGTGCTATGGAAGTTAAAAAGTTTGATTTCACTGATGAATGGCTGATCTTTTAGAGAATCATTCTGTTCAAAATGAATAAGATAAAATTTTAGTCCTGTCTGAAGTTTAAAGCACTATAGCCACAGTCAAGAGTTTGATTAGAAATATTTATTATATCAAAGTTTTTCTTTTACTTAATGTTTGTCTTTGGTAAAGCCTTTTTAAACTTCTTTCTAACAGTAACCTTGACTGCCGCACAAATGATAGAAATGAAATATAAAATCTACAAAGCTTTATAAATTAATGACAAGTTATGAATCTTAGAGTTTAATGCACCATCTTATGTCTTATAATTGACAGTTATGTATCTTTTATAGATATTAAGAAATCAGAAACATTTCATAAAAGTCCTACCCTAAAATATTTTTCTTGATGTACATTTCTTCCCTCCTTTCAAAAAACATGAGTTTTTATTTTTTGTTTGTTTGAAGATAATTATGCTTATTGTTAAAAAAAATGTAAGAGGAATTTTCAGTGCAAATAAGAACATGCTTT
This sequence comes from Crotalus tigris, assembly GCF_016545835.1. Classification (NCBI taxonomy): domain Eukaryota; kingdom Metazoa; phylum Chordata; class Lepidosauria; order Squamata; family Viperidae; genus Crotalus; species Crotalus tigris. The sequence goes on along the minus strand of NW_024096641.1, from coordinate 51,091 downwards.
TCTCTATTATACATTCAATAAAAATATACCTGTTTGAAGTGTAAAATTATAGCAAGGATAACAGCAGAGTATATAATACTGAAGAAATATCTAAAAATTTGAACAAGAATATATATTTATGTGTGAAATGGAATTTTAATATATAAACTTACATTTTATTACTAGAATTTAATTTTATGGTCACCATTAAATATGAGATTGTGTGTTGGAATCAAGTTTAATAATTTCACTAATAAAACTGGACTATTTTGTACTTAGTGGTTTCATTTTTTACAGATGAAAGTATTGTCAGATTTATTGTTAAATTGTTTTTAACAATATGTCTTTTTCCTAAATCTACTATTTGTTGTAAAAACATACACTTTGAACAGAAGCAACACAAAATATTAGTAATGTCTTAAAGGACACAGAATTATTTTAATGTCAGATTTTAAAAATAATATCCTGCATAGAAGTTACAAAGCAGTTTAGAAATAAAGTATAACTTAGTTAGTGTTAAAAAATACTTTTTAAATTTTATTATCCTAATTTGATTTAATTAGATTCAACAGTTTAAATGTATGCCTGGGGGTTATCCTTACTTACCTATAATTTAATAAAATATAGGGAGAAGTTGTAAAATACTTAAGATTTGTTTCTTTTTAGATTATGAAAATTAATGAATGGAATTGACCTATTAAATACAAATATATAGAGTGAAATATTACACATATACCAAGTTACGCTATTACTTTTGAAAGATTTTTAAAACAGGTGGTTAACAGTTGTCATACAGAAAAACATAATTATTTAAAGTGTATTATGGAATAGTCAGTATGTAGTATGTAAAGCTGCTACCACATAAATTTTTTATCCACTCTAGGAAATAACATTTAGAAATAAGCTAGCCTGATTTAAAGATGTTTTTTTCAGCAGTAGAAACACAAATAATGCCTCCTGTATCAATGTTAGTTGCTTTACTGTAATATTAGAAACAGCTCTTTGTCACATGTGCTTCAGTGGCAAAGTCATCTAGAAAAGGTATTTAGAGAAACCTACCGATTAGAACATTTGGTTGTTTGCAGTAAGGAATATTTGTAAAGTCTTAGCATTTTCCCAAATTGTTGAGCTTATTATTTCACACTTCTTTGTTTTTTGATTTATTTTAGCTCAGTTTTAAAAAAGATCAATAAATGTCATTCTTTAAAAGGAGTTTTACTAGCATTGCATTAGCAGAAATTTAGGCAAGCAGAGGCAAGAATGGACAATTTTAAATTTAGGTAAAAGCAGAAGACATTCTTCATATATCACAATATTTTTTTTGTTTTTGCTAATTTATAAAACTTCTGATTCCTCCTTTTAGCAAATTAATAATAAATGAATGTTGTTCTGCATTTGAACCCCTAGGTAGCACTATTGTCTCACAAAACCAGTGATGTCTCAAGACAAGGATTATTTATTTATTTATTTATTTATTTATTTATTTATTCAGTCCTTATAAACCAACTCTAACTAGCACTACATTTTTATAATTTTCAAATTTAATGATGATCTTATGGCGAGTGGCTAAATATGCTTTGAGATTCTCTCTCTTTCCCTGGATGATCTGGTGGAGGAAAAACAGAGTGACAACATTCAAATTATTAGTTGAAATCCAAAAATTATTTTGGTGAGACGTGCAAAAAAAAATTATTTTAGTGTGTTGCTTCTTCAGCTATCAATACATCTGTGAGATTCTGACCGACTATATTCTATTTTCTTTATTCAGAACACTATTCAGCACTTGCTTTATTTTCAAGTCACTAATGAGGTAAATGAAGTCTCAATCTCTTAATCTTGTTTTTCTTTCATCTTTAAACAGGGCCACCTACATGATTTCCACTTAGCTATGTGAGAGAAATGCATTGGTTCTTATGAGGCTGGCATGGAGCAGTAGTAAGCAAAGTCTTGTATACTGCTTTTACACCATTTATTAAGTAGCACTCTAAAGATAAGCAACATGTATGAACAGCTATTGTTGTTTCAGGGTTCCTTGGAAAGTGCAGTTAATAAACAGTATAGAACAAAATATTATAGATGGATTTTTTTCATTGTCCTAGAAAGGAATCCCTTGCTTCAATGGTTAGTGAATTGCATATATGATACTAAAATAGACCTCTCTCTGGTTTACGTGACTTGGTAGTTTGAATCATCCCAGCAATAATGTTTTTACCAGATAGATTTTCCTTCCCCTTAAGGCAACTTCTTCTTAGTAGTATTAGTCTTATAATAAGTATATATTATGGAAGAAGACTAAATTATTATTCTGATCTGCAATATGGCCTGTTTGAATCAAAATTTGGAGCTTCATTCTATTTTATTGATAACAAAGCAGATAAAAATATTATTTTGAAGTTATTCCTTGCTCTAAGAAATATGGACTTCAATGATTACAATAGTTTCCTTTTATTCATTTCTCTTCCCCCCCCCCACCTTTGGTTAACATAAGACAGCTGTGAGTGCAAAATTCATTGAGATTCACTAAGTGGGATTAAAAAAAACCTACAAAGGCCTATTAATGTGCATCTTTATTATTCCTTTGTCAGCATGCTGCACCATGGGAGACTTGAAAAGGGAACACTACAGCTTTCTATGAACAAGCTGTTTTCTAATCATATTATCTGCGCATTCGTGCGTATACTAGAACATGCAAAGTCAAATGCAGGTGGGAGGGAGCCACCCTTTGACTCACTGTAGTAGCAAAAATATTTCAGGCTATCAGCATGACAGTTTTCAGCTTTTCATTGTCTCAGTAAAAAGAGGTATCTTTATCTTGAAGGCAAAGAACACAAATAGATCCCCAATGTGTTTGCATGAATTCTTTAAAAAATCAACCTTGCAATTAAAAATAAAATAGTGAGGGAATTCTAATACAAAAGAAACCGAAAAGTATTATGATGAATTCTATTTGGAGTGAATTCAATAAAGTTAAAAAACGGGAGCCTCTATAGTGATAGCTTCTTTCTTCTTCTTTTTCCCTCCACCCTAAATTTCTGTGGTCGCTAGCCAAGTTAGAACAAATGGTCCTTACAAAATGGTTCATAGTTTGATTTGTCAAAGAAGAGAAGCTATTTCCATGGTATATCCCAAAAGAGAGCTTTTTGAATGTATGAACACAAATGCAGACTAATGGGGTTCTTCTGTCTGGGCAATCTTTTTACAATGGTTGATGAAATAGTTTGCACAGTTTTAGTTGCCAAATTGTTATATTTTAATTATGATAAATAATCATTTTGAAAATATGTTTAGAACCATGACTAAAATTTTGGGGAAATGGGAACAATCTGCTCATAGTCATAAATATTGTTTAGATCTAGAATCCATAAGCACTTTTGCTAATACAGGTAGTCCTCGATTTATGACTACAATTGAGCCCAACATTTCTTTTGCTAAACAAGACATTTATTAAATGAATTTTGCCCTATTTTACAACCTTTCTTACCACAGTTGTTAACTGAATCACTGCATTTGTTAAGTTAGTAAAACAGTTGTTAAGTTAATCTGGATTCCCTATTGACTTTGCTTGTCAGAAGGTCGCAAAAGGATCACATGACCTTTGGACACCGTGACCGTCATAAATATGAATCAGTTGCCAAATGTCTGAATTTTGATTCTGTGACTATGGGGATGCTGCAATTCAATGTGAAAAACGGTCATAAATCACTTTTTCAGTGTCATTGTAACTTTGAATGGCAGCTGTTGTAAGTCGAGGACTACCTGTACTATAGGAGTACCTGTTTTCCTCTTTAAATGTAACTTGTCATTATGCAGTCGATACAATCCTAGAGAATTCTTCAACCATCTTTTCAGTAAGGAAGGATGCGGGATTGAGAAATTCTTGGCCATTAATTAGTTTGTACAATATATAGAATCTGATTTAATTTACAGTATTGTAGTATACATTTGATTTGTTCATACATCACTTGACTAAATTAACCAAGTCTTGCAAAAGTTTAATGATTAAGCAGTTGATTATAGTCTAAGCTTATGATTCCAACATGTTCCCTGGAGGCACTATTGTTCCTGCAGGGACATGCAAAAGTATTGTCCATATTGATTGTCCATTTATTTTATTGAAAAAGTAAAATACCTACCTAATTGAAGGTGAGGAGTGTGTGTATGTAATTTTCTTGTTCCACTAAGAGGGCTATCCCTTAACTATGGTCCTTGTAATATCTGAGCTTCAGTACTTAAAAAAAATCTGCATATGCCTTTAGATTCCCAAAATTGAGTACAATGGCCTAATCTTTTTAAGTAGAACTTCTTCATGATGCATTTATGTATTACCCTCAGTTCAAAAGTGTGTGTGTGTGTGTGTGTGTGTGTGTGTGTGAGAGAGAGAGAGAGAGAGAGAGAGAGAGAGAGAGAAAGGGGGGGGCAATATGCAAATCAGCTATGATTTGATTTGAAGATTCAATTCAAAATTCTGATTTAGTAAGTTAGCTTAATTCAATGTGAAAAATTGGTTGGAATCAGTTCCAGGACTTGGCTCAATACAAATGTTTGTGCACGTACAAAATCCATCAAGTGTCTTAATTTGATATGAATGCATCTGATTCGATATGGTGATTCAATTCAAAGGGATGATTTGGTTGACGTTCTGAACTGAAATTTTGTATATCCTTTTTGATATATAAAGGAAAAATGGTAATCAATGTGGTTACATAACAGTGAAATATAAATAGAAATCATTATACTCTCCCTGTGATTTGTGTTTCATAAAATATAAAATATGTGAGACAGTTTGGTCTCGTGGGTAAGGCACCAGGCTACAAACCAGGAGACGGAGTTCTAGTCCTGCCTTAGACATGAAAGCCATCTGGCTGACCTTGAGTCAGTCTCTTTCCCTCAGCTCAACCCATCTTCACAGGGTGGCTGTTGTGTGAAATATAGGACGAGGAGTAAAGGAGTATTAAGCTATGTTCACTGCCTGGAGTTACTTATAAAATAATAAAGACATGATAAAGAATTCTAATAAAATAAATAAAAATATGTTCTAATTAATAAAAATGCATCGGTTTTGCTGCATGAAAATAATGTGGCCACTCACATCAGTCAACAGACTGGAACCATTAGAAAGTTTTTCATTTGCTATATTTACATTAAGTATGGATATAAAGCATATAATTTACTTGAAATCATAATAAACACAAAATCAAATGGTTTGATACTGGGGATTCAGAATGTCAGTAATAGCTGCTCTTTTTCCAATAATTTTTCCCAAGCAAAGTTAGTTCTGTAAATAGGCATGCCCCATTGAGTCAACTATAAAATGTTGCGTATGTTCTCATTTTCTGAATAATGAATATATAGATATTCCATTAGTCTACAATATCTGTTCACATTTATATAGACATTAAAACCTTCTCCATACACTAACACTAATGCAGGGTCCTGGTTCATATGGAAGCTCCTATGCAGTCACCTGTACGTGCAAAGGATTTCATCTGCAGAGATAGAAACTAGCATCATTGGAGCCTGCTTAAAGATTGTGGATGTCTTATTAGGAATATACACATTTTGAGCATCTGGCTACCATAACATGAAAGATAACATGAAAGAGGTTAATGTCATACTGATTTGTGACAGGGCTGTATGCTTAAATTTTCTAATGTATTCAAGGTAGAGGAAAAATTAAAAAATGGCAGCAAGGAACTAAGGTTGACTAAATTACTGGTCTAATACAGCTTGACAGACATTGATGAGTAACATAATTGTGTCTAGAAGATATGTTGGGTTCTACCTTTAATAATGTGGAAGATTCTAATGAGAAAGTTATGTTCAGATAACGTGAAGGCAATTTTTGTGCTTCTAAGTCCAGTACTGAGTTCTATGTTTACCATAGTAAGTGCCAATAAATTATTTATCAAGCTTCTAAGGACACCTAGATTAGATAGGATTGTACCTGTAGAAGCAATTTAAGTTATTTTTTAAAAGCAGGCATCTCTAATCTGGGAGAATTTTACCATTTTCTTATGAGCTGCTCACCTGGTTGTATTTGTCAATGTATGTTGATATTGCATATTTTTTGTAGAACATATTAAACTATAATGATTTGTAATTATTGGTTTTGTCTTGATTTTTTCTTTTCTTATTTTTGTATGCATGTTTGCGTGTATTTCTATGTGTTTGTATAAAACCTGCGCACACATGTACACACACACACACACACACACATGCTTGTTTTCCACATTTTTATAAATACTCTGAAATCTTAATGGAAGTGTTTCTAACAATGTTAAATTCAAAGTTAATTAACTAAAATATTGATTGTGTTGTGGCATGTGCAAGGTTTTGGTTAACATTTCCCCTAGCTGTAGAGTTTGAGTTTATTTTCATGTTTTGAAGCAAATTCTCATGATATCTGTAAATTATCTCCTTGGGGGTGTTTTTTCCTGAGATAATCTGACAGAATTTTCCTGCAAGATATGCCCATCAATTCTTCACATATAGCACCTCTGTGCTTCAGGCTGTATGCAAATTTAATGCCCATCTCATTTCTGTTTCTTTTACATGGATGACAGATATTGCAACAATAACCTACACATTTTCCTATGGGGATTTACATAGGCTTTCCTTATGTATAAGAACATACCTCCATTTCTGGTTTTGCCTGTGTTTTTCCATATAATATTATATATACAGAAAAATATAGGAAATTTATGATATACATAGATTAAATGCATATACCAAGATATGTCTCTCTGTCCTAGAGAGACTAATCATTACTAGAAAAATAGATGAGGTAAGCTAAAGTGAAACGAGTAATATATATTGAAAAATAATTTCTAATATTTGAGAGTTTCTGCCTTTATAAGCAAAACAAAAGCTACAATATAAGAAATGTGTTTTTGCTTTTTCAAAAGGAGCACTGTAAGTATAAATAATGTAGTTGAATTTGGAAGCAACCTTTTAAATATAGGTCAGGCTTTTCGTTATAAATAGCTTAAAGGAATTGTGTACGTCAGCGGCCCCCAACCTTTTGGGCTGTGGGAACCAATTCTGTGGAGAGAGGTTTTTCTGCGGACTGGAGGGGGCATGGTTTCATGTGCTTCTTGCATTCCGCGGATTGGACTTCACTTGTTTGCATGGCTTGGTTTCTGGCATGCCTCAGATTGGTACTGGTCCACAGACCAGGGATTGGAGACTCTTGGTATATATGTTAACACTATCCTTGTATTTTCCAAGGAAAATTGAAACTTATGGTATATCATCCTAAATGTGAGTGGAGTAACTTGTGTTGCTGAATGCTTGAGAGCAATAGAATTATTTTCTGTTTGAGAGTTACTTTGTAGTTCCTCACCTCAGGAGAATGCAGAATGAGCTTGCTGCTAACAACAAGGCCATGTCTATACAAAACAAATAAGAAACATACTACAATCTTGGGCACAGCTTTGTTTCCAGATATGAGCAGGACATGATTATGAGCAGGTCATAGTATCTGAGAATTGTTAAAGATTGCAGAGCTATTTATTCTACACTGGTGTTTCATGCAATGTACTGGCTTAGGAATTATTTTTCAGAGAAAAAAAATGATATCCTGGATAAAATGGAGATACAAGTCATGTGCCTCCCAGTGGGTTCCTATTCCTACTCTTATACCAACCCATTCCACCCGAACTTAAACCTGCAAAAAATGGCCCTTCTAGTAACTTTGTAATTCCTCTGATACTTACCTACAGCAATCTAGAACTTTGGGGATCGTGAGTTACAATCCTCACTCCTCAAAAATTGCTTACCCCTGAACCAGTAGAGGCAAATATATGCTATCCATAGATGTTTTCTAGGTCTTTTTTGATGGGTTGCAAAATAAGAAACCCTTTTACTTTGTATTTTGCGAATATTTAAAGCTGCATCAATACCTTTTATATCTTGAGAGCTTTTGGAGATCATATAACCCACCAGGGCCTACCATAGTGATTGGAATTCTATAATTTGATATATCACTTGTTGTAATATTACAATTTATTAGCATCATTCCTCACCCCACCCCTTGGTAATTGGTGAAAATGGAAACTCCATTTGGATCCTTGCTGCCATTTACACAGTAGTACCATTGCCAATTCCTTTTGGAAATGAGCAGCTTCATTAGGAAATAAAGTGCAGCTCTCAGCAAAAATTGGAATTTACATGGCTCAATAGGGTAATAAGAAATGTAGATCTAATTAATAAGCAGCAAAGGATTGATGATAATACAGGAGAAAGCAACAAGTGCATTTTTATAAAAATAATTAACTATTATTAATGATTTTATTAATTTTTAAAGTTTACTATTAACATTTTTAAAAAATGTTTATGAATACAGTATATTTATAAACTAAATAGCTTTCTGGTTTGTCTATATTACTATTCAATAAAGGATTGTGAACTTTAAAAGAAGAAACGTACATTATAGATACAGTAAAATTGCATGGTGAAAATAAAAAGGAGAAAACCCTACACTAAATTGCCTGTGAAGGGAAAAAAACATATATATTTAGAAACGTTAACAAACAAAAAGAGGGGGAAAAGAAAAAAGCTAAACAAAACTGAAAACAAAACTAAATTACGTATATAAAAAGAAAAATATCACGTTATTAAAATGATATAACCTTTTTGTATTTATCTTGGGATTAAATTTTTCAGCAATGAATTATAGCTTGGCCATATAGAATCATATTGACCATCTTGCCTCTCTCAGCATAAATCTGAGATTTCATATTCTGATACACAGTAAATTTTGCAATGTCCCTTCTTGATGTTTTAGATAAAAAGTTACTCATAGGTCCACACAGGGTGTCTGTGTGTGTTTGTGTGTGTGTGTGTGTTTGTGTAAAAAGTAGCAGTTGTAAACAAACTATGACAGCTGAGCATTTTGCTTACTAAAATTTATAAAGGGCATTTTAATTAGGATTGAATGTTTGTAAATGTGCCCAGTGTTGATGGAATTACAGTAGTTTAATACAATATGCCAGGAATGGTAAACTTTTTATGTTTTCAGAACTATCCTTTCTGAGATCAACAATTATGAAAGTATGAGTATGTAGATTTTATAATAAAGGGAACATCACTCTGTTTAAGAGTTCAACTATGTGAATGGTCAGCTGAGCTGAATGGTGTTTGAGAAACAATATATTCAGCATAAAAATGCACCATCATTTGGCTTTTTTAAAAGAAAAAGAAAAAATGTTTGACTTTATGTCTTGATCCAAGATGTACCATATTACTGGAAGAAAAAAAAATCCATACTTTCTGTATTACACTGCAATGTTGGTAACAATAAAAACAAGCAATAAACTTGCCACAGAATTATAGCAAAAAGGAACAGTAGTCCAGTTTCCCTGGCAAGTGGCATGTATTCCCTATCCTGTAACACATTAAGAATGAGATCAATGTGACTTTCCTTGCCCTCGGCAATATCAGTATTTTGCCAGATTTGATTGACTGTCATGTCATAGTTAAGTTTATTAGGTGTACTAAATCAGCAACAAAAAGAGAATAATGTGTCCATAAAGACGTGGCTCTTAAACACAGATAGAGAAGTTAATTTCAAAGATTGCAAGTCGTATGAAATCTATGCAATTGTCTACCAAATAATAAAGGAATGAGAGCCAATTTGGTGTAGTGATTAAGTCATCAAGCTAGAAACTGGGAAATCATAAGTTCTAGTCTGCCTTTAGCCACAAAATCACCTGGGTGACCTTCGGCCGGTTAATCTCCCTCAGCCAGAGGAAGGAAGCAGTGGCAAACCACTTTTGAAGTGCCAAGAAAAAAATACTCAAAATTAACAATACAGTATATTTAATCAAATAGTTGCAAGCTTTTACATTTCTGAAAACTTTGGTTTTTTTCTCCTTCCCATCTATTGTTACTTTAATTTTTAGCTCTGTTCTCCAATGTAAGTTCTTCACACAAAAAAATTCAGTTAACAGAATTAGTGATTCATTATAAGTTCTTTTTTCCTCCTTTTTCATTGAATACTGTATATACACAGAATTGGAAAGATAGTCAAAGAAAGAGTTGGAATATACTTACCTATTACCTTATCTTGAAGCTGTTGTGTTGCTTCCAAATTTCATGTGATCAGGCAAAATTTATTTTGTATTCATTTATGCAAACATATTTATGCAGCCTGGAATGAATTCTGAACTGATTCCAGATTCACATAGTACTTGGCTTATGCATAAAGCATCTTGTTATTATTATATAAAGAGGAATGTACATTAAAGTATTTATATGATCATATAAACTGTCATTTAAATATTTTTGGGAGTAGCTTATTTTGTGCTTTCAAGGATGCTAAGATTAGGGATGAATTTGTATAAGAAATAAGAAAGCTTTATTTCAATTGGTGAAACTCCTTTATTTAAGATTGAAAGCTTAAGCTGTCCTTCAAAAACACAGTCCTATTGATCACTTTAAAGTATCTCTGTTACAATAATATTGGCTTTTTGTTTGCACAAGTCTGCTTAAAATAGCTAGATAATAGATTTCTCAGTTTTAAGAATTTAAATAGTGCCTTATATAACCTAGATTTCTACATTTTGCCTTCCATATTTCTATTGGTTTTATTTTCTATTGGAAAATAAATATCACATATACTTACTGGCAATTTCTCAGAAAATTAAATGTAAGGTGACAATGTTCTATTGGAATTCTGCTTATGTAATGGCTAAAAGGTTCGTTTAAATTAAAAACTTAAAGGGCACTTTCATCAAAATGCCTAACCTTTAACCGATTGTAATATGCTTTATCTCTTTGTGTGCTGATCTGGCAAAATAATCTTTGAACAATATCAATAACTGATTACACTCCGAGTTTTTAAAGATTGATCAAATCTCCAGAAACCGCCTATGAATAAAAGGAGACCTCCAGGAAAAAAACCTTTGTTAGATGGTGCACGTGTCACAACAAAGCCATGCATTGGCAAACATCATCTTAAGAGCTGTCCTTTCCTATTGAGAGAGGAGAAAGAATTCTTGCCTGTTGTTTTGAAGGTGTATTTGAAGAAGTGTTCAAAAATAATTATCTTAATTGGGAGTTATCAGAATAAATTCAGATAATATAATTATTCTTTCATCTATAATAATATAAAATGAACACCTTTGTAATATGTAGAAACTGGAATTTGAAAGTGCAGTTCAATTCTTAAGATTCCAACTATACTTTCCTTCCAATCCCAGCAGTAGACTCGAGTTCCTTTTGTTGATAGTATTATAAAAATACATTGCCAAAATATATTTCTAAATAAGACTATTCATTTGGAATATGTTTGTTAAGAACATCTTAGAAAAAGTATTGATAGGTTACTAGCAGTCATATTGACAATACTAAAAAACTTTCTTATATGGATGATTAAAGCTTTGGAACTCCCCCCCCCCCAAAAAAAAGAATCAACATAGCTAAAAGAAGGCACACCTGAACTTTTATTTCTTCAAAATAAAACAAACTTCTGGTTTGAATGTAAAGAGATGAAAATGATTATATTATTTGTGGTAATAGATTAACTGTTATTTCACTTCTTGTGTGAGAAACAAAAATGAGAAATGTTATTGGGTTCTTTGCCTTGAATTAATTGCTTGGCATTCTCTAGAAACAGAATTACAATTACTTTTATTTTGTTTATAATATTTGTATAGCTGCCCGTGTCACATGACTCTTAAGCCTTGATTTAATGGATCTTGATCTAACACACTCTAGATACAATGGACAAATGTTTTATGTGGCCTTCATCCCTATATCTGCCCTTTTAATTGTGACGTCCCTGCAAATGATGCCATTTAAGTCAACTGCATAATAATAAAAATGAAGAACTTTGACACAAATGATATAAATTTTAACAGATGTTCAGATTTAAGAGACACCTCTTCCCCTGAATATTCTGCTAAATTGAGATTTTACTCCATTTAGCCGAGCAGTTAAAAATAAGTGTGATTGGGAGATTTGAAATATCTGTTTTCTTCCACGTTTTGTACATTAAAGGTGGAATTAAGTAGTTTATTTCTGTGAATGAAGCTGACTTTTAACACCATTGTAAATGAATATATAATTCTTCTTCCATTCTTGAACTTTCTCCATATCCTCAAAATCCCCCAATTTGCTGAAACAGGAAACTGCACAATTATGAATATCAATGGACGCTTCCCTCATATGTATTCCATTAATTTATTGCAGGATATCTGAAGATAAATAATCTTTTTCTTGGTTCCAGCTTTTCCTTATTGGAACATGGAATTTTGAGCTGTACATGATTCCACTGGTCTTGTTGCTGCTGTTGGTGTGGAATTACTTCTTGATCTTATCAGGAAAAGATAATCAGCCACATGATAATGTAAGTTTTTTTAAGCATATGTGTATTTGTTAACAAAAAAATCTTGGGAGTGGAATGTTTTTTTCAAGGTCTTATCCCAGTGTCTGAAGGTATAGAGGTCTGGATAGGCAGGCTTAAACTCAACACTAACAAGATTGTGGCTTAAAGATCAAGTAGCATCTATAGCCACGAGGACTTTTGCACAGATTCATCTCGTGCATTAATTATGAATGTTGCTGGACCGAGAGCCCCTTCTTAGGAACATTCATGCGTTGGTTATCTCATGTGTGAATTACTGCAATGCATTACTCTACATGGGGCTGGTCTTTGGAAGTTTCACTATGCAGAATGTGGTAGCACGTTATAGCAATGCTATTATCTATAAAGATCTCTATATTGTAATGATTAGATATTTGAAGAACTGTCTCTTCCTATTGTTTCTAGCTATCCTGTAAGCTTTGACAGAGTCAGCTGCTCTGTGTTTCATCCATTAACGAGATGCAAGAAACATGCCTTCTCTATTGTATGCCTACCCTCTGGAACAGTATCCCTTCAGAATACTGCTGCTGCCCTGCTTTTTTGGGGGGGGGTTATGGGCATCTTTTGTGAGGAGTTTTGTCTGTTCCACCAGGATAACCATCTTTCTTTTTTATTCCTTAGTATTATTCTTTTCCTTTGGTTTTCGTTTTGCATGTCATCCAGAAGTGGGATATTTAGATACAAGATTTATAATATAAAAGAACATTTGGAGGGTGCCTTTTCAGATATATTTTAGGAGAAGACCCTTGGGGCTCATGCAGTTCTCTGTTTAATGTAAATATGATGGCAGAAGATGTCCAACAAGGAGAGCCTAAGGATTTGAATGTGGAAATAACAGAAATAACCAGAAAATTTTTCTTAAATCCCCAAGAAATATTTCAAAATATTTTATACTGATGTGATGAGCAAGATGTGTTACAGATATCTACCCTTAGCACTACTTAGAAAGAAACAAGAGTAGTACTGTACTTGAGGAAGATGGTATAGAATCTGGCAACCTTGTTGTATAACTTCAGTAAGATTGCACTTCTTTTTTTTTACAAGCAGAAAGAAGGAACTAAACATGATGGCTACATATGATGAAATCATTATGAATTATATTGCATTTTATCATTTTATGGAGGAGGAACATTGTTTTTCTTAGCGATTATCCTACATTATTGAATTGTCTGCTTGTTTTTGCAATGTGGTCATTTGGTCCATATACAGAAACTATCTGGCAAGCCTTGCCACAATGAAAGACTCTCAGATCTCCATGATTTAAAGAAACCCAAGAACTAATTGGTGGAATAGCAGGCATTTCATAATGGTTGGTAATTACCTGATGATGGGCATTTTCCTGCTGAAAGGAACTAAGGCTTGGAAGTGAATAGGATGGTCTATCAAGGTGGTACCACTGAGAAAGATTTATGTTTTTTGATCATGGGCTGTGCTGCCACACAAAGACCTTCTGCCAAGAGGCAAGCTACAAAGACTGTGATGGATATTTTTGGCACCTCACTGATTTCATCAAGAACACATTAAACCAGAATGAAAGAACCTTTACAAAAGTCAACAACTGAATACACTTCCAAGGAACAGGGCCAACAATACAAGAAATAAAGGGAGAAGCACACAGGCAGAGAGGGCTCATTGGCTGGAAACTATGTAATAAAATGAGAAGGAGTACCACCACAATTTCAGATGTTTCTATAGCAATGAACACAGTGTGTGGCAAATAAAGAGAATTTGGAACGCTAACAAAGGGTTTTTGACATTTACTCAAAAAGAACAGGTCCAGCAGAAAGGGAAGGGGTGTTGTGGTTAGACAAAAAAGCACATGCTTGCACAGAATTAGTAAATTAGAACCTGGAAATCTTGTTAAGAATGTTTGATAAAGTAACTGGAATGTTGGGAGGAAGTGACTACATTGTCCTTGAAGTCATGATATCAAGGGGAGAGGAAATAGAGAAGAATCAGATTTGTGCATTGAATTTCATTCAACAGAGCAGATTGTAATGAACTCAGAGCCAATGGCATGAAATACTAAAGTAGTACAGGATTAGATGAGGGTATAAAATTATTTGAAAGAAGATTCTGAAAGTGCATGAACAAATAATATGGAATAAAAATGGGGGTGTATGAAGAAAGCTGCATGGAAACCCAGTTTGCTAAAATCTTGAAAAACAAAACAAAAATGGTAGGCGAGGAACATAACCAAAAAAGGAATATAAAGCAATTATCAGAAACTATACAGTTTGTGTCAGTAAAATAGAAAGGCTAGAATATGCAGAAGCTTGGAAAAATATCCCAAATAATAAAAAGGCCTTTTCTGGGTGTACAGCAGAAACAAAAGAAGAGTAAAACATGCTGTAAATCTATTACAGAGAGGAAGGGAGAAATATTTTAATTTGTGTTTTACATTTGTCTCCTCTCAGAAGCAAAGCTCTAGAAGGCAGTCATTGGGTAGTACAACTCAGAATACATAAGAAAAAAGTAAAAGAACAGTTAGGGGAACTTGCTAGTTAACTAGTTAACCTCTGAGGTCTTTTCCAAATCTGTGATTCTGTATAAATAATGGCCTTATTAATTAAATTTCTGTGTAATTATGACAGGTACAACCCTGTTTGATTTCATTCACTCTTTACACATACATTGTGCCACTCTATAGCATCTTCTGAAGTCCCTGTCCATGTGCTGTATCTCAGCACTACATGTCAAATAGATTGCTTCATTTACATATATTAATCCACACAACAGAAATGATGTTCCTCTGGAACAGTGGAAAAAACCCTCTGATTCTCCAGAAGTCAAACTGCAATTCATATCATCCCCACCCAGGATGTATTAGGGATGTTGATAGGATTGATAGTTAAAAAGAGATCATAGATTCCACTTGTAGCCATAGAGCAAGAGCTTATCCGAGAGGCCTGATGTTTTGTTCATGATTGACAGATCAAATATGACCTTCACATTATGCCACTGGAAAAACACAAGATGCCTCTCATAGCTGTACAGCTGCAAAATATTTGGGCTCATCATAAAAAGTTTTATTCACTAGCCTTTATGACAATCAGACAGCCTCTTTCTGTCATTATGAACTTAAATACCAGATATTTTTATGTTAAATTTATAGTGGTAACAAAGTAAATAACATCTTTTCAAAGCTTTGTATGAGAAATATATTCAACTGATTAAATCAAAGTTTCTACTGAAGTATTTAAATTTCAGATTAGGATTTTACTTAGTAAACTGTATGTCATCTAAAATGTGCTTATTTTAGCATTTATTTTTAATCTAGAGGTTAATTAAATATGAATCTTGAGGGTTTTTTCTGGAAAGGTTTTAAAACTCTTAGACTCAAAATTTAAGTATTTAATGATCTATATAAGGCTTCAATTAAATGCAATAGAATCTAGGCTGATTAAAAAGCAGGTAGATAAGTAGGTGGGTAGGTAGGTAGGTAGGTAGGTAGGTAGATAGATAGATAGATAGATAGATAGATAGATAGATAGATAGATAGATAGATAGATAGATAGATTATTATTTTTTATTAAATGTAATATGCGTGTTTGTGTCCTTACCAACTACTCCTTCAGTGACCAAGTTACAATGGTGCTGAAAAAAATTACTTAATGGCCAATTTCTGAACATATCCAAGATTACTTCCCTCAGTCATGTGTTTGCATTATAATCAGTATACATTGACCTATGCCTGACTTGTGTTTTTTTTGGTTCCCCTCTTAAAGGAATTCTTGTCTCTCCCCCCCCCCCCCAAGCATGGAGATTGGAGAGCGATTTCAAGAAAGCAAGCTGTTTGCTCTTCAAGACATAGAAAGCAATGCAATCGCACTGGCAGCAGGGAAAGGGTCAGGCAAAGGAGAGATTGCTTACAGAAATTACTTGCCTTTTTTTTCCTTCCCCATCCTCCCAGAGCAGAGAGATTGGAGAGGAAGATATTTCAAGAAAGTATTGTAAGCTGTTTGTATAGCACACCCACATATCCCAGACCCAGGCTGTGAGTGCAATCATATTGCTTTTGATGTGCACAAGAGCAAAAGCTTACTCTCTTGCAATCCCCCTCCAATATCTCAGCTTTCTGCATGGAAGGGGAAGGAGTCTGGCAAAGGGGAGATTGCCTACAGAATTCATTTGATGTTCCTCCTCTCCCCTCCCACTTCTGCAGAGCAGAGAGGTTGTGGAAGGGATTTCAAGAGAGTACTGTAAGCTGTTTGGGTAGCTCACCTGCAGCTCCCAGTCCCCGGCTGCTGGTGCAATTGGATTGCTTTCAATGTGTACAGGTCAGTAAGTAGGGGCTTGAACATTCCAAAGATTGCAGCAGTTGAAGCTGAAGATGTGAAACTGAATAGTCTTATCTCTTTTCAGCAGGAGTGCACAATCACAAACCCCTTATTTCCCATTTAGTGACTGCTTGGCTTAGAGGTAGAGTTGCCACACTCATTTAGGATAATTAAGCAAGGGTTACTTGTATATGATTTGTAATGAATGAAATACATTATTAGGCCCAGGAAAGAACCATTTCCTTTTAAGTGTTTGGTTAAAATTGAAGAATTAGTGTTTCATGAATTACATGTCCTAATTTAGGAAGCAGTCTGTTCGTATAAAGTCAGTTGAAACCTCTTAAGAAGTGGGGAGCAAAACTCCCTTTCTCTCTTCATTGTTTTTTTTTCTATTCAAATGAATGCAGGTCAAGTAATAGAGTTATATAGAAACTTTACATCATGGTGTTTGCATTTTAAGGGTCCATTTTATTCTATAGTTACTTGAACTATTAAGAATTGTTTTCAAATTATTGCTGGCCATTCTTAGTTTTGTAGATTGTCAAGTGCCATAACTTTTGAATAATATACAACTGGATAAGTTTTCAGAAAATGCTTAAACTTGGATATTTGGATGGCTTTGTTGTGAAAATGACCATATAGACCAGGCATGTCAAACTGCTGGCCGGCGGGCTGGATGCATCACTCTGAAACTGAGCCCACCCCATTGCCGGCAATGGGGAAAAAGTTGCGATACATCACGTGATATCATGTGACATCACGAGTTTGACATGCCTGATATAGACTAATCAATGTATTTCAATGGGCATATTAATTTGTGGGAATATTCAGTTTGACCTCTACTTTCTCATGACCTAAAGTCATCTGAGAAGTTTTATATACTGTATTCTGTTTACACTGTGCACATTTAATCATTTTATTTTATAATTACACACAAGCCCTGTAAATCAACTGATATGACAAACACATATTGTGCTTTGATTGTACAGAGACAAATGGGAAGAATATGAATCAACTCCAGATTCTACCCAAATGCCTCTAGTAGCTTAGAGTAGAGATGTTGATTTGGGATGCAGTTCTGTTCTTATTGTTGATTCAAAGAATAGGAGAAAGAAGGGGAGAAAGGGAAGGAGGCATCAACTCTACTTAGAAGTTATGTTACCAGATGCCTAATCTGTATTTTTGTTATATGAAAATAGCTTGATTGAAAGTTTGGGGGAGGATAGTAGTGTACAATCCGAACACTATAAAATAAATAGTTTTGTAAATACAGTGCAATTCATGAACTACAGTGTGTAATGTGAGATTAAATAGAAATCATAATAAAGAACTCATATATATATACTATACTGTATCGAGTCAACTTTCACAGACTCCTAATTGTCATCTGTATTCATATATTAAACATGGATCTACCCCTGAAATCAGGTCGTTAAGTAGCTTCCCCTCTTATGTGGCATATACAGCATATACAGCTGTGACAAGTGACATTACAGAAGGTCATGTCACTTTTAACTGCTTGCATCTGATTTCCCTGGTGCTTTCCTTTGTTTGATTAATACTATTAGTTTGTGAAATGCAGACAGCAATTTTTTAATGGAAGATATCTAGCCATTTTCTGAAAATTTATCCTGTTATATATTTTTATGAATTATTCAAATGTTATGTTACATGATATATCCAAAAGACTAAGAATGGCCAACAAAAATTGGAAAACAAATCTAAATAGACCAAACAATAAAATAGAATGGAATAAAATAGACACTTAACATGCAAATACTGTGATCTAAAACTTCCACATGATTGTTATCTATAGTACACACATTATTTGAACAGAAAGTAGAACCAAAGATAACAGAAGGGGCTATTGGGTTCTCACATAACAGAATAGGTTTTAAGTTACTGTGTGTAATAGACTGCTTCCTAACTTAAGCCCTGGGATTCATGAAGTATTTTCAGATTCTGCTTTAGTATTTATAGTAAAAATATAAATATTTCATTCCTGTTCCAACGTTACCACCACTAGAAGCTGCATTAAAATCCATATCTATGGTAAACCTATAGCCTTTTGAATTTCTAAGGGAAGTATTGTGGAATATTGGAAAAACACAACTAGAATGAAAATATAATTTTAATTAATATATCAGGATATGTTTTAACACAATGTATTAGACTGCCAAAATGTACATAATATATCAGGATTTCTTTTGTACCCACTGGGTTTTTTTTTGTAGAATGTTTAGGAGTACAAGCATGTGAGTGGCTCCTGTATCTGCAGTGTATTCTCACTGTACCTTAAAATCAACCCACATTTACCCCCATTTTTTCCTTTCCATCTGCAACAAAAATACACTCAGTACGGGTAGTCCTTGTTTAGTGAGTGCCTCATACAGTGAACAATCACACTTAGGATGTGATAAAAAGTAACTTTACAAAGAATCCTTGCATGCAGGCCTGCAAAGCAAAGGAAAGCTGAAGTAAGTAAATACAGTTGTGGCTTCAGTTAGTGACCAGTTCACTTAATGACCAAGTTGCCAGTCCCAACTGTGGTTGTTAAATGAGGACTACCTGTAATTTTTTTAAACCATAGCTGGGTGTAAAGAATGCTGGCACATTAAGTGGCATGGCTTCATATCAGCAGAGCTGCATTCCATTGCTTTCTCTGAGCTAGGCCATTTGAAAAGAGAAGCTGAGAGATGCAAGCAAGTCAGGCTATGAAAAACCAACATCTGCAAATGCAAGATGGACTTATATTTGTTGCACACACATTGAAAATTGCAATTCTCCATCAGCAATCCTGCCATTTTGGACACACACATACTTGGATTCCACTTAAAATCCTAAACTGCATAACAGAAGAAAACAACACATACAATACATGCAACAACATTTAAGGATTCATAAACCTCAAAATGATTAAGCATAACTTTAAAAAAAGTGTAAAAGCAGGGAGGCTGAGATAAAAAGAACAACTCCAAGCATTTCAATAATATTTCTTAAGTTTCTTTTTCCTTGCCATGTTGTTGGAAAAATATATTCAAATGTTAACAAATACCAGCATTCTATTGCTGCAAATCAAACATTGTAGTAGATTTTTCCTTCCAATGTTGACAGCAATCCTTTTAGCCAGTTTCCATGCTCCACAAATCCACAGTTCCTGATATTTTAATAATAGGATATTGCAAAGAAAATGTATGTCTCTTTAACCCAGGAGTAGGCAACCAAAACACTCCACTTGGACACGTTTCCCAGCGAAAACAAAACACTGGGAGCCGCAAAACGCTTTTGATATCTAAAATGAAGATAACACTGCATATATTATGGTTAGTGAGCACCTGTCCAGCCTAGATGAGTTCAAATCGCCAGAACCAGATGGATTACACCCCAGAGTTCTCAAGGAACTGGCAGATGTGATATCGGAGCCACTGAACTATATTTTTCAAAGATCCTGGAACACAGGGGAACTACCAGAGGACTGGAAAAGAGCTGATGTAGTTCCCATCCTCAAAAAAGGAAAAAAAATGGATCCAGGAAATTACAGACCTATCAGCCTGACCTCAATACCTGGGAAGATCCTGGAAAAGATAATCAAACAACGAATCAACGAACACCTAGAGGCAAACAAAGTCATTACTAAAAGCCAACATGGGTTTGTCAAAAATAGATCATGCCAGACAAATCTTATTGCATTCTTTGACCAAGTGACAAAATTAGTGGATCAGAGGAATGCTGTGGACATAATTTACTTGGACTTCAGTAAGGCATTTGATAAAGTAGATCACAACCTACTACTTGACAAGATAGAAAAATGTGGGGTAGACAGAACCACCACCAGATGGATCCGTAGCTGGCTGACCGGCCGTACTCAGCGAGTGGTCCTCAATGGAACTGCATCTATATGGAGGGAAGTGTGTAGTGGGGTGCCCCAGGGCTCTGTTCTGGGCCCAGTACTCTTCAACATCTTCATCAACGATTTGGATGAAGGGATAGATGGGGAACTCATCAAATTTGCAGACGACACCAAGCTGGCAGGAATAGCCAACACTCCAGAAGACAGGCTTCAGATACAGAAGGATCTGGACAGACTTGAACACTGGGCACTAACTAACAAAATGAAATTCAATGGTGAAAAAAGCAAGGTTCTACATTTAGGCAAGAAAAACCAAATGCACAAGTACAGCATAGGTAGCACCATGCTCAATAGTAGTAACTGTGAGAGGGACCTCGGAGTCCTAGTAGACAATCACTTAAATATGAGCCAGCAGTGTGCTGCAGCTGCCAAAAAGGCCAACACAGTGCTAGGCTGCATTAACAGAGGGATAGAATCAAGATCACGTGAAGTATTAATACCACTCTTCAATGCCTTGGTAAGGCCACACTTGGAATACTGCATCCAGTTTTGGTCACCACGATGTAAAAAAGATGTTGACACTCTAGAAAGAGTACAGAGAAGAGCAACAAAGATGATTAGGGGACTGGAGGCTAAAACATATAAGGAACGGTTGCTAGAATTGGGTATGTCTAGTTTAATGAAGAGAAGGACAAGGGGGGACATGATAGCAGTATTCCAATATCTCAGGGGCTACCATAAAGAAGAGGGAATTAAGCTATTTTCCAAAGCACCTGAAGGCAGGACAAGAAGCAATGGGTGGAAACTAATCAAGGAGAGAAGCAACCTAGAACTAAGGAGAAACTTCCTGACAGTGAGAACAATTAATCAGTGGAACAGCTTGCCTCCAGAAACAGTAAATGCTCCAACACAGTCTCTTATCCGAAATGGTGTAGGGTTTCCTGCCCGAGCAGGGGGTTGGACTAGATGACCTCCAAGGTCCCTTCCAACTTTACTACTATTATTATTATTATATCCTTTTTTACCTTTAATGTATGTATGTATGTATGTATGTATGTATGTATGTATGTATGTATGTGTTTGTGTGTGTATATATAAAATAAAGGTAAGAAAGGATATATGCAGTGTTATCTTCATTTTAGATGTCAAAAGGGTTTCTCTCTCTCTGTCTCTCTCTTTCCTCTCTCTTTCCTTTCTCTTTCCTCTCTCTCCCTCTTTCCTTTCTCTTTTCTCTCCCTCTCTCTTTCCTGTCCCCCTCTTTCTTTCTCTTTCCTCTCTTTCTCTCTTTCCTCTCCCTCTTTCTCTCTCTCCCTCTTTCCTCTCTTTCCCTCTTTCCTCTCTTTTTCTCTCTTTCCTCTCCCCCTCTCTTTCCTCTCCCCCTTTCCCCCTCTCTTTTTCCTTTCTTTCTCACTTTCCTCTCCCTTTCGCTCCTTCTTTCCTCTTTCTCTCTTTCCTCTCTCTTTCTCTTTTGTCTCCCCCTCTTTCTCTCTTTCCTCTCCCCCTCTCTTTCTCTTGTTCCGCTCTTTCTCTCCCTCTTTTTCTTTCCTCTATCTCTCTTTTCTCTTTCCTCTCTCTCTTTCCTCTTTCTCTCTCTTTCCTCTCTCTTCTCTCTCTCTTTCCTCTCTTTCTCTCTCTTTCTTCTCTTTGTCTTTCCTCTTTGTCTTTCCTCTTTCTCTTTCCTCTCTCTCTTTCTCTCTCTCTCTTTCTCTCTCCCTCTCCCTCTCTCCAGGTGAGGAGAGAGAGAGAGAACGAAAGGAAGACGGTACCGAATGGGTGGGGAGGGGGAGTAGGACGGGAGGCAGCGGCTTGGGTGGCGGCGGCCCAGCGGCGGCCACTGCAGCATTGTCAGGGTTGCCTGCTGCCCCTGGTCCAGCTGCCACCCCGCCACATCCTCAGCTGAACAGGCGGGGAGGGGGAGCAGGATGGGAGGCAGTGGCTCCGGTGGCAGCAGCAGCCACTGCAGCATCGTTGGGGGTTCCCCGCCGTCCCTGGCCCAGCCGCCGGCCTCGCCGTGTCCTCAGCCGAATGGGTGGGGAGGGGGAGCAAGATGGGAGGCAGCGGCTCCAGCGGCGGCAGCCATTGCAGCATCGTTGGGGTTCCCTGCCATCCCCGCTGCATCCTCAGCCAAACGGGCGAGAAGGGGGAACAGGACGGGAGGCAGCGGCTCCGGTGGCTGAGGTGGTGGCACGGCGGTGGCCACTGAAGCATTGTCAGGGGTTCCCGCCGCCCCTGGCCTGGCAGCCACCCCCACCACGTCCTCAGCCACATCGCCGTTATAAGAGGAGGGCGCCAAGGGCGGATGCACCATGACCGGCCGCGCCAGTAATGGGGAATTCCACCGCGGGGACGAGGGGGGGTCCTGACCCACCATCGGACCCACTGCACTCACAGCCCAAGGTCTCCTCCTGCAGCACCAAGGGCGGCGGCAGCAGCAGGAGGATGGCAAAGTGGCGCAGCTGCCCGCTCTCCGCCGCCTCTTTGGCCTCACTCAGTGCGACCAGCAGCGGCAGCAAAGGGGCGCGGCTGCCCACTCCCCACTGCCGCTTCGGCCTCGCTCAGCACTACTGGCGGCAGCGGGAAGATGGCCAAGAGGACCCACGCAGCAGGTGGAGAAAGGGTGCCACGGGGGAATCTCTCAAAAGAGGCCATGGGGATCTGCTGCCCGTGAGATGGCCGAAAGGCACAGGCGGAGAGGGAAAGCTACAGAGACCCCCGGTGACCCCCCTGACTAACAGAGGGGGCAGCGGAGCAGGGCGTGGGGAGACCCACTGGGCAGGGAAGAGGCACCCTGAGACTGGCCACCCGCGGCTCCTTACCAGGGACACCTTTCCAGCAATCCTCCCAGCCACCACATGCAGTCTGAAGAAGGAAAGAGGTTTGTGGGCAGTCCCACAAACCAAAGAAGTTCAACCAATCAATTCAAACTTCATGAGAAGTTTAAATTGATTGGTTGAACTTTTTTAGACCCATTTTTTTTTCAGACTGCACATGGTGGCTTGAGTACAGGGAGCTGCAGGAGATGGCTGAAGGAGCCGCATGCGGCTCTGGAGCTGCAGGTTGCCGACCCGTGCTTTAACATAAAATAGATAATGGATTCAGAGCTGTATGGCTAACCTTGATGATGTCAGCTCAGAACAAGACTTCAATAGAGAAAAAAAAATTATATGGGTTTACACTCTAATTCCTGAGTTATGTCTCTTATCACCAGGGTGATTGTAACTAACCCTTAGTGAAAATTCTCTAGACAATCAATGTGCCTGAAACAAATGTATTATTAAATTAATTTCAAGAAAATTGGAAATTAATTTCATTTATTCTGAAGACAGAGTTAACATTTTTATATTAATGTCATCAGTTTACAACACCTTCCTCTAAAGGTTTATTGGCTTTTAGGACTGGCTTTCTCCTGGTTTTCTTTTGAAGTCCATTCAGATGCATCTTTTCCTCGCGAAGGAGGAGTGGTCCTGACACACTTACGCATTTGAACGGGGCTACCGTATCCCTTCCCAATCTTTTCCTTCCCTTCCATCTCTTTTGGTTGCTACTTTTCTGGACAGTTCTGTTGCTCAGTCCCACTCCCTCTGCAATTTGCTTAAAATGTGCCCACAAGAGGATTAGTTTTTCAGAGTAGAGCCACGTTAAGTGCATCACCGGCTTTCCCCTCATGTGCCAGTTGCCTTTTCTTAACACAATCCGTTAAGAATCCGCAATCCGATTCTGCTCTTGCTCAGCTTGGGAACTCCATTAGCCTTCTGTTCAGAAGAGAGTGACGGGACCACGCTTTAATTATCCTGTCCCCAGGGCTGGGTGGGTACCTGCCTGGAATGCATCCCTCAACCCTCCTTCTCTCTGCTTTGGTAACCCCCAGAAGGCAGCCATCTGGGGATGGTCTACCCCGTGAGAATGCTTGGACGTTGCCACTCAGCCATCCCATAGGTTGAGGATACTTGGGTGACTCAACAGTAGGTGTTGCTGAGGCTGCATTGAGCAACAGGTGGCTGTAATTAGAGGGGGATACGCCAGCCCAAATCCACCATGGGAAACTAACGGCCTGCCTGTTAGGAAGTAGGAAGGTACAGCTGTTCTCTACAAGGCTGTCTAAGGGGGATTTGGCCGGGCTTTGGGGGGGGAGGCACCTCAGCTTTGCATTAAAGTTGGCATTAAATTAAGAAAGAGTGGAAAATTAAATAATGGAATGACTGCAGAAAAAAGCAACAAAGATTATTAGGGGGCTGGAGGCTAAAACATATGAAGAACAGTTGCAGGAATTAGGTATGTCTAGTCTAGTGACCAGGGGTTTGAGTATTTGAGGGGCTGCCACAAAGATAAGGCAGTCAACCTATTCTCCAAAGCACCTGAAGGCAGGACAAGAAGCAATGAATGGAAACTAATTAAGGAGAAAACCAACCTAGAACTAAGGAGAAATTTTCTAACAGAACAATTAACCAGTGGAACTACTTGCCTTCAGAAGTTGTGCGTGCTCCATCATTGGAGGCTTTTAAGAAGAGACTGGTCAGCCACTTTTCTGGAATGGTCTAGGGTCTCCTGCTTGAACAGAGGGTTGGACTAGAGGACCTCCAAGGTCCCTTCCAACTCTGTTTTTCTGCTCCTGACTTCAAAAGTTGCAACTGCATCTGGTTGAAATAAATCCAGTAACAAATATTTAGGTTTGCTCTGAATATAAACTGATAAAATATGCATAGGTGTTAATAGGGAGGGAAAGGAGGAACAAACAACAAAACAAGTCATGACACAACTCTAGGATTCGTGTACCTGTATCCTGGATTGATGAAAATACAAAAGCCTGAGATTTTGAAACATGACATCATAAATTGTTTCAGCGTTTTTTGCAACATTAATTGTATTCCTGCAAAATTAAAAAGAATTAAGAATTAAAAAGAAGAGAGCTTCTAAACTTCCGTCCTGCTTACCTTCTTTGTATAGCCAGGATGATAAGTTTAGAAGCTCTCAAATTCTCTGCTTTTGATTAATCATAGATTGTAAGGCAGGAATTGTAAGGACTATAAGATAGGAATTGTGTTTAATTGGAACAAAGATTAAATTATTTTGAGTAATTACAGTTAAAATTTGATATTCTTTGATATAATCAGTTGGTAGCAGCCAGAAGACATAGGGAGGGTTAAATATATAGCTATCTACTTTTGTACATGCTTCAAAATATGTTACATAGTATATTAAAGCTTTGTTTTTAGATCAACTATATGTGGTAAATTTTTTTGCACATTAAAAAAAAACCTAACTACAAAAAGGTTAAACAAATATTTCCTTTTTAAACTCTTGATTATTGCTACTCTTTATGCTTGGAGGTGATGGAGGACATGCTAGAGGATGAGGAAGAAGATGATGACAGAGATGACAAGGTAATTATCCTGGCACTTGAGACCTAGGGATGGGAGAATGTAGACACAACTCTGCTTTTGCAGATAGTTAAAAAGGAACGGGAGTGTTTTGTGGTGCAGAGCTGTTTATCATCTTAACAATACCATGGTGTGTTATAGAAAATATTAAAGATCTATAAACCTTTCCTTCCCTTTCCCTCCCTTCCTCCCCCACCACATCATGTTTTTGTCCAGAGCTGGCTCATTTTTTCCTCTTTCTTTCAAGAACAAATATATTTCAGCCTGTCTGGAACTTGATAGCTGTTGTGAAGAAAAGTTCAGTGACAATTGTTTTTGAAGGACAAAAATGTGTCTTCTCTGGAGTATTTCAAATAGGGCTATACCTCCAGGTGGGAGGAGTGTTGTAAAAATAGAAATACCATACTGTTTGAAGGTAGTCTATTGCCATCTGTAATTTTCTGAGAATTATTTGGTAGAAGAGTGGTTGACGTATGTTGCGCTCTGTAAGATATTTAAATAATCACAATTCTCATCTGCCTCTTATCGATATATTTGGGATTGGCATTGTGTGGCCCAGCATCAGTCTAAGGGACTGATTGCTCTTTAAGCCATTGAGAATATTGCTCAGTTCCTAGGTTGCTGTTTGGGCTGAGAATTTCCACCACAGTAAATAACAGCAAGTTAATACTGGTTATTGAGGCAAGCAATAGGACTGCAAGGCTGTCCCTGGAGAAGAAGGAAGACGCATAGAGAGGAAATTAGAATGACCTTGTAAGAAAGAGACTGTGATGGTAGCTGGCAGGGCTGGCTTATGGGAAAGAAAAGTGCAGCAAGGTAAATGTCTTTTAAGAACTTTTAAAATGAAAATATTGAGGGAATGAAATATTCAGATTATTTTAACGTGTTCCATTTAAATGCATAAAATGCTGACCTTCATAAATGTTCACATACTCTTTTAATAAACCATCAACGGTTTTTTGAACAGCAGTGGAAAAAAACCCCTAACTTAATATATGCCTTTGACCTTTGTTGCTAGTAGAGACCTACAGTTCTATATCACTACAGGAATTTTAGGCTGGCAGCCAGAAAACATTTGACATGTAGGAAAATTTACTGTAATTAGTTTACTCAGAACAATTAAGGTACATGTTTTGAAAGACGAACCTCTGAATATCTTTATTATTTCACATTCAGCAAATACATGATGCTACTTTTTTCTCTATGTATTTTAATGATTTTGATAACAGCTGCAATCATGAAATAAGGTCACACCTAAATTTCTTCCATGCAAAGCCATATGTGCTGTTTTCAATACAAAATGCTTAGCAATAGAACACATGATTTATCACGAAGGTCAACCCTATAGCATAGTGAGCTTTAACACAAAAATATTTTTTCTCTGATAAATGTCCTTCTGCTATCAATTTGGAAGGTTTTTTTTAGCATTTGGGGGTATTTCATTATCATTTTTTTGTATTTTTAGAAAATCTCTTTAAACTAGACAACCTACCTATTCCTCTCTGATTAGTATTTATATGTGTGGATGTATCTGCATGTAAGTGTGTATGTGTGTGTGTATTCTTAATTTACTTTTGCTTAAGAAAATTCTGATAGTATTTAAAGGAGTTGCCTTATTTGGTTGCTAAATAATAAATCAACATCTTTCATTGTTTGTATAAAAAAATGAGGATAGTAATAATAATTTATATAAAAACTAACATCTGGAATTATATCAATATTTAATATGGGCAATCTGAATCACTTTGTAAAATTCCAAACACTTTTAAATTGAACTATTGATGCTAAACAAATATGGGTGATTATGTACAA
The DNA here is from genome assembly GCF_016545835.1 of Crotalus tigris. Classification (NCBI taxonomy): domain Eukaryota; kingdom Metazoa; phylum Chordata; class Lepidosauria; order Squamata; family Viperidae; genus Crotalus; species Crotalus tigris. The sequence goes on along the minus strand of NW_024096641.1, from coordinate 23,425 downwards.
TAAATAAGTATATTTTTAACATGGAAACTGAATGTTCATGAATAATTTTTATATAAAAGGATTATATATCCATAGATATGCAGCACAATATTTAATGGAAAGATTTATAATGAATAGTTTGGCAATGGGTTGTTTTTCAAAGTAGACTTAACAATATTTTTCGAAAAGAACATTCTCAGTTAAGTATTTTCTGTATATTGTAAACTAGACTAAATCATAAGTGATTTAACTACTTCCATTTTAAATGAATATATAATTTGAGTTTTGAGAGAAAACAAATATAAATTCTGCTGCGGTGATTGATGTTGACCTCTAGCTCTCAGTATTGTTCTGTTTTCTCATTTGGTAAAATAGTAAAGTGAGGTCAGTGGGTCCTCTTATAGAATAAACATAAAAAAATTAATAAATGTGCCAAAGCCTCACTTTAATTGAAACTGAAGCATATACTGCAAGGATATAAAATATGTCCCAGATGTTTAGCCACACGGAGTAACTTAGTTTTCCCCGATTACCACAAGGCAGCTATTAATTCAGTAACCTTTTGACTTGGGGGTAAATGGGGCATTATAAGGCTGAGAACTACAGCACCTGTTTTCTATTTGATAAAGACCTCTGCACACTTTCCCTTAGCTGTTTCATGTGTTTTTGCTTAGCATATTGTTAGGTGATTATGATAAGGCTCTTTCCTCAGAACTGGTGTAGAGATTAGACACTTAAGCAAAATGAGTGGGTAACTTATTTGCTACTCAACCAAGTCTCTGTGAGCATTCAGAGAAGTTTTTTTTTTTTTAAGCTGGAATAGGATTGTGGGTTTTGATAGTTCCGACTAAAGTTGCAGGATCATAGCTATAATCAACCCCATTGTCTGTTATCACTCTTGTCTTGTATAAGGAGTTTCATCAAATTTATGCAGAGTAGTTCTGATTAAAAATCTTTCTTATTCAGGTATGATTTTAGTATTAGATATGCTATGTTATTCAGACTTGCTGTTCAGTTAATATAGCCATATTTTATGTGATTATTATTTCTGTATATAAGAAATATTCATTTTCAGATAAGATAATAGCTCTCATTTTAAACATATACAACATGTTGCTGACATATACCGTGTTTCCCTGAAAATAAGATCTATCCCAAAAATAAGTCCTAGCTTGATTTTTACATGTGCACCCAATATAAGCCCTACCCCAAAAATAATCCCTAGTTTTAGGGCAAGGCACATGCGGAAAAACCAAGCTAGGGTGGTTGGGGGGGTGGAGCTGCCCCACTTGCCCTGTACCTGCTTTACCTTAGGACCGCTACAGTCAGGCCTCCTGCACCCTGACACCTATTGCACCGCTGCTTGAGTTCTTCTGCGGCTACTTGTGGCCACATGGCACATTGTACCGCTGCTGCCAGTTATGGCACGAGGCCACGAGGCTCATCGTGACAATTGCACCAGTGCCATTGCTTGCGGCAGGAGGCCACGAGGCTTGTCAGGATGATCACGAGTGGGCATGATTGACACAGTGAGCCTCATGGCCTCCTGTGAGTGGCAGCACCGGTGTGATTGGCATGATGAGCCTTGCGGCCTCCTGACGCAATCAGTAGCACCGGTGCAATTGGCGCAACAAGCCATGTGGCGTCTTGCCGCAACCGGTGGTAGAAAGCTTCAGGTGTCTTAAAGCAATTGGCAGCAGCACGACAGATGTTGGAGCATGGGAGGCCTGGCTACGGTGATCCTAAGGTAAGCAGGTAAGACATCCCTCAAAAATAAGACCTGACGTCTCTTTTGGAGGCAAAAAAATATATATATATATAAGACCGAGTCTTATTTTCAGGGGAAAAGGTAGTAATGAAAGTATACGTTACATTATGGGAAAAAAATAGATTGTTGGTTCAGTTTAGAAAAAAACATGCAAAATTCACCATTGCTTGCAAGATTGCACCATTTAATTACAGAAAAAGACAATAATTGCATCTACCTTCTATTATTAAAATTCAAGCTATTAAGTAGATGTATGCGTTTTCAAACAGCTGCTTAATGTTATAACACTCGCAATTACATGAAATTAAACCACTTTTTAAGAAGCTTTATCCAACTGAACATTTAGGAGGTTATATAATATATTCCTCACCCAAATGTATCATATTCCTTTCAGTAGGTACAATGTAAATATATTGCATTTCTTTATTAAACAAAACTGCCTTCTCTGTCACAGTGTCTGCTCTATTGAAGTATTCCGTGATGACCCAGCCCTGTTGGCATTTCATAGGGCATCAAAGATCTGGATAGTCCCCCAGGAAGTTTAAACCAACCCTAGCTAGTTCATTGATTTCATTGACTTAAGCAGAATAATCTTTAGATCCCAGGCATATTATTTTGGATGTTAATTGATAATTTTTTAGTTTTAACCTCTTGAGCACTGCCTAGTAATTGTTGTGATATAGCTGCTATATAAATATGTAGAAATAAATATATGAGTAAAAATGGAGAGCTTATTAATGTGATAATATATGTTAGCACTGATGGTGAAATTATCTGAAAATGAGTGCTACTAAGGGATATATTAATCACATTTCTGAAATGCCTTTATTTCCTGCCTTCATTTGCCCTTCTCCAAATAAGCCTCCAATGACTAAAAAAAGTACTTGAATCTTATTAATCCATGGAAGCAAGAAAGGATAGTAAACAGAACTTATAACTGGATGATCACAATCACTTTGTTAGCACCAATTAAATTAACACAAACATATATTCAAGCTTTTGAGTTCCCCGGAACTGTTTATCATGTCTTTTAACATGCAGCCATGTTCAACTTCAATTGTATTTCTCCTTTCCATTATCTGGAAAGGAGAAAATAGTTTTTGTAATTTCTTGCCTGATAGAGAGTTCTACAGAACTGAAATGTTTATGCATACTTTTCTGATATTTTATGTAGTCTTTCTGGTCAGAATCTATAGTTTTCAGAGAAGGTATTAACAGAGGGATAGAACCAAGATCACATGAAGTGTTAGCACCACGTTATAATGCCCTAGTAAGACCACATATAATAGTGCATCCAGTTTTGGTCACCACATGTAAAAAAGATGTTGAGATTCTATAAAGAGTGCAGAGAAGAGCAACAAAGTTGATTAGAGGACTGGAGGCTAAAACATATAAAGAACGGTTGTAGGAATTAGATATGTCTAGTTTAATGAAGAGAAGGACTGGGGTGACATAATAGCAGGCTTTCAATATCTAAAAGTCTGCCACATAGAAGAGGGGGTCAATCTATTCTCCAAAGTACCTGAAGGCAGAACAAGAAATAATGAATGGAAACTAATCAAGAAGAGATCCAGCCTAGAACTAAGGAGGAATTTTCTGACAGAATAATTAATCAGTGGAACTACTTGCCTTAAGAAGTTGTGGGTGCTCCATCACTGGAAGTTTTTAAGAAGAGATTGGACAACCATTTGTCTAAAATAGTATAGGGTCTCCTGCTTGAGCAGGGAATTGGACTAGACGACCTCCAAGGTCTCTTCCAACTCTGTTATTGATTTTACATTCTTGGAACCTGTTTATTGTAACAACACCTAGGGAGGTAGTCTTTACTGAAGTTGTGTCGTTTCTTTATATAATATATAAATATATTTTTATATACCAGTTTCCTTCAGTGAACCTATAACATACAATATTTTGTGATCTTGCCTTTTATTTTAATTTCACAATTAACTTGTGAAATGATTTAGTGTGTGAAGTTTTTTGAGAGAACAAGCAATTGAAGATAATTCTCTAGGAGGAAAAAGCTAGACAGGCTATCTAAGCAGATGTTGTCAATTAGTTTGAAATTAAAGTCAGATGTGAGATTGCATCCTGTTCTAATTCTGATGCAGACTTGGGTTCTACAATCAAGGAGGTGAAGCACCTGCTGTAGCAAAGATGATATGTCACTAGGACATTTCTCTGTTTAACTACCTATTCCCTTCTCCATCTGACTTTATTTTTTTAAATATTCCTTTAATTAAAACTAACTAGGAAGCTAACATGCAGCAAAGTAAATGTATTATCTTCTATAGCAACTTTATTTACATGAATGTCAGTGATTTCTATAAAGACTCCTTGGTACATGTGTAGGAGGTCAAGAGTAAATTTGTTTAAACCCTAGATAATCTTATCTAAAGAAAACCTTTGCTAAATTAGATTCACAATGTCATGGGCTCATTTGCTGGCCTAGATTGTGAGGATTTGCTCCTTGGTTTTAGAAGCCTTTCAGTGTTTCTAAATTTCTGTTTTAAATGAAATTGTTCCTTCATTCTCTGTACTGGCACTCTTTTATACTCTGCGCTTATTTCCTTATACGTTGGCACTGTATATTACCAAATAGGCCAAGAACCAGTGTCATCAAATTAACAATACATTCTTAAATCAGTAAGTATTCATGATGGAATATTTGGGCTTTTATGGCACATATTTTTTAGCAAAAGAAATAAATAAATCTGAATCATTATTGGTAATATCTGTTGAATTTAGACTTGCCATTTATTCCCTCTGTCTGTCCAATATAATTTTTTTCCTTTGTAGACTGTTTTTAGTAACAATGCATTGTGGCAGGCACTAGGATTAAGTCTGGGTAGTTATTACATTTTTGTACCGTTGTAGTAAAATATTTACTCTTTTCATACATCCCATTGTAACTCCAGGCATTTTTACATGAAAAACAGGGTAGTCTTACTTTAAGTTAAACTGCTGAGGTAATTTTCCCCAAACAACAAATAGGATTTATTAAATCTGTCATTCAGTAATGCTATAAAAGTTTTGATTGGAAGGAAATAGCCTTTCTTTCTATTGTAAAATGTGTTCTCAATCTATAGAGCTCAGCCTATCTCACTAACTGTTGCAATTATTTTGTTTGATCCAAAGGTAAATCATCTGTTAACATAGTTCCATTAAAATGAGTTATATCTGCTGTAACAAACATAACTTTAGTTACTATTGAACTGAAAAAGGAAATGATCCAGAAAATGCAACAGTTTGATTCCTTGCCTTAATTTTTGTTATTTAGACGATCCTCTCTGCCTAATTGACAGATGTACTACCAGACAAATGAGTTCTAATTTTTTCTAAATAAAGAATGAAACACACCAACTTCAAGATTTGTTTTTTAGTATTCTATGCCTAGGTGTGTCAAATATCATTATTTCATTACTGTCTTTTTTTCACCAGGCTAAATCTAAGAGTGCCACCACATTTAGTAATTTGTGGAAGAGGAGTGGGGAAAGCAAATACTTAAAGAACAGTCTGAAGTTTTAGGATAATCTTACCAAACTGGAATATTAGGCAAAAATGAACAGTATGTATTTCAACAGGGACAAATGCAATTGGATAGGACAAATCAGAGGCATGAGGTAGGTCTGTTCTGGGCAGCAGTATACATAAAAAGAATCTGGATGTTTTGGTAAAATCATAAATTGAATTTGAGCCAACAGTATGATGCATCTGAAAAAAAAGCAAATGTAATCTTTGGTTGCATCTGCAGAAGTACAGGTAATCCCTGAGTTATGACCATTCCCCTAGTGAACGTTCAAAGTTACACGATAAGTGCCCCTAGTGTTAATGAACAAGTCCCAAAATTACGAATGTTACAGCACAACGGCAGTCATTCACCCTTACAAACAACCGTAGAGGCACTACAACATTCACCCTGGCCATTCCCTCCCCCCACCTGCCGGGTCTCCATAGGCACTAGACCTTGTGAAGATCTAGAGAGCCTTCACTTTCTTGGCCTATTCCGCTGCTTCAGGCCTTTGGTGCTTTCGCAGAGAATGGAGGCATAAAGTAGCATAAGATCATTCAAGATCAGTAGTGCGAGATACCGTGCTATTATCTCGCGTGATCTCATGGTACTTTTGGACTTTTTTCTTTGCAAATGGAGGCCTGGATGAGATCTGCAGCAAAAGGTTTTGCAAATGGAGGGAAGGCCTGAAACATCAAAGCCTTGCCTTCGTTTGCACAACCTTTTGCCACTTTTGCAAAAAGCCTTTGCTGCCGAGAACGGAGCACCAGATTGATGCGTGCATTGCCCCCAGCCTCCTTTTTGCCAGTAGAGGGCTTTCCTGAAGGCCCCTCTGCCTGTGGAAACAGAGCCGTGGGGTGATGTGCGCGTCACTCCAGGCCTCCTTTTCACTAGCAGAGGCCTTTCCTGAAGGGCTCTGCCAGCGGAAAGGAGGCCAGGGATAATGTATGCGTTGTCCTGCGGCTCCATTTCCGCCAGCGTAGGACTTCAGGAAAGGCCTCTGCTGGCAAAAAGGTGGCGGGGGGTGATGTACGCGTCACCCCATGGCTCCATTTTTCTGTGCAGGCCTCTGTTCTCGGTGGCAAAGGCCTCCTCAAGCCCTATGGGGCTTTTCGAAGCAGTGCCCCATAGGCACATAAACACTTTTCAGCCAGAGGCCAAAAGCTTCTGGGGGCCATGATCTCATGCGACTTAAGGTACCCATCCGCTTTTGCAGAGAATGGGTGCCTGACTTCCCGGGAGATCAGGGCATCCAGAAGCTTTCAGTCTTTGAGTGAAAAGTCTTTGCATGCCAACGGGAGGCTTGAGGCAATATGTTTTCACTTCCCCAAACTTCTTTTCAGTGTGCAAACGTTTTTCTGTGCTAAGCCTGGAAGCCTTTGAAGAGACTCACTGAGGCTGCCTGCCATTCCAGAAGGGGCAGACAGCCTGGTGAATCAGAGAAGCTGAGCAGGGCATGCTCGTCCTACTCTCCCTTTGCTCTCACCACTTGCCAGGAGCAGGCAAAGAAACAAAGAGGCTGGAGAGGAGACAGATCTTCACAACGTAAGTGACCCGGCGTGGCAAGATGTGGGGGAGTAATTGTGGGGACCCCAGGGGAGAGAGAATGAGGTATTTCAGTGGTTCTGGGGAGGCCTTGGGTGGCCTTCCCCACCCTGAGATACCTTATGTGTACTTAATGAACCGTGCATTCGATTAGTGAATGCGTGGGCGAAAACAGGGAGTGATTGCGTTCAAGGTACAAGATTCATTCCTACGAGCTTTCAAGTTACGAATAGAATGGGCAGGCTCCATTACATTTGTAACTCGAGGACTACCTATACACCATCAAGATCAAGACAAATCATTATTTTCTATTTTGTTTCAGACCATATCTATAACATTACATCCAATTCTGGGTATTACATTAAAGGAAAAACAAAAAAGAGATCAACAATCAATATGGTAAAGGACCGGGAAGGACCTGTTAAAAACAATGGTGGGTGGCATTAGTAGGTTTAGTCTGGTGAAGAGAAAACTGTAATGAAACAATGGTGCATGAAGAACTTCATGTAAAAGACAGAAAAGAATTGTTCATACTGTTCCAGAAGATAGGGCAAGAAACAATGGGTTGGAATTACAAGGACAGAGATTCGTTTTGAAGATCAGGAAAAAAAAAATGTTAGTAGCAGGAGCTGTTTAACAATGGAGCAGATTGCCATAGGGAGGTGATGGACTCACTGTCATTAGGGGTGTTTAAAGAAAAGCTGGATGGCTGTCTTTCAGGAATACTGTAGTAGTGAGTTTTCTGCACTGATCTGGAAACTGGACTGGACAATCTCCAAATCCTTGAGAGAGAATTATTCCTTTATTAATTTGCCCATCCTATAACTGCAAAACTCACCAACTTGAGATAAGTTTTTCTATTAAGACTAAGAAAGGTGAGTTAATCTTTTATTTTCTTTTATTCCCCTCCCCATATCACAGGCAGCTATATTACATTCAAGAAGGATGTCATTTGATCTATTCTCACTCTTGTCTTTTTGCAAAAACCTTTTTCTTTAATCTGCCAGAAATGTGGCATAGATCATAGATATTTCTTATGTTTGAAACCATTTTAATTGCAAATTTCAATATATTTTGTTTCAAGACAAAAAAGATATAAAAATAGAAATTTAAAAATAATTAGAAGTTCCCTATGCATTTATCAATGAAAGGTGGCAGATTTATTTTCCAAGAACAAACTGATTTTCCTATATTTTGTTGTATTTGGAAGGGAGGAAAAGAAATTAACAAAGGAAGAAGAAGAAAAAGAAGCTAATGAACCCTAGCGAGTCATCTTCAGTTACTACTCTACCATTTTTTATTTTTAAAAGTGTTCATAATAGCAATGAAACATATTAAAAATATTGATGCCAATAATATGTATTACTCATTTACCTGTTCCAAATACGGTGGTGCTTAAAAATTAGTGAACCCTTTTGAACTTTCAATATTTCTACATAAATATGATCTGTATCATGAATACCGGCTATCATTTTCCTTAATAAACAAATGAACAAGCATAATGCTGTTTGAGGGCTAGTTTGGTGAAGTGGTTAAGGCATTGGGCTAGAAACCAAGAGACAGTGATTTCTATTCCCACATAGGCATAAAGCCAGCTGGGTGACCTTAGGCCATTCACACACACTCAGTCCGAGAAAGAAGGCAGTAGCAAACAACTTCTAAAATCTAAAACTGCCTGGACCCTAATAATGATAATAATATAACAAATGAATAATCCATTTCCAACAGAATTGACAGTTTAGAGCAAATTATGAATCAATCATAAATAATGAAAAGTCTGACAAAGAAAAAGTCCTAAAGTTTTGGACAAGCAACAGGAGTCACAATAAGAATGCAACATGGAGCTAATTGAAAATGCAATGAAATTTCCCAGCATGGAGAAATTTCAGGTAGACTTTGACTGACAACCATTTGATCAATAACCTTTTGAAATTATGATAGTGCTGTCCTTTCGGTTGCTCTGAACAGTGGCCCTTGGTTGTAGTATCAGATTTGAGACTCAGCATCTGTAGCAGTCTCAGCCAGCTACTACCAGCCCAGGCCCTATTTCAGCCCCAGTTTCTGCCTCAGAAATGCTGCCTCAAGCCCCACACCATGGGGGCAACCTCCCCTAGTAACGTCGTGCAAAGCTCCAGTTGCCCCCATCACCCTGTGCTTCATGGGCTCTGCTGTAAACATGTTTTATTTTATTCTTTATGTAAGTAATGGTTTTCAAGAGCAATCTGATGTTTGCAGATGTAGAGGGGGCTTTGGCTGAAGAGCCTAGTTAAGAAATGTCTCCCTTTAATACAGAGGTACTATATCCAATTTGCCTCAGTTATAATGCCTTGATCAGGGGTGTCAAACTGCCAACCTGTGGGCCGTTTGCATCATGCAGAGCCGCGCCCACCCCAGCTCCAGCAATGTGAAAAAAGTCATGACACGTCACGTGACACAGCGAGTTTGACACCCGTGCATTAGATCATAACCTGAATTTTACAAGGCTTGGCTTAAATATACTATAGTTATACTATGTCTTCGACAGTCAGTTAATGCTGGGTCTGGGTACTTTTCATCATACCATTATAGCAAAAGGAAGCCAGGTCATGGTATAATAGAATGCACTTGGCAATCCTATCAGCAGAAATTGGCAATACCCTTGATTTAAGGATCATAATGGATCCTGCCCATTATATTCATAAGTTGTGATGGTTGTAGAGCAGGTCACCCACAAAACTGACCCAATTTTACTACTTTCTTTGTGGCACTTATTAAGTGAACCCATTTTTGCTATGGGGTGTTTTTGCCAAAAACTGAAAGTAAATGCCGGTTTTCAGCAAAAACATCATAAATTGCAGCCATGTGACCATGAGATTCTGCAAATGGTTGAAAATGTGGGCTAGTTGCCAAACATCTGAAATGCGGTCATGTGACCTTGTGGCTGCTGATCTTCAGAACTAGATTGTAGGTACCTTGGGTAATCTGTGACTGGCTGCAAGTCAAGGACTATTTGTATTGATTGAAATGGGAAAGGGGATCAAGTCACTTCAGTTCTAAAGTGATACCTGGTAATACATTAGGAATGGAAGTTCACTTGGTAGAATGATATAATAGGAACTAAAGCCTTCAACAACTTCTTCCACAGTGAATAAAAATAATCTGTAGTTAAACTTTGGTCCAGTTGCCATAATTTAAGCTTTTAAAATACTTTTGGCCTGGGTAATTGAATCTCCATTTACATGTTGCTTTTCATTTTGGGGAGAAACCCGCTGTAGTCTGTATGGCAAGAGCTGGTTCTTTCCAATGACTTACCCAAATCTGTCTACGCAAATTTTCATTTTGACTAAAGAAGTTACTTGGATGAGTAACAAAACATCTCAGTTTTAATAAACTTTGATCCAGTTGCCATGATTTAAACTTTTAAGACACTTTTGGCCTGGATGATTGAATCTTAAGTTTTCAAAAAGTATGCTTTCTAGTTTCTGTGTGTGTGTGTGTGTGTGTGCAGTGTGTGTGCAGTGTGGGATTCAAATATGTGAACAACTGGTTCTCTGTGTGGATGCTGCTTCCGGAAGTCCATTCTGGGCTTGGGCAACAAAAAAATAGCTACTGGTTTTGCTGAACTGGTGCAAACTGGCTGAATCCACCACTCTCTTTGTGTGTATCTATATCTATCTTTTTCCTTTGTATTTGTAAACTGCATCTCTCTTACCTGCATTTACTGGTCTACTGAAATCCCATTTAGAGGGGGAAAAGAGGAGTTTCTTGTTGTCTTTTTCCTTTCTTCTCTCAAAAATCTTCTAATAAGAAATGCTATTCCTTTTCTTTGTAGAGTGATTTCAGACAAAAGAGAAACTATGTCCAATCAGGATTAGCTATCTCTTGTTACCAAGGGAACTTCTTTACATTCCCATCATCTTAACATGAAACAGTAAAGGCATTTTATGTTTCTTTGCAGCAATTTGGTGAAACTGCATTTCACAATGATTTTATTTATGACTTTAACATTTGTTTTCTTGTGTTTTGGTTAAGACTTGGCAGCGATCTATTAATTTTCCAATAAAGTAAATTTATCAGTTCATGGAACTATAGTAAAATACTTACATAGATGAAACCTGAATGAATATCCACTGCTTAGAATATACTAAGGGATTCAGCATTATTTGGGCATAGGAGGATGGATTGGGGTTGATAAATCCTACTTTACCCTGAATCACTTTCAAGTAGAAATGGAACTATTCTTAAAACTTTTTTTTAGTAAGAAAAACCAAAATGTATAAGATTGAATATCAGTATAACATTCTGGAATCAAAACTGCTTTGAACAATAAATATTGCCATTTTCACTGTAGTAAGATGGGTGGCCAAATTAAACAAACAAAAAAACAAACAAATAAATACTGAAGATAATTTTATTTAATTTTTATGGGTGGTTAGTAGGGTCTTTTTCTGAATCTCTCTGGTACAGCTCAAAAATGATTATCTGAACTATAAATTTAAATTTGATAACTTGTGTTTCAGACTTAAGTAGAACTTATCTCTCAGTAAATAGTTATTTGATCCAGTATTGATTTGTAGTGATAGATTTAGATTTTTTTTCTCTTGCCCCAGACTACCTGTCAGCACCTCCAAAACAGATTAATATCTTCTGTTGCTGTTTTCTTAGGGGACTCTGATCATTCAAAAATTACATTCATCAGAAATATTTAATGCTTCTGCAGTAAATCATTTCTGTGGAGCTGTCGCATGAAATTTCAGAAATAAAAGGGAAGAGAGTATTTGCTATGTTAAGTCTTTCTAAATATAAAAATAATATTTTCAGTAAAATCTCACTGGTTTTGGCTTGTAAAATAGATTCTTGTGAGACTAATTTCATATGATTGCAAACCTTGCTCTCTCTGGGCTGATTTGTATATTCATGTTATTTTTGGGGTGTGTGTGTAACAATAATTTGAATGATTCTGAGCCTGCATAGATCTTGATAAAAATTGAATATTACCAGTTATATTTGAGAGCTGTTGTCATTTTGACTGCTATTTATTCAGCATAGATGAATCAAATTTGAATATTTGCTTAGCCCTAAATAAGTAAAAGTTGACTAGAAAAACACATAAATTTGTCTAAAAAGTATATTCTGTTGAGGAATGGAATAAGAAGGATGCAGGAAGCTGAATGTGTTCTATTTTCCTCTTCTAAGGATCATAAAATTTTTACAATCCCCGTCCCTGTTTACTTAGTGTTGCTCTGTCCTAGATCTGACAGTGTATACCTCCAGTAAGATAATGAAATCCATGGAAAGTAGGAACAAAGAATAGAGGAGGGAAAGACATCAAATAATGGCAGCTTTTATTCCTCACTGTTGAACTGAAAATAGATAGTTTGCAACCAAGGCTAAAAAAGCATTTAAAGCTTATTTACAAGACAATAAATAATACAAAACCTACCTGACAAATATTGGAGATAAATGCTGTCACTGAATTCTTCTACTGTAACTGCCATTGTTTCTTTTGTTAGATTCACTAGAATAAGCAGGAAGACAGGAAACATTTTTCATAGGTCTAAAGAGTCCCAATCTCTATTCTCCTTGAAAAATGCTACATTTTCTCATATTTATTAGACTTAGATTAATTGCTGCATTTTAAAAATACATTGAAATCCAAAAATCCCCCTGAAATAACATTGTGATCTTTATACTGCGTTTAGCCTGATGCTTCTTTCAAACATTGCTGCCTTAGGACTTTATAATGAAATCTATAGGTATTAACCTATAAAGCCTAGAAGGCCTTAGGACTATATTACTGGAAGGAGAACTATTTCCGTATTTCCTAACTAGACACAACTACCCTTATCAGAGATCCACCTCTAAATATCCTTGCACAGAAAGCAGCTGGAGAAATGAGGACGGTTATAAATTTGCCTGAAATTGCACCATCCTTCTAACAACAAGTAAGACCTTTTTATTTTCATAGGCCTTCTGGAATCATTGGTTTTAGTGAGATACTAGACAATCTGTGACCCATTGGGTCATTTTTCCTTCCATATGTATAGCGCTACCCCCTCCAGGGCCACCAAAGCCCAGGCCTTCCTAGCCCTCCCCCTTCAGTCTCACTCACAGCCGTGCTCTCAAATGTTGGCAACAATGTCCTTTTAGCGGGAGCTCATGCAGAGTGGAGAGATGACAGGTTCTTGTCGTCAAGGGACTCCCAGGAACAAAGATGATGCGCCCTAACCACAACAGTCAGTGCATGACAGTACTTAGCAGCCCTAGGCAGTTGTGGCAATAATAGTCAGCAGTTTGCAGTAGCCGTTTGGGATGCAAAAGGGGTGGGGAAATCCTCTGGCTCCAGGCAGCAACAGGGAACGCGAACAAAGACGGTCGACGCTCCACAGCCACAGCTCGCTCCACAGAAGCAGCTCCCCACAGTGTCTACACTCACATCAGTAATAGTAAGCAAAGTTCGGATGGATGTTGGTCTCCGAAACCACAGCGACCAGCCTCTCCTTCTGTCGATGCTCATAAGTCCCAGATCTCTCTATGGCAATTCCTCTTCCTTCCCTTCCTTTATTGTTAAAATCTGAATCTAACACTCCAGCAAACTTTCTCTCTGCCCATTCTCTCTCTCTTCCCTCTGCTCAGGATATTCCCCCTCCCCCCATGTGAAAGAAGCAATAAAACTCCACTTTCTCACTCTCTCTTTCCATCCCTCTCCTTTAGAGAGAGGGAACAAGCTAAAACTCTCAAAATCCTCTTCGGCTTCACCTGATCTCTCCCCGACTACAGCAACAGCCACCCTCATCCTTTTTGTCCTTTCCCTTCTTCTTCTGCCCGATCCATGCCCACCGCGCCCAAACCGGCCGCAGCTGTCCGAGCTTCCACTTCTCTCTTTCCAGCCTCTCAGCCAACTCTGCTACACATACATAATATAGGCTTGCATTATTTCTCTCTTCCCCTCCTGATCTTCAGGGACAACCATAGTGAAGCCTCTTCCTCCTCCATCCCCTCTGCTGAGCTGCAGAACTGCCTGTTAATTTGCAGAGAGAGGAGGAAAAAAGGGAATGGCAGATGATGAGAAAAGCTGTACCCTACCTCCCCATTCCAGCATGTCCCCAAGGGCTCCCTCCCTCCAGGGAGGAAAAGGATTCTTCCATTGCTGGAACCTCCCAGCTAGCAATGTCTTTTCCCACATTTTTTATTTTATTATTTTTTATTTATTATTTTTATTATATTAAATTTATATGTCACCCTTCTAGCTATCCAGAACAACTCTGGGTGGCTTGCACCATTTTCCATTCCCCCACAACTTTCAGCAGAGCTACAGTGAAACCAACACCTCCTCCTCCTCCTCCTCTTCCACTAACTTACAGAACTACCTGTCACTTTGCTAGGAGGAGGAGAATAATGGAAGCTATGGACCACTGCACCCCTATTCCCTATTCCAGAATGCCTGCAAAGACCTCTTCTCTCCAGGGAGGAAGGAGGCTCATCCATCAACTGCTGATGTCCCCAGCCAGCTTTAGCTTACTGAGAGGCATCTGAGTTTCTCCCTTGTCCTTGCCTCACTTATCATCCTTGCTAAGAGATTTCATATCTTGACCTTGGTTTCAAAGCTTCCTATGGCTGCTTGTCCATTGGGCCTTGCTACCAGGCAATTGGGTGTAGGGGTCAGAGGGAGATGGGAAAATGATATGTATGTGCCCCTCCCATATTTCCTTACATCCTGCAACTTATGGGTTTCTGGGAAGTGTAGTTGAAATGTGCAGTGGTGCTGAAACAATAACAAATTTCCTTCCCACAGGAATCGTAGGTCGTGACATTCTATAAGTTAGTCTATTTGAGTTACTATCATTCAACTGTTGTGCTATATTTCCAATTTTATCTTATGGAATGTTACCGGCATGAGTACTTGATAGTACTTGATAGTCTATTATTGCTTTGGGTAATGGTGCCAGCTTTTTGTTTATGTTATTTTATGATCTATTTAATATTGTTAAATATTTTATAATACAATATTTCTAGATAATTTATTTTATTTATACTTTCTTTCATTACAACTATAGTTAATGGCCAAAAAAGAAATAATGATACAGTGACAGAAAAATTGAAAGAAGAATATCACTTCAGGACTTGTTAGTACAGCCTTATAAAATATTGTATACAAGTATTGATGTCATACAAGTGCTTTGGCATGAACACCTTTGTAACTTTTGCATTGGCTAAATTGACTTTAAAATTTTCTACACTGAATTGGATTAAAATACTAATATTTCATTACACTCTTATATTGTCATTTTGAATTGTCTCAAGTCACACTTAGATATAGAAACTTTCTTTTCTGAAAAACTGTATTACAATCTGCACCGCATTTTCTGGTAGCAAACTCAAGTGATGAGTACAACTGGATCAAAGCCAAAAAGAGAAATAAAAGAAGGTATATTAGATGATTTGCCCAGCTTTTGACAAAGATGTTATTGGCAACTTCTGGGTATTGTGGGTTTGCTTTGGTTGTCTTGTCTGTCTTCAGAATTGTTGGTTCCCATCAACGTCAACCCTTAAACCTGTTTTAATTAAGGGGCTGAAACGAGGAAGTGGAGAGTGCATGAGTGCCTCCCAGCATTCTTAGCTTTATCTCCAGCTTATATTGCTCTCCGTCATCCATCTTAAAATGATTTTACAAAATGCTATGGCTATTTTATTTATTTTACCAAATTAAAAAATGTATTTTGTTTTATGGAACAGATCAGTAAGTTAATGTTTTACTCTTCTTGTGACTTTCTCCATGAGATATAGAAATCCAATGTTTATAAAGAAGTATTAGTATTTCTCGTCACCACCCTTTTAGTTCACATAATAATCTCAAAACCTATCTCACACTATTTTGTTATAAACATTCCTTTTTATAGAGGTCCATTTTGCTGCAAATTGCATTATGTTTAGATTCAAAACAATAGTGCATATTTTTATTAAAATCAGAATCTAAAAGCGTTTAATTAAAAACAGCATTAATTTCTATGAAATACAGAAGTTTCACTGTAAAACAAAATATTTAAATATCAACCTTTTAAAGACTTTAGCTCAAAATGTCTGCATCCATAACTATATTTGGTGTGCCTGTTCCATATATAAAGATGTTTCCCCAAATTTCACCCCAATCTGATGAAACAAAAACAAAGTTATTGAATATTTTTATATATGAAAATGTAAAAAAATATGATAAAGAATGAGTAGAATGTTAAGATTACATACTTGTGCTTTAGAAATGGGAGTTAATCGTGGCAAGCTGTCCAAGGCAATTTGGGCTGTGTTCCAAATCTGAGAATTCAACTGTAAAGAAATTTCATAGATAGCATGGACAAACCTATGTAAAAGTTAAAATAACTAATTCTTAACATATATATTGTGTTATGGGAGTTTTGTAAGTAAAATGGATTTCATATGAAGAATCTAAGAAGAAAATTAAAGCTGAACTTCTTTGGATATATAAGCTGAAAGTGCCCATTCATGTTCTTTAACATATTACCATATAAATATTATGTTTGTCTTACTCAGGCTTTTAGATAACACATATGTTCTTCTGTTCAGGTTTGTACATAGTGTATCAGTGAAAAGTGTATCATCATTCTGTGAATCTTGGCATTCTGTGAATCTTCTCATTGGCATTCATTTATTGTAGACAAAATGCATTATCAGTCTTACTCATCTTCTGTAATCCTGCTGGCAAAGAACTAATGTATTCCAGTTATTGTTATAGTCCTTATTACCATCGTATCTCTTTTGAGTTGCACAATAACCTCATTTTTATGTCACATTCAGTTTGTACAAATTGTGCTTTTAGAAAATAAGTTCAATTCCACATTTATTTTTCATTCATTAAATTTTTAACCTCTCTTTTATTATTAAGAAAATATCCCAAAGTAAATATCATAGTCACCATTTTCCCCTTTAATATTTGAAACAAGAAATTGTTTCCTGCTCTAGGTCGAAAATGACCTTATTCTGAAATATGCAATAAAATATTTGTTTCTCTGTGCTAATCCATAATATCAAATTAATCTGATGTCATATTTACCATGCAGTAGATAGGGAGGTAAAAAAATAAATAAGCAAATTATGTGGCGTATTTGGTGATGTATTCTCAGGGGCTACTTTTACTGTGAAGTATTTGGTGCCCACTCCTGTCTGAAGTGATTTTTGTTTTTCCAGACTGGTACCCTCCAGATATATTGGGACTGCAATTTACAAAATCCCTAGCAAATTACTAAATGCTGACAATTCTGACAGCTGTAGTCTTAATTAATCCGGAAAACAACAAGTTGTGAAAGACTGGCTGTTCAAACTGTTTCAAGGCAACCACTGTCATTGTTTTTTATTTTTTTTAGATATAAATTTTATTGAGATTGTCATAATATAAAATAAAAATAAAAATAAAGATAATAGGGAAATGGGGAGGAGAAAAAGAAGTGTGGGATAAAGGAAAAGAAAAAAAAACATTGCCTTCCAACTTTTTTCATGAAGTAAAATACAAAATAAATTATAGCTTTAACATTTTACTTTTATATACTAAGTGCTAGCCATTTCTATCACAACACACTAATCAGCAAAACCCATAGTCAAAATTTCACTTTTTTTCTGCCTGAAGCAGAAAAAGCAGTTTCCAATAGAAAGACAACTAAATACATTCTTCTCTCTGAGTAAAACAGTAAATTTTGCCATCTCTGCTAGCTCCATCACTTTTTCCATCCAGTCTTCCATAGGGGTGATTAATGTATCTTTCCATTTTGCTCATAAAGAACTTTTGCTGCATGCAATTAAAAAAAATCTTTTTTTAAGCTCCTTATCTAGTAGTCCTAAAATCAAAGCTTTAGGTTTCAATTTTATATTCATTTTAAGAATCTTCTGGATTAAAACATGAATCTGGCCCCAATATTTCTTTGCTTTATCACAAGTCTACCGAAGATGATAAAAAGCTCCTTCTTTGCAATTACATTTCCAACATACAATTGAGACACCTTTATACATCTTTGATCATTTGTCAGGCATTTGGGACCAGTGATGCATCATTTTGTAAAAGTTTTCTTTCAGATTATAGTTCAGTGTAAATTTCAAACAATTTGTCCACATTGCTCAAGCATTATATCCAAAAAAAATTCTCATTGAATCATACAGTATTCACATATTCATTTTCAGTTCAGTTTCAAAAATATTTTGCAATTACATGCTCATCATTAGCACACAACACAATTTTAAATTCATTTTTTACAGATTCAAACCCATAACATTTCTTGTCTAAATTAAATCTTTATTTCAGTTGTACGTATGTGAGCCAATGACAGATACGCTCTTCTGATTTCAATTCTGCTTTTGATTTGAGGTTATGTTCACTTTGATTAAAAGATATTATTTCACCATAAGTCCACCAGTTTGGTCTCATCACCTTTTCTTTTCTTAAAAAAAAAGCTCCCTGTTGTCTTCATAATTTAATTACATTTTATAAAGTGAAGACATAAAAAAGCAACATAAACTAACAATCAAGAGAAAACATAAAGAGTGAAAAGAAAATAGGGATAGAAGTGCAAAGCGGTATTAAAAAAGAAAGAAAAAAATATATATACAAAGAATGACCTTGGACTAAGTTTTTCAAGGATATAAAGTACACTTACATTCAACTCTTAGTTTAAGACTATAATATAATGTCCATTCCCCCCACCCGAAAGAAAGGGAAAAGAGTTTTTTTCTTCTTTTTTCTTCTTAATTTTTAACAATCATCAAATCAACATGTCAAAATTTGACTTTTTTCCATGTTTTACAAAATGTCCACAAATTACTTCCAATTATAGATGAATTTCTTTGGTGATTTCTTTTAAAAGAGCTGTTACCTGACCTTTATTACATAACTTGAAAATTCTGCATTGATTTCTATGAAATTTGACATGTTTTATTTCTTCATAATAGATTATGTTTTCTATGTTTCATACAGTTCTGGGGAAAAGCATACAGTAATAACCCAGATTATAAAGGTGTAAAATTCCAAATTCTATGAAATTTGGATTTTTATTTTCTCCTAATGATCTAAGTTTATTTATTTATTATTTATTTATGAGACTTATATACCGCTTTAAGTGCAAGCACTCTCTAAGCGGTGTACACCAGTAAGCAATGTATATATATATTTACATTGCCCCCAACAATCTGGGTCCTCATTTTACCTATCTCGGAAGGATGGAAGGCTGAGTCAACCTTGAGCCGGTGAGATTTGAACCGCTGACCTGCTGAACACAGTCAGCTAAAGTGGCCTGCAGTATTGCACTCTAACTGCTGCGCCACCTCGGCTCTTTGTTGCCAGTAAAGGTTGTCCCACTCTGAAGGGAAGAAGAGCTAGTCACTCTGTTAATTTATTTATTATTAGAATGCACTTTTATATCTTGTAAGTAGATTTTTGTGGCAATTGAATATGTTAAAATTGTTCCTCTATTTTTGCCTCAAAGTATACATATGGTTAAAAATAATTTGGGTTTATTAGGAATTTAGAATTGTTATTAATTGCAATACTTTTGCAAAGAAAAACCCACTTGTATTACACTTTTATTTGTTTAACATGTAGTTATTTGAATCTGAATCTGTCGGAATCAACATAACCTACTAGTTTCAATTCAGGATCTGACTATTTTTCAAGTTGTTGGGGAAAAAAATGGTGAAATGCTTTTTAAAGCCTTTACAACATATTAAACACAAAACTTTTTTTTAGTACAGGTAGTCCTCACTGAACAAAAATGTGTTATAAGTTCCAGTAGCACTGAATGAATGATAGTTACAGCTGGCCATCCTTTAGTGCAGCACCCCACGGTCACATGATCCAAATTTGGTTGCTTGGCAGCCCATCTTCATTTATAATCATAGCATGTGCTTCATCTTACCCCAATGCCTATCTCCCCCATCTCTCCCTTGTAGCCATTCAGATGACAAAATTGATTCCTGTAACAGCCCATCTTTGTTTTGAGAGGAAATACTAAAAATATTTGAAAAGGGAATGTTAGGAACTTTGGTTTGCTGAAATTGGCTCATATGTTCTGTGCTAACACAGCACCTTGCTGGGAAAAAGTGCAGCTTTTCACTAGCCTGGAATATTTTCTCTGCAAATCTTTAGAACAGGAAATAAAAAACAGCTAAGGTTTCATGGGGCATGTGGCATTAGTTTAGGAAAAGCTGAACCTTTATCCTTCTGTCTGCCTCCTTTTTCCCGTGCTGTTTTGTCTATGCCTGCTTTCGAATATGTCAACAAATTTTCTTTATGCTCCGAAGTAGAGAATGCAATAGGTCTGAGGAGAATAGTGGCCCTTTCCATTTAAAAAGAAAATGTAGAACAGATGTGAATTCAAGAAGATACAAGTTGAACTTGTTAAAATATTTGTAAAGAAAAATAGCTTCAGGATCTTCCAAAGTAAATCTCTTGAGCTCTAGAGATAGAAGAAAGGGGAATGTGTTTTGTTATTCTGATAGCATTCTTTCCGTACAAGAACTGATGATGAATCAAGATATGCTTCGATCTAGGAATCTAAATTGATGAATTATAACTAAAAACAGAAAGCAGTTATGACTTGAGGCTGGATTACTGTTTTTTAGTAATTCTTAAGCAGAATGATAGTTTCATGGTCATCCTTATTTACCGAATACTGTTACAGCAACACAGCTAGTTCAAATAAAATTCTATATATACCTAGGATTACAACTGTGTATCTAGGGCTAAGCTGTGAAAAATGAGACAGTTTGGAGTTGTCCAGATGTTTGCAACTCATGTAATTGCTTAAAAAATCCTGACTTTATTATAAAATCATATGTGACATGCATGAATGATATTTCCCCCCTCCAAAATAAACACTGACAAATCTTAGCATTTATTTAAATAGGTTGTTGCATGTTTGTTAGCCATATTTTAAGATTTATTAAGGAGATTTTTGTTAAACTGTTACTTTTTAAAAGAACAATACAGATAGTCCTCAACTTACAATCATTTATTCATCAACTGTTCAAATTACGATGGCCCTGAACAAATGGTGGTTACAACTTGTCCTCAGAGCTCCAGCTGTCCCACTGACATGCACTTATGACTGGTTGCAATACTCTGTGATCATGTGATTGCTGTTTGTAAACCTCTCTGCTGGCTCCCCCAGAAAGTTATTGGAGATGCTGGTAGAGAAGGTCAAAAATAATTCTCCCTTACCTGCATACCCATTCCCAGTCCCTCTGCACTTCATCCACGCTGGTCACTTGTGCATTCTCCCCATCTTTTGCCATGTCTCTTGCACTTTCCCTCACCCTCCCTAAGCCTTGCTTGCACGCTTACACACTCTTCCTGATCTTTGCTGTTCTTCCTTGTGTACCCTCACAGACGCTTTCAAGCCTCACCATGCTTCTCCTGCATTCTTGTGACACCCTTGTGCTCTCCTCATGTATCAGTAGCCACTAACCTACCTGATAGCCTGCTTAGGACTATTCTGGTCCTAATTTCCATCGTAAGTCGAGGACCACCTGTACTTTATTGAGGAAGGCAGCATGACTTGAATCAAAGGATTACTGTAAGATGGAGTTTTATCATAATTGATAAAAAGTATGGTTGCACTTTTTAAAAAATGTTTTTATCCCATTTTTATTATTTTTATCTATAACTCAAGGCAGCCAACATATCTATTATTCCTTCTTCCTTCTATTTTCCCACAACAATAAGCCTGTGAGATGATTTGGGCTGAGAGAGAGCGACTGGCCCAAAGTCACCCAGCTGATTTTTCATGCCTAAGGTGGTACTAAAACTCACAGTCTACTAATTTCTACCTTGTAACCTTAACCACTATACAAAAATTTATATATTTATAACCAAATTGTTTTATAATCCATATAAAAACAACGGTGATGAATGTAACTAGTCCTTTTTTGTGACCGTGTCCTTAAAGCATTTATGATTATTTCTCAACCAATATTATTAACAGAACTTAACTGCCATCTAGTTAACTCCTTTACATAGAACAAGGAAGACTGTTTTTAATGAGATATTAAGGAGTAGTAGGGATTATAAAGACATTGGTATAGAACATAATTTCTCACACTCCTTGTCATTTCATTTAAAATATACTTAATATATTTTGTAAGGCTGCAAACATTTTGAAAATGATTTGGAAGTACTTAAGACCTGATGTAAGGACACCCTTAGCTTCTCTCTATTACTTTTTCAAGTATGCAAGCCTGAAAAATGATGCCACTGCTTTAATAGTCACATTAAAGACATACTATTGTAATTATTAGATATGATAGAACAGCATTGCCTGTTTTTCAGGCTTATGTATTCATTTGTACTTGGAGAATATTGTCCAAAGCAGAGGAAAATGAAAGATTTCTTAATGTGTTCAGTTTAAAAATATGCTATTTTAATGTTTTACTGGGGAAAGCTGTAATCAATTTACCAATAATTGTTGATTGATCCTCTTTCTCATAATCCTTAGGACAGTGAAAAGAAAGGATTTATTAATAAAATCTATGCCATTCAGGAAGTGTGTATCAGTGTTCAGAACGTCCTTGATGAGGTGGCTTCTCTTGCAGAAAGGATTAAGAAGTAAGTAATGGATTCTTAGCTATTCTCAGCTTATGTTCATATATGTGTATTCCCATTTCAGTTACAAAATGTTACATATTTTGAATAAAGGACAAAAATGTCACTACAAAAATCACATCATTCTTATTTAATCATTAAAGTTCTATCATTTGGACCAGAATGCTAAAATAATATGTTATCTAATGTAGAACAGAAACAGAAGAAAACATGAACCTACATTAAAGCAGAGGGACATAATTCCTTCTTTTATTAAGAGTCTATCCTGATAACCAAATATGAGAAAAAGCCTAGGATAGATAATCTTAGAGGGAACTGTTTAAACTTCATCTTTTCAATTTTTTATTCTTTTATTTATTATTAAATGTGTAGGTTACCTGACTTCCAAAGACTCTGAGATTCAAATACAAACATTAAAACAGAATACAATCAGGAACCAAAATAAGGAATAAAGATGACAAAAATTGAACTTGGAACAGAAAAAAGAATCTAAGGGATCTTCATTCACTGTCCTAAAGGCCTGAGAGAAGAACTGGGTCTTCAGGCTCATTTGAAATACCATACAGTAGGATCCATCCAGATCTAGAGGAGACGCTCATTCCAAAGGGCTGGCACTATTACAGAGATACAATACACTATTACAATGGATACAATAGATGACATTATTTAATTAAAAGTACCTGGGTTGCACCAACACTGCCGGATTAATCAACCAGGCAATACTACGGGAAAGATTTGTGTATTTCGCTTTAAAGCCAAGAGGCACAGTATCAGGGAGGAGATTTGGAGAAAATTTTAGAAAAAATTGCATAAAGTTCAGTTTCTACAAAGTGTAAATTGTTATGTCCCGAGCCTTGCAAACGGCTCGGGCGTTTGCAGGCAGTCCCGGGCAGGTGCAAGGCTGCCCGGGACCAGACAGGCTGTCGCCAGCGCCGTGCGCATGCGCGGGTGCTGGCGCGGGAAAAGTAACACATTTACCTGGGAGTTGCCTATATAAGAGGCTGCGAGCGTTTGGGAAGCTTTAGGAAAGCCATCTACTTGTAAGCTGAAC